>NC_133756.1:42832329-43148222 GCF_036562045.2 Rhinolophus sinicus | reverse complement strand
TAAGTACATAAATTGTTCATTTTGGAGACTCTATACCTTTAAGAAATGAGTTATAAAAATGTATCGATGTCAAAGAGATAAATGTCACTTGTGTAATGAAGGCAGTGTTTGGTTAGTAATTGCCATTTAAAATAATATTTGTACAGATTTGGGTGCTGATTAAAACAAAATCACAGATAACGTTTATAATATTTCATAAAGAAATTAACAGACCATTTTACTATTTTATTATTATTCTAAATCTTTTTTCAAACTCATATATAATTAAAACCATACAATAAACGAATGTGATTAGAAATAACCAAGTATTCATTTCTTTTATATACCTAAAAATGAATGAGAAAACCCAAAAGTCATAGATTTCTGCCTTTTTACAGTTTAAGCTTTGGGGGGGGGGGGGGGGCTTTCAGTCGAATTTCAGTCCTAGTACAGGATTTAAATATCTCTGATGCTCCATTTGGAGAGCCTTGAAGCTGGCCAGTTACATTGACATGTTTACGGGGGAGGGAAGGAAGTAGAGGAACATATATGCTTACCCACAATATAAATTTGGGTAAGTAGAAACTATAAATAAAAAAGTCTAATGTAGAAACTAAATGCAGGAGAATGCAAGAAAATAGTAGCTCAAACCTAAACATCAATGGGTATTATGTTGCGAGAACTAGGTGTGAAATGTATAAGAAAGGAAACTAAACTTAGATATTTTCAGATGCTAATGCAAATGATATTTCTGACACTAGAAACCCAACACCTTCTTTTACATAGTTTGATGATTTTTGTAGAGGTTTTATTAGTGAATGTTTTAGCAGCTGAAACGATGCCAAGGACAATCCACTTCACCAATATGTTTGACCCAGCAACTAGACACATTTAAACAAAAATTCTTCACCGTAATTAATGGGAAAACTTTATTGTCCTTAATCCGCCTCTCTGTTCAAATCTTTTTCCAATTCAGAATAATGACCATCACAAAATTTCATCATTTTCCTTTGATAACACACCTGTCTAATGCATGGTTCCCCTCCCTGAGAATAAAATTTGGATCCTACTCCATTTTCTCTGAGAAAATCAAAACTATCTCATATATAACACCTTCAGTTTCCTGATTCCTTAATAATTTTTTTGTAATTTCACCAATTAGTATATACTTCTCTATTACCTCAGAGGAATATTAATAGTAGTTGTCATAATAATATTAATAATGATGATAGTAACCAGTACTTTAACAATGCTTATATGAGACCTTGTTCTACATTCTTTATGTAAAAATCAAAAACAACTTATTATCACAAGAGCCCTATGAGGTACGTACTATTATTTTCATTTTATAGATAGGAAACTGAGACTCAGAGATGAAATAACTGCCCATGGTCACTTGCAGTAAACTAGTAGAACAAAGTGTTATTCCCAGGAAATCTTCCTCCAGAATGCATGCTTTCAGCAGCTATGATACTCTCCTGCTCAATGTTGTTCTCTGAATCCCTCCTCCAGCTGCCTCGCAAAAAATTACGCTTCGTCCATTATCTCATCTCTCCTGGATCTCTCAATATTAGTGCCAGTGTCTCCACTAACAAATAGGCTCAAGTTTCTGGCTTCATACAAAGAAGGGAAAAACACTCACCACTGGCCCAGTATCTCCTTGACCAAAAACTCAATAAAGCCTCTTATTTTAAGCTTCTAAAACATAGGTATTAGCTATTGACTTTCATCTATGGAAAATTTAAATATAGTTTTCCTACACACATCTTCCCCTGTGATACAAAAACTCCCCCAACTATCCATCCTCCCATGCTTACCTCAAATTTTTGGCTAAATCTGTTTTCAATGTGCATATTATTATAATTTATTATGTGTTATTCACAGCTGAATCACGAGGCTGAACCATTTTCCTGGTGTTAGTAAATTCTTCTAATTTAGCTTGCTTAAATTTCTATTTATCCATTACTAATTCATTCTTAAACTTTCTGACATACTATATATCTTCTCGCAAAATAGTCAGACACATAAAATTGTGTATCAGCTAATGGAATGTCCTGAAGGCATCCTACCTAGGTCTCTGTAAACATGATCCTATCCAGGTGGTTTACTCTTCAGTCTGTGGCACAGCTATCAGTCTGAACACACCTTTCAGCATCATCCTGGACACGCAACTCACCTCTCTCCTGTGACAGATTCAATATCTCCTTCCACCGATGTGTCCTCTTTCTTGGTTTATGTCTGTATTTAAAGCATATTCATCAGTGTCTCTTGAGAAAATTGCACAGAAGACCAATTTTTTAAGGTATCTTATCCTAACACTTGTTTGGTAAATTTCATGAACTAGTGTTATAAATTGTAAATATTTTTTCTTTAAAATTTTTTAGAACTTGAGGAAGGTTGTCTTCTAGCTTGTAAGGTTAACCTGGAGAAGTTAATGCAATTAATATTTTACTTAAAATTTGCAGTCTTTTGCGTGTAATCAGTCCCTTTCTCTCAAATTTTTGAGATCTTATCTTTATTCTCAGAATTCTGATCTAAGATGAACGTAGGTGTAGGTCATTCTTCATTACTTCTACTAGGCATTATGTGAATCTGTTAATCTGAAAATGTATGGCCTTCAGTTCTAGGGAATTTTGTAATATTATATCTTTGCTAATTTCTTCCTTTCCAGTGTTCCTGTTCTCTTTTCCTGTTATTCCTATTACTCGAGAATTAGACTTCCCAGCCAAGACTCTAGGTATTTTTTGTTTTAGTTTTATTTTGTTTTCCATTTTTAATGTTTTTATTCTGCTAACATTTTTATTTCAACTGTATACTTAATTACCACTAAAAACCTTATATTTTTTTTACCTTAATTTCATTTAACGGGTGCAGTATTTCTCCCCCTGTTTTTTGAATGACACTCATCCTCTCAGCTGATTCTGGCTTCCCATTTCTAGAGGCCCTCTGTTTCCTCTGGATTATGTGATTTCCTACAAGAGAGGGACTGGGCATTTTCCTGGCTGTTTTGGGGAGAAATGGATATAGAGTTTCAATTTTCTTCACATACCTTGACCTCTTTAAAAAACTTCTTGTCATCTCTCCAATTTTAGCTCAATCACTGTCTTCCCAGATTCCCTCCATTCTAATTTAGTCTTTCACCAGTGCTCCAACTGCTGACCCAAGTGTTGGGTTTTGCATATATCCAATTAAATCAATTGTCTGAGTGTATTAAAATCATGTGAGTTTCTATCATCCTTGAGCGCAGATGCTGTATATTTTTAACAGAGAATCTCTGGCTCCTCACACAAAGTCTATCCCTTACTTGATACTCAACTAATGTTTTGTTTAATAAATTGTTGTGTGAAGTTTTGGGTTTGATTCTATGCTACTCCACTTACGAATGGTTAGTCTTGAATATATCTCTAGCCATTTCTTAGCCTCTGAACACAATACCTACTTCACAGGACCCTTTTGAGGGTCAAATTAAACAAAGTCGGTGAGAAAACACCTGTTTAAACTGTAAACTGTTATATAATTATAAATCTTTTTTTTTTTTTTTCCTGCAAGATACAGAAATAGGGTGTTCAACATTCTATGGCTAAATTATTATTAACATTTTTGGAATATTAGGTATTGTGTGGAGATTAGTTAAAATAAATATATGGTAAAGAAAACTCTACTATTTATTGAGCAACCACCTAGTAATCTGATCATCCTGTCTAATCTACCCTTTGTCTACATTCATTGTGCTCTAACTACCCTGGTTTCTACATGTTTCTAGAAGACCCTGTGCAATCTCACCACAACCTTTTCCATTTTCCATTCCAACCGTCTGAAATCTTCTCTTCCCAAGTCTTCAAGGCTCCCTCTCTCACTTCACTGAGGCTTAGACAGCTTAGACATAATATGGGAAAAGCCTCTTCAAGATCAACATCCATCCTGCTTTTCTTTTTTTTTCCCCCTGGTTTATTTTTCTTTTTTAAAAATTTCTCAGCTCCTCGCAAGAATGTAAGTTCAACAATGCAAACACTTTTTCTTTTTCTTTTTTTCCAGTGTTGTGTTTTTAGTACTGGGATCAACAACTAATATCTAGAATATATTCAATAAATATTTATTGAATGGAGATTATATGATAATTATTTGTGTCATGCACTGTTCTAAATGACACATACATGATCTCATTTGATAATAATTTTCACAACTTTAGGGACACAGGGTTGATAAAATATTGCACTATTGCAATGTAAAATATTGCACTATTGCAATGTAAACTTTAATTCTTTTAGCTAACAGCAGCATTCATTTATTAGCATTGATTTTATGCTTCACTTTTTAGACAAGGTTTTATTTATATTGATATGCAAAGTGGTATTTTTAATATGACAAAGTGATACCATATGTGTAACTTTTTCTTTTTTTTCCATCAGTAAAATGTCTCTTTTTCAGATCGCAGATAAATATAGGAGTCAGTGTGCATTTTGGAACTACTTGCCTGACACTATGGATGGCAACTGGTCTTCAGAGGGCTGTGAGCTGACATATTCAAATGAGACCCACACCTCATGCAGCTGTAATCACCTGACACATTTTGCAATTTTGATGTCTTCTGGTACTTCCATTGTAAGGCTATTTTCCACTTCGTATTTGTAAATCTGCATGTGTTTCATTGTTTTTGTTGTTTTTAATGTCATTCAAGAGAATAATTTTATATGCTTTCCTCAGTTGTAAATAGCACATTAAATTAATTGATAAAACCCCAACATTATCTTTTTTAGTCTTTGTTTTTCTTACCTGACTTCTATGACATATCTAGTCTGGATTTTAGATTATTTTTAGTCTAGGACTTACCTAGTTTGCAATATGTAGTAGATTGCATGTTAAGTATCTGTCCATTGACTCTTTGTTTTTAATGTGCTTTTAAGGACCATTTATACATTTTACTGTACAATGGACTTTATGGGCTTTTGGCTTTGTGTTGAAAGTTTATTGTTACCAATGACAAATTCATGAAAAATTTGATACCTGATCAATAAGCATTAGTACATTTATAAATACCATGTTTTAATAATGTAGAACCCCACAAGATTTTAAACATGAAAAATCTCTCTAAGGTGAATAGCTTCATAATATGTATTTCACATCAGTAACATCTTGCTTTTACATTATGTATATCTTATTTTATATCTCTGTACAATAATCTTCATGGATTACAGGTTTATTTCTATATATACTTAGAACCTGTCAAGTATATAAAGTGGCCAAATAAATCCACCTAATCATGTCAGTCATAAAGATGATTTTTTTCTGAATGTTAAGTAAGCAAAAAAGCCTCTATTCTGTATGTTTAAAATAAGTATTCATCTAAGTAGAATAAAATCAATCTTTCTCATGTTAGTCTCTCAGCTAGACTGTTTTGATATTCTATATATTCAGCATTTCTAATACCTTTGTTAATGTGTTTTAGATGAATCACTGCATAGGAATGACTTGTTCTTTCCACTGATAAATCTGCTTTAATTAACCATTTTCACTGTATAATAATGAATTGCCATTCTAATATCATGAAATTGATGATAACATTGTTAAACCATATACTAATATGTATACTATGCCTAGAAAAAAATCACTAATTACAGAACTGTTAAAGTGACATGTGATTTATAGCAATCTTTTCTGAATATTGAACATTTTCAAAAGTCATCTAAATGCACATTTGTATTTTTACATTTTATGAACATTTTGATTAATGTTTCACCAAAAAAGGAAGTTCATTATATGTTGTAGTTCCTTTGATAAGTTACTGAGTTATTCTCTTAACAGCTTTATTATTATTTTCCCTTAGGGTATTAAAGATTATAATATTCTTACAAGGATCACTCAACTAGGAATAATTATTTCACTGATTTGCTTGGCCATATGCATTTTTACCTTCTGGTTCTTCAGTGAAATTCAAAGCACCAGGACGACAATTCACAAAAATCTTTGCTGTAACCTATTCCTTGCTGAACTTGTTTTTCTTGTTGGGATCAATACCAATTCTAATAAGGTATGTAGACCTCTTTACCTCTGTATTTTTATTTTTAAATTTGTACTTTCCTAAATATATATGTCACAGAAACATGAATTATATTTAAGGGTTTAATGGGGCATAAACTCTATACACTTAAGTCTTTTCTAAGTTTGATAATGCTAATATATCTAATCAACCTGCCTATCAATTTCCTTAACCACAATGTCTCTCATTGTAATGAAGTATTGGGACAAACGAAAGCCTTGCAACGAACCGAAGAAATAACTTTCTTTGTTTTGTTTTCACATGGCCATTAAACAAAGGTAGAGGGGAGACAGAGAATTCTAAATAAAGTTTATAGTAACATGGGGATTGAACATAGCAGCTAAGGTTCATAGGTTGAACTATGATAAATTTGTTCTACCTAGTAGTCCACTTTCCTAACTACTGATTTTCCACCATAATTGATTGAGGGCCTTATCAAATACCATATTGCGTTTGTCTGGGTCCTTCTAGAAGCAGACACTAAAATGGAATTAAACATGCAATGCATTTATTAGGCAAAATGATTGTGGAAGAAATTGGGGAGAGACTTTGAGAGCCATCAGACTAATCTATAGGTCTGACTCCAAGTGAGGGAGAGAAGAAAGAAAGGATGAATGGGTGGAAGCATTTTACACAGCAGAGCAATTCTAAAGAAAGTTCAGCATGGTTGTCAAGGAGCCCTTTGAGAAGACCTTGAGCCAAAGTCACAGGGCAGAGGAATCCTCTGTCTCTCAAATACAGGAAAGTTTTAGCAAGCATTGCTGCACTCAGTCATTGGCTGGCAGCTGCCAGAGGAAGACATAAACACAGCTTTCCTAGTGCAGCAGCTGGAGCCCTAGGCCACAGCCCTTCATTGGAGCCTGGAGAGGTGCATTCCCACGGCTGCAAAAAAATTAAATTGCTTCCATATTTCCATTGTTATTAGAAATCTTTCAAGTACCGAATCTAACCATCAGTTACCAAAGTTTTCTCCTGAAGTAGATGTCACAAAACATCTGTTTTAAATAGTATACACTAGATCTCCCTGTTGTGTTTTTAAATTTTTTTTGGAGTTTTATTCAGAACACCTTTCAATTTTACGTATCTCCCACTATCCTCCAATACCTATTTCCTCCTTCAATTTCATCCCACCATCATTTTCACTGCAAAAGTATCCTTTATACCATTCATGTTCAATTCTATTTCACCTAGCAAATTTTTCCCATTTCAAGCCATATTTCAAATCCCACTTTCTCACTAAAATGATTCCCAAATCTTAATCATTAATGATTTCTGTGTTTCCAACCTTATATACCACTCTCTAACATATTTCAGCACGTAATCTCATTGTGCTAGATTATATTCAATTTTAATAAGTGCAATAGATATGTGTGTATTATGAGTATGTTATCTCTCCAGTAATAGGTCATGTTAGTTCTATTAATACAGAAGTGTGTAACTACTTCTTTTTCTGTTAATTCTTATAAGCCTAGCTACAGTTATAGATGTAAAGTAAATACTAATAGATAATATTTCACTGACAAATTCACCTGAAATTTACCCGGTAATCTTATAACTTAAAGTGATTCTTCAATGGATATTTTGTAAATTAAATGTTTGCTACTTAAGATATGTTTTATTTAGCATAATATTAGAGTATTTTTATGCAGTAAGCATGAATAAAATAAAGGCATCTCTAAAACAGAAATCAAGTTAAATCATAACATTTTCATTAAGATATCATTGTTTACATGTAAATCCACAATTTATCACACAATATAAATGGATAAAAAAGTACAAGTGGACAAAACCAGTAACTTAGTTCTGTCACAGGATTGGTGAATATTTTATATTGATGAAATACAGTTCTTTTTAAATCAGCTGGAAGTGGTACATCTTTAAAAATTGACACTTGACAGGAATATTTTAATGTGATCAAGCATGATATAAGGTGGCATAATTTGTAGAGAAAGTAAGATTTTATGTTATAATAGTGTTAAAGCAAGCATTTCTCATTTTTTTTCTTTCTTTGATTTCTAGCTCTTCTGTTCAATCATTGCTGGCCTGCTGCATTACTTCTTTCTAGCTGCCTTTGCATGGATGTGCATTGAAGGCATCCACCTTTATCTCATTGTGGTAGGAGTCATCTACAACAAGGGATTTTTGCACAAGAATTTTTATATCTTTGGTTATCTCAGCCCAGCTGTGGTAGTTGGATTTTCAGCATCATTAGGTTATAGATATTACGGCACCACCAAAGTGTAAGTTAAGATGATCTTAAAGTATTTGAATTGTAAGTCTGAATATGCTTTGTAGTATCACTGAAAATTTTGTTTTGTTAAAGTACATACAAACACATTTATAGATTTTTATTTCTTATTTACTTTTCAGATGTTGGCTTAGCACAGAAAACAACTTTATTTGGAGTTTTATAGGACCAGCATGTCTAATCATTCTTGTACGTATATTTAAAATTGTTGTTAGAATTCAAAAAACTGATAATTAAAGGGTGCTTAAAAATTTCAGCAATCAGGCATTACTCTAAAGGAAGAAATGATTTTGAACACTTTACAGTATATCATTTATTAACATTTAAATATATTGTATCACTATTGAGAAAAAATATATACTTCTCAAATTCAAAGTGAATACAATTAATTTACCCATCCTAGAGAGAATATGTTTCCACATAACATATAGGAAAAACATTTTTCACTTATCAGCAGTATCTCAGCATACCCCAATACTGAGAGTATTCCAACCAGCTGATAATCTGGCACTTCAGATGTTTTTGTCCTTTAATATTCTATTGATGATCAGTGATCTTTGAAGATTAGACTGTCATCTTTGTTGTTTTATCATCCTGTGTACCCTGTTATCATGAAAGTGATTTTACACTAAATTGCAATGTCTGAGACAGAACCCGCTATTTCTCATGAGCAGACAAGTCATATATTGATAGTCCTATTTCAGCTAGGAAGAGGGCCTTTTAATTCTTATTGGAAGTGGTTTCAAACCTACAAATTTGGCAGGTATTATATGTTCCACTCTAAGTAAAGACATTTTTATATGTCTCAAGAGCATTTCTAAGGGCTGTAAGTTTTCAAAGCCATTCTGAATATAACAGTCTGTCAATGAATCTGGGAGGTCTGACATGGTTCTAGAATGGAATGAATTATCAGTGGAGGAGTTGTGACAATATTTTGGACAACTTTGTCCCACATGTTTTGACCATAAGCTAGCTATCTTTTCTTAAAAGTATTTTTCTCTCATTCTTTTCCCATGTTTATTTTTATGGTTGTGAGGATGCTGCTAAATAGAGAAATTTTGAAATGCAAAGTGGACAATTTTCATCAAGATTTATTTTTTAATGCTGTGGGTGAAATAAAATGCATTCAGAGACTATATTTTACCATTATCACAGAAAAGTGTTTATAATTCTCACAATGAATCTAGTTATATATTTTTTTTAATTGGCTAGATTTCAGCTGAAATAATTTCAGTTAGCTTATTGCAATTCCAGAATTTTCAACCTACATAAGAATACAGACTGAATAGTATCCCATTTACACATTTTCATATGTTGCCCTGATATGAGTACTGTGTCAACACTTTCTACACATTCTAATTTTACTGAACCCCTCTCTACAGTAGACAATCTCTGACATTCTTTCATACAAGTGAAAGTTCTGTGGATATATGATGCTTATAGTTTAGATGAAAATAGTGGGCTAGAAATTATACTGAAAACAGGAAAAATAGGAGCCTATTTATCTGAAGTAAAAAATGGATAATGCTCTCTGAATTTTTTTTGTTTTTGTTTTTGCTTATGTAAAGGAAATGGTAACTTTGGATTGTCTTACAGCGAAGTCCATGGACTTTAGATGAGCTTATCTAAACATGAGTCTTACAGGCTTTCTTAGTACCCTAACTGAACCAATGTCACACTGTCCTAGTCTGGAATTAATGAACCAATTTATCTTTCATACAGTTTCAGGATGACAATCATTACTTTTAACCAGAAGGTCAGGGTACTTAAGAAATGTATAAGGCACCTCAGTTTTACCCAAAAAACTGTTTATCGTTTTGAGTATCTTCAAAAACTGCATAAATTCCTTAAATAATTACTGAATTGAATCGAAATGAATTCATTTACTCTAGTATTCCTGGTTTTCTGTGCTAATGCTGGCTTACTACTACTATGACTACTATTACTATTACTATTACTACTACTACTACTATACTACTACACAGCTGTATGACACAACATTAGAGGTGAAACTTTTCCCATTGTCACAGAATAATATTTTGTTCCAAGATGAAGTAAAAGAAATGTTGAACACCAAACATTTGAAAAAGGGCCACCCACAGGTTGGGCCTGACACATCACATGGGTCTTACAAAGAGACGATAGGACCTCCTGTAGCCCAGTAAGAGACCTGGAGAGTGGAGGCACAGTGGCTGGTGGCTCAGAGGTAGGAGTCCTGGGCCTTTGGGAGAGCATGATATTCTCTTTGAAAATCTTTTATTTTCCCTACCAGTGAGAAAAAAGATAAGAGTTCCCCTTTCTCTTAAAGAGAAGTTGTGGAGGAATATTCAAAGGTTTGTAGAGAATGGAATCAGAAATAGTAAGAGTAAAACTATCATCCTAGTGTTATATGGAATGCCAGTTGACAGAATTTTCATGATGAGCACATTTTTATGAAAGCTTGACAGATGTCCCTTGATGCTGGGCCAAATGTGAACATAGACACTAGACTTGTTTTTGTTGGGAGTTTCTTACAAGCTGCATGCTTACTGGAGTGTCCCCTGACAACAGGGAAGGAAAGGATTATTATACAGCATGCTTAGGAATAAAATGATGGGGATACACTCAAAGACTTCAGCTATTCCATAAGCAAAGAAAAGTTAGAGAAGTGGAGATAAGTTTTAGGGCTACCTGGAAGGTTGCCAGGTCAAGTGAAGTCATGCACACTTATGAGAATTGGTTGAATAGGGATGTGAGGTTAGATGGTGATATGACTGTCCTTCTCTGAAGAATGGAAGGGGCCAAGATGGAAAGGCAATACTATAAACATCAAAAATAACATATACTATCTAAGTAGAGGTCATCATATAAGCCAAGATTACCAGCAATAAGAACCAAACTAAATCAAAATGATGTTATGAAGTTCCTTCTATCACCAAGAAATGATCAGATCCTTCTAAGCCCCAACAGCAGAGGAGTTGGGCTTTGTCAATGGAAGGACAGTGCCCTAGAACCAACCACACTACCCCCACACTCATCTACGCAGCTCTACTGAATTGAAAATCAATATACAATGTTTGGGGACATTCTGATAGGTAAAGATGCCAAGCCATATAATTATCATATTAATTGGATGGTGTGGGTATGACGGGAGAATAAAGAAAACATAAAAAGTATCCCATATCTACTGTAGTATTAATGAGGAGAAAGCAAGAAAAAACAAATGACAAAAAACAATATATAATAAAATATAAGTGACACTGATGAGATGTGGGAAAGATCAATATGGGCTATAACAATCATTCAGCAAGTCTTCATTGAGATGGAGGAACTTGTTTATGGGTGGCGCAATAAGCAAATTTTGCTTCAAATGCAATGGATTCTTAATGTGGACTTAAGTGTCTACCAAGCTGCCTTGTAAACTTGCCAGATTCCCTTTAAAGGCAAACAAAGGGCACAGTCAAAATAGTTGCCATTATAAATAAGGCAATACCAAAAATAACAAAATTATCATCTGTTATTAAAAATATTCAAGAATCATCTTTTCATAGATTCATCACTCCCTAGTTTAAATGTCATTAATTACACATTAAAATTTACCTCCATAAATACTTTCATTTCTTCTCTACTTTCATAGTCAAACTATTGCTATCCATTACTAAGATTCTAGTATTAATAACAACAGGATTTTTTTTTAAATTTATGATATATTGAACAGCTACTGCTTTTGAAACACACAGCTAATTTGTAATATGCAATCTCCTTAAATCATTCACATTATTATCCCATTTTATAGTTAACAGAAAATAAGGTTTGATTAAAAATGTTAAGTGACTGGCCCAATGCTCTAAGTCTACAGATAGTATTAACATTAGAATTAAAAATTCTTTCTGTCTTAATGTAGACTACCTTTTCCTTTTACCATGTCTCTTTTGCAGTTGCCTTCCAACCTTTCTTTCGTCTGCCATTCTCTACCATTTCATTCTTTTTTAAAGTCTTTTTTTCAAATTAAATTTATTGGGGTGACATTGTTTAGTAAAATTATATAGGTTCAAAGAGCACATTTCTCTAATACATTACCTATATATTACATTGTGTGTTCACCACCCAGTGTCAGTTCTCCTTCCATCACCATATATTTGACCACTTTTCCCTTTTTTACCTCCCACTCTCCTCTCTTGCCCTCTGATAACCACTAAACTTTATCTGTGTCTATGAGTTTTTGTTTCTTTGTCTTGTTCCTTTGTTGCTTTCAGTTTTATATTCCACATATGAGTAAAATCATGAAGCTCTTGAGTTTTTCTGTTGGTTTATTTCACTTAGCATGAGAATCTCAAGATCCATCTATGTTATCGCAAATGGCAGTATTTTATCTTTTCTTATGGCCAAGTAATGTTCCATTGTATATATGTACCACATCTTTATCCAGTGGTCTATCGAAGGACACTTTGGTTATTTCCATGTCATATCCACTGTGAATAATGTTGCAATAAACATAGGGGTACATATATCTTTATGGATAAATGTTTTCAGATTTTTTGAGTACTCAAAATAGGGATTGCTCAGTTGCGTGGTAATTCTATTCTTAATTTTTTGAGGAACCTCCATACTGTTTTCCATAGTGGCGGCACCAATCTGCTTTCTCATCAACAGTGTATGAGGGTTCCTTTTTCTCCAAGTCCTCTCCAGCACTCATTGTTACTTGTCTTGTTGATGATAGCCATTCTAACAGGCATGAGGAGGTATCTCATTGTGGTTTTGATTTGCATTTCCCTAATAGCTAGTGAAGTTTAGCATTTTTTCATATGTCTGTTGGCCATTTACATATCTTCTTGGGAGAAGTATCTCTCAGGTCCTCTGCACATTTTTTAATTGGATTGTTTGGTTTTTTGTTGTTGTTGAGTTCCTTATATATTTTGGATATTAGCCCCTTATTGGAAGCGTTGTTTGCAAATATCTTCTCCCATTCAGTTGGTTGCCTCTTTGTTTTGTTTATGGTTTCTTTTGTTTTGTTTATGTGTAGACTTTTGAGTCTGACATAGTCCCATTCACTTATTTTTTTAATTAAAATTTATTGGGGTGACAATTGTTAGTAAAGTTACATAGATTTCAGGTGTACAACTCTGTAATACATCATCTATATATCACATTGTGTGTTCACCACCCACAGTCAGTTCTTTTTCCTTCACATATATTTGATCCCCTTTACCCTCATCTACTACTCCCCTCCCCGCTTACCCACTGGTAACCACTAAACTATGCCCAGTCACTTACTTTTGCTTTTACTTCCCTTGCCTTTGAGATCAAATTCATAAAATCCTCTCTGAACCCAAGGTCCATAAGTTTAGTACCTATGCTTTCTTCTATGCAATTTATTGTTTCAGTTCTTATGTTTAGATCTTTGATCCATTTTGAATTAATTTTGATATACGATGACAAATAGCAGTCTAGTTTCATTCTTTCACACATGGCTTTGCAATTCTCCCAGCATCATTTATTGAAGAGGCTGTCTTTTCTTCATTGTATGTTTTTGGCTCCTTTGTTGAAAATTGTCTGCCCATGTATATGTGGGTTTATTTCTGGGATCTCAGTTCTATTCCATTAGTCTGTGTGTCTGTTTTTCTGCCAATACCATGCTGTTTTGATTATTGTTGCTTTGTAGTCTAAATTGAAATCAGGGAGTCTAATACCTCCAGCCTCATTGATTTTTGCTTTGTTTTATTTTTTTTCCTTAGGTTGCTTTGGCTATTTGTGATCTTTTGTGATTCCATACAAATCTAATTTCCATTTCATTTTAATCTATCCATAATAATAAACTCAGCTCAGATAATGGGAACTATGAATAAGAATAATAAGAATGTTAATGTTAAGTCTTAGTATATTCCTGGCACTAACCTAAACATTCTCCATGTGTTAGCACATTTAATTTAATCGATCAAACAACTCAAAATGATGTGTGTGTGTGTGTGTGTGTGTGTGTATGTATACAATTTATCTTATTTTGAAGTTGGAGAAATTGAGGCATAGAATAATTACACAGTTTGCCCAATACCTAGTAAATACCTGAGTAGGAACTCACATTTATGAAATTGAATCTATGGTCTGCCTTCTTAATTCCCTGCTGATAGTTCCTTTGCCTGTAGTCCAAATGCCATAGGCTGGTATATAACATTCTCAGTATTCTAGCTGAACTTTTCCTATGTTCAGCCTTTTTTCACACTGCATATCTCCACAAAACAACTCCTCCAAGAGCTTTATCCTCATTAGAATACTTGCTGTCCCTTGGGTATTTTCTTGGTCCTTTGCACTCAATAATCTTACCACTTTGTGCAAAACTCTGCTGCCTAAAATCTCATTATTAATTAATATACAACATGATGAAAACCTTTCCAGATTTGTAACTAATCTTCTACAGAGTAAGGACTAAATCCTGTAAATGGTATTTGCTTGTTTTTATGAATGGAGCCCTGGAGCATATCTGGTTTAAGATTATAATGTAAAATGCCTTTAAGACAATATGTAAATAAATAAGAACTGATTTAGTTCAGTGCTGATGGCTTTTTCTACCCTTAGTTATGTTGTTTCAAAGGAATACTCAAGCTTTTAATCTACTCTGATATGTGTTAATGATTTAGGTATTTGAGCAGCAACATTTCCTGCATTGATCAAATGAAAGTTCTTCCTCAGGTGTTGACTCATTAACATTAAGGATCTCTCAGAATTCCAAAGTATGAACTAGTGACCCCACTGATTCTATCTGAGAGTCACTACATTTAGAATGTTAAGATTGTAACCATACATGAAAAGACCTAGCTATGCTTTTGAAAGATTGGACTGTGTAAGAAAGAGGCTTCGAATCTTTGTAAAGCAAGCTGCAAACTAAAGATAATTTCCATAATGTATTTCTTTTTTCAATATTTTTAATCTTTAATGCAGAGTTCTTTCATCTAAAAATGTGCAAAATTAGACTCAAGTACACAAATAAGAAAAAGAGTTTGGAAAATAATTTAACTTTTAAGTAGAAATTGAAGTCTTTCATAGACACGTTCACTATTGAAGAATAGAGTTTCCTTGATTGAGGCAAATACTAATTAAACTATATCCAATAAGGCATTTTCTTTAAAAAATGTGAGCTTTCATTTTAATTTAAATTACAACCCTTATGATTGAGTGTTTCTACATTGTTACTCTTATACTCTTACCCACTTTTTTATAGGTTTGGCCAGAATTCCACTCAATTTTTGTAGTGGCCTCCTCTAAGTGTTCTTTCTATCTAAAATCTCTTAATTCTCTTTCACCAGGAAAAATCAATTGCTCACATAATCCTTACAAGATGGACCTTTGCTATGTATATTTATCATTATGTGATATATTCTTATTACATTTTTTATTTCAAAAATTTCCTAAACTTGAAATGCAAATATTACAATACTGTGTAAAAAAAATGAACATTTTATCCCATACTCATATTCTCATGACTACTCTTATTCTATATATTTATTCTATTTACTCTATTTCTTCCAGACCTTTGTTATACACACACACACACACACACACACACACGAATATAAATTTATATAAATTTAAGAAAAATTGTTGATTAGAAATTTAAACAACCTGAATGATTATATTTATAACTTGCAATATATCATATCCATCCTTCCTTGTTAGAATACACAATTCTACCGTGGTTTTTTTATCATTGCCTATTACGGGTATACTCTAATTTATTTAACCACTTCTTTATTGATAAACATTTAATTTGTTTCCAATATTTACTTATTACAAATAATACTGCATAGAGAATCCTTGTTCTAATACAGTTACATATATCCATAATGTATAGTTGTTAGGAATTGCTTCTTAAAAATAGAAATGCAAGTAGAGGTAGATTTTTAAATTACAAATTGCCTCTAAAACATTGACTTTAATTAATACTTCCATCAACAATATATGAGATTGTTCTTTTTCTGACATTTTTATCAACACTAGATATTATTATCTACTGTGGTATCTAAATGGCTAAACTGGAATGTTTAAACCCACAAGAAGGGTTTTGATACACCACAGTTCTGCAAGAGTGGCACCATTGACATCTGGACCTCACCTTTGTTGTGGGGGATGTCCTGTGCTATAGGGAGTTTGGCTGCATCACCAGATGCCAGTAGCACCACCACCACTGCCTGTATATGACAGCACAAATTGCCCCCAGACACAACTAAATGTCCCATGGGCAACGATATTCCCAATTCTTTTCATTGGAAACCTGCAGTTTAGACTTGGATAGTAAGTTTCTTGTACAGGAGTTCATTTGCAGCTTTCTTTAAATGGCATAAATATGTTAAAAAGAATTAAAATCATGGTTTGGGCAATGTCTTTTAGATAATGCTATTGAAGCTATATTAGAAACACTACCCATTATAAATTTTAAATGTTATAGATGACAGCATCAACATTTCACTTACATGTTTTAATTTAAGGGTATCATATTTATTAGATGCATCTTTTAGTGACCACTGTAGTTCAAGGTACTTTAATATTCTAACCTTTTCTCCATATTATGTATTAATAAGCATTTCAGTGCCTGTAACATTTAGCTACTTTTTTTCATATTATTCTGACCTTCATGAAACAATAGGTAGCTAGAATTTTAAAAAGAAAAAGTGGAGTTAAAAAACAACTTAAAATAAATAATACATTTGTAGTTTTCAAAGTATTCCCATACATGGGAATTATATTCTTACTGGCAATACCTTCACAGATCATCTCCTTGGGACGCCTACTAGAAAATTTCATAAAAATTGAATAACCTCATAGAAATTAGATATCTAGAAAAAAAATGGAAAAAAAAAAGTCTCTTGGGTTTCTCAAACCTAATTAGAAATAACAGGCCAAGGTAAAGTTCATCACTGTTATTTTCTTATACCTGTAGCTTTACAGTGATGGATGCTACATGGCGAAAGAGAAATACTATGTTGGTAGACTAAAATAATCATTGGAATTGTTCTTCACTTTACATTTGTATAGTCTTTTAGGCTTTACAAAATCCTTGTAAATCTTGGTAATACCTCAAAAACCAGTAATACATCACAAACCAGTAATACATCAAGATAAAAATAGTAATAACATTTAGTAAGAGATGTGTTTTACTAGATTTTCACTAGATTGATGAAAATCTAGTGGGAAATCTATATTTTCCACTAGATTTTCACATATGTATTGATATATACCAGTGGGGGTTCTGCTATGTATAGCTTTTTAAATAAGTGTACTAATTACTTGAGAAGAACTGGTTACACTCAAGCAAATTATGTGCACGCTTATATAGCTAACAGATAAGACCTTCAAGCTTCTACTAAGAATTTATAAAACTGTTAAATTTGACCAAGAGCATAGTCCATGTTCTGATTATTCTTATACTTCTCATCACCCTCTGAGCATAACACAGTGTCCCTGCCCAAGCTGATCTGCAAGAACAGTGAGCCCATCTTTGATTCAGTCTTTATTAGCTTTTGCAGAGCTCTTGCTCTACACATCTGAAAATATTTAATCTTCCCTATAAGTATTTATCGTGTCCCTCTTTCTCCTTCAGTATTCTCTGCAAAAGACAAATTACTCATTCTAAAAGAATGGACTATCTCTGTGTCTCTGTCTTGATTTCTGTTTCTCATATGAAAATGTCGCCATGTGTAGTTTCAGGGCTTCCCAAGAAAAGAACATTTAAAATTCCTTCTGATGAAAAAAATATGCCCCCTGATGGTATCTGATCAAAACAAGAAGCCAACGTTGTTCAGTGTTAGAGCACAGCCTTTAGTTGTTAGGACTTAATTCATACACTTATTTGGATAAGAGCCACCACTTTGTATTTTAAGTAAGTGGAAACTAAGGCTTAGAGAGATTAAGCAATTTACTCAGGATCACCCTGCTACTGAGAGGTAGAGTCGAGCTCATGTGGTTTAAATTTAGTCTGTGCTATTTCACTACCACATATCCTTTCCATCTTCCCATGCAAATGAAATTAAAAGGAGTAGATCTTTGTTAGGTCCTTGGAAAACTTGTTCCTATTTCCCAAATTCCACAAATCATTTTGAGGTGAGTTGTGAGAGACCTAACAACTGCAGATCTTCTAAAAATTATTTATGAACTTTCAATTCTTTAGTTTACTTAGTAAAGATGTCAAAATAAGTTACTTCCCATCTTGTTGAAAATGAAGAAAATCTTGTCTGCTGTAATATTTCTTTCCCATTTTGTATTGCTTTATCTAAACACTTGCCAAGAATATACAACTAATCAAAATATCCTACCTCAAATCCTGATTAGATCAAATTATAGATCAATATATGGAATACAGATAGTCTGGATGTTTACTGTCTTTTAATTGATATTTATCATTAAGTAATTTCCAATGCCCTAATTGCTCATATTCCTTTTTTTCTTCATTTTCTTTCATTGAGAAAAACTAAAAGGTTAGCTAAAATCTTCATCTATTTAAATTGACCTTAATTTTATAATTCTAATTAGCAGGTTTATTTTCTTTAGGAAAAAAATGCTCTTTTGGGTTCTTTGAAAAATCCTTATAATTTTCTGTAATTAATATTACTATACTAAAACAGGTAGTATTAAACCAAAATAAAAGTACAGGTAGTGTGAAAAGGAAAAAAAAAACCTGAGGAAAAATAAGTGTAATATTTTTAATATTTCAGAATATGTCAAACCTTTATCAACTATTAAAGCCCCAAATAAGTCTGTGATAGGAACTAAGGGGAGATAAATGGAGAACCAAACCTTGCTCTCTAAAAGTATATGAAGGTGACGTGTAAATAAAGCACTCTAAAACAACATATTAGTAAGTTTGAGATAATATTTTGGAAAAGCCAATCTATTTCTTCATTTCTTCACCTTGTGTTTACATCTTTCCTGACTTTACATTGCTCTTTGGGGCAAGTCTAAAACCTTTAACAAAGCCTATGATAAGAGTGATATTATTTTCTTCAAAATTTAGACTTTTTGAGAGTTAAAGTGGGTGGTAAAAATACTTCCAACTGGTTTCATTATGCTGTGGACCTATAAAACATCTCTATTAAAAAATCTATTTTTTTCTACAAGGTAAAAATTATTTGGAATAGAGCACCATGTGCCTGACAATGACAGCCATTTGGAACCCTTCTTCTATTACTCCCTGATACAGGAAGAAGGTAGCTGTTCCGAACCACTCGTGCTTGAGCTTATTTGAATGTAAGGTGGTACTTTATGTCTGGATAGGTTGTGGAAAGAGAGGTGGATTTTACAGATTATCTTCCATAAGTAAGCACATGGGAAAGTCAGATTGGTCACTGTACATGTGCTCTCAGACAGTAACCCAGGAGACATGGCAGAAGCTGGAAGTGAAGCTTACCAAACCTATCTGAGTTTATTTTAATAAGATGTAAACAAATAAAAAACTCAGGTAAGTGCTGAACTGAACAGAACTCTGGGCAATATACATGAAAAATACTAGCCCTGGAAAATAGGGAAAAAGTGGACACTATCTAGGAGGCACTGCATGTTCTGGCCCCTGTCGACTGCTCAGCCTCATCTCACAAGACCTTCCCATGGGCTTTTGTGTTTTAATCACATTGGCTGCTATGCAGTTTTTAATAGGTTCTATGTACCTTCCCATCTCAGCACCTCTGCACTAAAACACTCACTGTCACTTCCTTATGGCCATCCCTTCATCCAGTTAACTCCTGTTTGTCTTTCAGATAACAATTCAGACATCACTTCCTGAGGAAAGTAGTCCCTGGCTTAACAGTCTATAATAAATCTTTTTGTTATATGCCTTCATAGAAGCCCCTTTTGTTTTCTTTTTGAATAGTATCCTCAATTTAAAATGACATGCATGCTAGTGTGAATAACTCATTAAAAACTGATTCATATCTGTCTTCTCCAGGAGACTGTAAGCTCTATGAGAGGAAAACCTTATGGAATTTCTCTCACTATATTATCCTTAAGGTTTACCAGGTACTAATCACTCAAGTAATATTGTTGGATGAATAAATAAATGATGCACCAAGCACAGTAGTCAAAAATGTCAATTTCTTTCCTGTAAAGGAAACTAAAAGACAGAAGTCATCATCAAGGAAATGAAATTACTTTGAAAAGATTTAACAGAAAAGATAACATGTGAAGCATTCATTATAGTGTAACACTTTTCCTTTATTCCTTTTCTCCTTAGGAATGATTGCTATGAGTTGTGATGATTAAAAAAAAAAAAAAAAAAAGAATGTTTAAATTAAAAAATAATTATTACAGTAAAATATACACTTCCATATTCCCCCTCAAAATACTCCCCCTCGCTTGGAACATACTTATTCCATTGTTCTTGCCACTTTCTGAAGCAGTTCAGGAAGTCCTCTTTCATGTCTTTAGTTGCGCTTTCATGGCTGCCTCAATGTCTTGAATCGATTCAAAACGGTTTCCTTTCATGGTCATTTTGACTTTGGGAAAGAGCCGGAAGTTGCACGGTGCCAGATCTGGTAAACAAGATGGATGAGAACACACTGTAATATTTTTATTTGACTGAAATTGCCATATCAAAAGTGATGAGTGACACGGAGACTTTCCATTGATATCAAAACATATGCCAAATGCTGCTGCCAAGTGCCATCCAACAGAAAGGCAGGGATCTTCAATATGAGAAGTGGTGCCTCAAACCTTAGTAACAATGTGTGACAAGTTTCAATTTGTTCTGTGCAGTCAGTCAGGTGTGAGCTACGGTTGAGAGAAACTGTGTTTTAAAGTATGCCGTAAATCATCCTTCATCATGACAGTGCTCTGTGTCACACATCGCTTCTGGTATATGACAATTTCTGTCAAATAAAAATATTACAGTGTGTCCTCATCCACCTTATTCACCAGATCTGGCACCGTGCGACTTCTGGCTCTTCCCCAAAGTCAAAATGATTCAGGACCTTGAGGCAGCCAACACAGTGCAACTGAAGACTCACGAAAGAAGACTTCCAAAACTGCTTCAGAAAATGGCAAGAACGATGGGATAAGTGTGTTTGAAGTGGGGATTGGGGGGGGCGGGGGTATTTTGAGGGGGATTAATGGCAATGTGTCTTTTACTATAATTTTTTTAATTTAAATATTCACTGTATTGTTTGATCACACCTCGTATATCTATCTACATTAATCTATTTATGACATTTTCACTAGGAATTCTAACATTGACATTTTATGATTAACTGAATAAAATAAGGTCCTGGACAAATAATGGCAGAAGTTTTCAAAAGCTATATGATTGGGAAAAACACCACACCATGGTGTGATGACAAGCAGGGAAAAGAAAGGGTTGGGACACACTAGAGAGGGGCTAATGAATTTATTTATTTAGCAATATCCAATCAACTTATTTAGCAATATGCAATAGTAAAATACAAAAGCAATTAATAGAATGTGCTAATGACAGAAAGTAAAGGTGGTTAAGACTAAACTATATACCTTGATAACAATGTCATGTCATAGGAGTATACATATAAGTTTAAGAGACCTCAACATGTTTACTATTGATCAAAAATCACTTAGCTAAATATACAAATAACATTAATAAGGCATGTTCAAAAGCGGTAATAAGCTTTATAAGATAGTAACTGTTACAGTAGATGCCAAAAGCTCACCAAGCCTGAGAACAGCACTGGAAAAGTCATAAATCAAAACCTCGCCAGGTCTGTAGTGGAGAGAAACTCAGGCATCTCCCACAGCACTGCTTGCTAGTTCCCAAGAATGTTGCTGCTGTTCCCATTGCCATTGTTGTTGTTGTTGCTGCTGCTGCTAGAAGTCAAGGTGTCTTCTGATGCTGTAAGCTGCAAGCTGCATATAAGTTTTTAAGATGCTAACAAGTTCTCAAGAATGTTGCTGCTGTTGCTGTTGTTGTTGCAATTGTTGTTGCTGGAAGTTAGGGCACATTCTGATGCTGTTAGCTGCAAGCTGCATAAAAGCTTCTAAAATATTAACACTTTTCAAGAAGGTTATCCATGGGGAACAATAGTGGAGAGGTCGGGAACCAGCCAGACCTCACCAGGTCTGCGGCTGGAAATCAGGACATCTCCGGGTGTTGTAAGCTGCAAGTTGCTGGAAGTTTCCAGAATGTTAAAATGATGAAGAATCACCAATGACAAATGAAAAAATAATAATTACACTGCCATCTGAGGTCTGTCTTATATATTTTCTCAGATGTACCTTAGCCAAGTTTCTTGTTCCTGCCTCCCCCTCTGGGAATGACCAGTTTCGGGGAGGGCAGTTACTGACATGAATGTTGCCCATCTGGCCAAAGGGCCAATTCATCTGGATAAGCAACAAGGCCTGGCAATGTGCCTGTCACGTCATCCTGATATAACTTAGCTACTTCTTCACTTCATCTGCTGATGTGGGTGAAACAGACAGAACAAAGAGGGAATTCTCTCAACCCCTGATCAAGAATTCCTTTAACCCTAAGCTAACCATCACCTCACAGCACAGACAAAAGCAACCTCATCTCATGTCTCCCCGATTGGGAGAATGAGACCAAAGAGGAAATTTACTCAACCCCTTGATCACAGCACAGAAATCACCTCACATACAGGAACAGATAAAAGCTAATAGACAAAAGCTCACATCAACCAATGAAGGCAAATTTTCTTCAACATCTTCCCTACACATGGGTTCTTTCTAGTTACTGCATTTCTAATATGTACATGAAGACAATAATGCCAACTCTATATACGCAGCTACTATTAAAACAAAACAAAAAAAAAAAAAGGAAATTAAAAGAATAACAGCATCCTTTAAAAGTCAAAAAAGGGAACTTTCCTTTTAATAATTTTAGGGACAATCTTATATCTCTTTTTGTATTTTCACTTTTTAAATTTGTGATAACTTTAGATACATCTTTAAATTGAATTTTACAAGTTCTATCATAGATGCTGAGTAACAAATGATTTATATAAGTTTGTATAAACTGTGTTCGTGCTTACTAACCTGTCCTCATTTTGTACAGCATGTGTATACAAGGAACATATTACCTTGCTTATATTTTAACAAAAGAGATTTTATCACTCAGTTTCATTATTACATTAAATCTAAGAATTGTAAATACTCTTCATACAAAATTTTTCTCCTTCACCTTTGTTCCTTTTCTAGTATCTTTCTATGGCTTATAATCATCTGCAGTTAAAACCAGCTATAAAAATAGGCCCATGAAAGTCACTTACACTCATGGAGGTCACTTTATCCTTCATGTTTATAAATTTCTAGTTCTGCCCAACTTTTGATTCTGTTTAAGAGACAAGCAAATTATTCTTTTAAACACTAAAAAATCAGCTATTAAAATATTCCTAATAGAAACATGTTAAAAATAAGAAGCATAAATAACTTTTTAATGCCTAAGGTGATTAAATATTGGAATGGGATTTTGCCCATAATAAAATAATTATTTCACTATTGCCTCAGGATATGTGGAAAGATATGAGATATAAATTTATATATATTAAACATATATATTTAATATATATTATATAATATATATACTTCCATATATTAATTATATATATATGTATTTATATATACTTAATATAAATTTATATATATAATATAAATTACATATATATAATTTCAAAATTTTTTAATCAAATTAATGGCTGAATGCTCTTTTACATAGGCCATTAAGGATACCTGGGATTTGGGTATACCAACCTTGATACTTTTATTCATTTAAGAAATGTGTATTGAACATATTTTATATAACATACTGTTCTAGGCCTTGGGGATACATCAGTAAATAATATAGAAAAAAATATTTATCTTTATGGGTCTTGAATTCTAGACCAGGAGTCATCAATGGCCACAGCCTATTTTTGTAAATGAAGTTTTATTGCAATACAGTCACATTCATTTGTTTGCAAATTGTCAAAGGCTGGTTTAATGGTAGGTAGGGCAGAGTTGAATAGTTGTAATAGAGATCATATGGTCCTCAAAAACCTAAACTATTTAATATCTGGCCCTTTACAGAAAAAATTTGCTACCCCATTCTATACTAGAGTGATGTAAGAAAAGATAAGTTCTGCCTCCCATAAAATATCCCAGAATATGTTGGATTCATTTAAAACATTTCTTATATTTAAGCATGTGGTAATTTTACCTATGGATTGCCCTTTTAAATATAGCTACTCATTCCTTTTCTGTAAAATTTTTGAAGACAGCCAGATTTTTTTACCTGGAATTTTTAGTTCTACTCTAGTGGAGTTTCAACAACAATAAGAAAAAGTTTACATAAATTATAAATGCTTGACTTATTATTGAATTTTATCTCCTTAAGGATTCATTTTGCTGACATTATTTTAGAGGAAAGTCCTGAAAGTAGGAAAAGATATTTTTTTCTACTAAGAACATGTTACACAAAATAAAGACTTACAGATGTAAGTTCTGATAGTTTTACGTGCTGTTTACAGGTCCAATGAAACTATAACACAAAATATGCTTATCAACTATTGAATAAATATATGTTAGATTCATTGTTGGGTACTTCAATATTCAAGACTATTTGGAAGAACATTTTTTCATGTGAACATAATAACCATCGGTGGTGATAATTTATGTGTGTTGAGATTTTATATATTGAGCACTATTCTAAATGCTTTACATTAATTATGTTATTTAGTATATACGACAACCATATAAGTACTAATCTTATCCATATTTTACAGACAAAGGAAGTGAAATACAAGGAATTAAATAAATTGCCCAGTTAGTAAGTGTCAGAGCTGGAATTTGCATCCATGAAGTGTGGCTCCAGAGTCCATTTATTTTCTTTATTTTGAAGATGCTTCTGTTGCTTTTGAAACTGTCAAAGCAAAGCATATAAGGCAATGGTCTCAAAACTCTTTTGACCAAAGAGCCCATCAGTAAAATATATGTACCTCAAAAAACATAGGTTTTCATCTTGAAAAATTTTATACATCTACTAGTTTGCTAATGTTTTATGTACATTACATTATATGTTATACATACAATGTATATTATAAAACATACTTGAAAACATATTTTAAAAGATTAAAGATAAAAACAATATTTAAATGTATTTAATATGATCCTCACTAAAATATTTGTGTTCCATTTTTAATGAAATATTGATTATGCTTTTAATACAGCTATTCAAATGTATAGATCTAAATTCAGTTTATTTTAATTCTTGGTTTGAATGGCTATCAGAGCTGAAACTTCACAAAGGTACATTAAATCTGTACTTTAATATGACTATGTAGTAATATGCCATCCTAACTACTCTGTTCTAATACTTATTTCTTCAAATCTATACTATTATTTTCTAATTGTAGTTCACAATAATATTACTGCAAAACTGTGTATTTAAATTTATACAGGGAATGCATTTAAGTGTGTACCATATTATTTTTCATGTATTATTTCAGTTAATTTACTTCATCATAAACAGCAGAGTTTTCTTCGATGGTATGTGACTTTTTAAAACTCTCACTATAAAGTAGAAAACGTTAGAAGAAACATCTAAACATGTATGATTGACTTTAGAAAAATTATGTTTATTTTGACTATGCCTGACTTAAAATATGATTGAAAACTGTGGATCTAAATGCATACCTCAAACAGTCCCCTTAATAATTTGAATTTTTAAAAAATATTTTATTAAATCTGATTAGATCTTCCTGGATTTTAACCTGGCTGACTTACATGTACTTGCAACTTGGCTGGCAAATAATTCACTCTGAGAGTAAGGAAAATGTCAGTCTGTCATTTTCCCATTTGTATATTCTTTATCAGTATCAATTTTAAACCACAGTGCACTTGGAAGTGTCTTGGGTCTTTTTTGTTTCATTTTATTAGAGTTATTTTAATGAAACTACATAATGTGATCTGAAATCCACCTAATAGGCACACATACAATATATTGCAGTGACTGAGATAATAAAAGGGGTAAACGTCTCTAATTTTAGGAATAATCACTCATCTCTCCAAATGGCTTGTATCTTACATGTGATTCTATTCGACATGTTAAAAGCTAGGGCATCAGTATTATCTGTATTTTAAATAGTAAACCTTAATATTTTCCTTAGAAAAATATTAGCGAGAATTCTAATATATTTTTCCTGTGCCCCAATGTATTATTTTGGCATTGCACTTTGGAGGCCACTGACCTGAACCAGTAACCACATTCAAACTCTCAGGGTTAGAAAGCTCTTGTTCAAGACCACAAAAACTACCAGCTTCTTATATCCTTTGACCACAGATAACAGTGAAGACAGATATCTCCACTGGGGATAAATGACATAACACACTAAATCCTGTTCAGTGTTAACAAGGCCTTCCACTGGTATCTGAAGTTCAGGGAACACTAATGCTAAATAGTGAACCATATCACTACTCATTAATATTCTACTCTTCTACTCTGAACCACTTTTAAAATGCAGTAACTATTAGCAGTTAGTATCAATAAATGTCTAAATTATTAAAATTTTAGATATCAATTTAACTTCTCTTTACAGGTGTTTCATCTGTAGTTTGATAGTCTTGTAAAGTTCTTAGGACCATAAACTCTGGAACCTGTCTACTAGCTATGAATCCTACTTAGCTCAGCTACTTCCTAACTGTGTCACCTAGGGAGAGTCATATGACCTTTCTATGCCTCTATTGCCATAAATGCAATGATAATGATAATGATAATATTAAGAATAAGAATAAAAACCCCATAAAGTTGGCATGAGGGTTAATTGAATTAATAAATAGAAAAGACTTGGAATAGTGCCTGGCACACAGAAAATACTCAATAAATATTATTTTTTGTCATTGACTTGAGTCTCAATATTACAGTAGTTATTAAGTATGTGAAAAAATGCATTTTATTCCAGAACAACAATTCATCCAGTTGTATAACACAGCAGTCAATGCCTGGGTGGAGAGCACTGCTGTTTTCTAAAGTGTAAACCATAAGAGATTAGTGAAATATCATAAAAACTGTTAATATCCCAGAGTAATCTATAAGGGCTATCTCCTCTTATGATATGTAGAACCTACCTAAATATTTGATTATATGTTATTATATTTTCAGATTGTTTCAGATGTTTCAATATGTTTCATATTACTCTTTGTGTATTTTTTTCATATAATTTTATTTCTCTTTCATTTCATACACTTCCATTTCTCTGTAGTCTGCTCCCTCCTAAACGGTGTGTTAACAATCTCAGTGGAGGAGTCTCTCACTCTTACCATGTTTCCCCGAAAATAAGACCTAGATGGACCATCAGCTCTAATGCGTCTTTTGGAACAAAAATTAATATAAGACCTGGTCTTATTTTATTATAAGACCGGGTCCTATATAATATAATACAAGACCCAGTCTTATTTTACTATAAGACAGGGTAATATAATATAATATAATATCGGGTCTTATATTAATTTTTGCTCCAAAATACCTGTTAGAGCTGATGGTCTGGCTAGGTCTTATTTTCAGGGAAACACAGTAGTTCTATAGATATATCCAAGGATGCTAAATCCTGAGCCCAGGGAATGTTAGACAAGTTGAGGCTTGTGAAATTAGGAGAGAAATGCTTCCTAGCAGTGTCATGTAACATATGTAGGGGAAAAAGTTATTCCACTCCAGAATTCTGACAGTAGGCCAACACTGTAGCATTATCATTTCTGTCAGTTTTCACTAAATTGATATTAATATAATTTCATATCTAAGCTTTGAAAATTTAATTTCTAATTATTACTTTATTACCAAAAGTTTTTTAGCAAGTGCCTTCCTGGCACAGCTTCAGCAGGCACACAAGAGGCTGCCAAAGTTGAGGAGCTCTGCCAAGCCTGGGTGTATTCTTTACTCAAACCTTTTATAGGTGTTTTCATCTGCTATATACTTTTAGGACATTTTATCAGGCTTAGCACATACACACATGTTCAGATTCCAAACAGTTCCAGCATCTGAAAATGTACCCCGTCTTCCTTTGAGATCTCTTTTCAAATAGTTATAGACCAGCCTGTGTGGAAAGGGTGATGTCCTTGGGGTTTTCTACTACGAAGCCAGTGTCCTCAGATTATAAGAAGGATCAGATGTGAAAATAATTTGAAAGCTATAAAAGTTAACAGTTGCCATACAAAATACAGATGCTCAGTGAATTTGAATTTCAGATAAACAATTTTTGAAGTATAAGTATGTCCCGAATATTGCATGGGACATAGTTATACTAAAAAAAAATTATTTGTTAATATTTGTTGTATATCTGAAATTCTAATTTACCTGACATCCTGTGTTTTAATTTACTAATCTGACAACCCTATGAGAAGGACCTATAAAGATAGTTATTATAGAGAAGAAAATGTGACAGGTACTCAAAAGTATTATACAAACTTCATTTAAGACTACCTGAAAACAAAGTCATGTACTAGTTATAATTTTTCTTGATCTTTTTATTTTAAGAAACATAGAAGCAGAATCCACAAATGATAAAGAAATTTTTATATAATTGACTGTTCACCAGATATCTAGAAAATCAATAATAAATATGAGTTGTTGATAAATTAGTATTTATTTTAAACTGGATTTTAAATTTTTATTTAAATGGGAAACACTATAATTATAGAGTATATAATTCCTTTTGCCATATTCACAGATTCAAGACATTAGGGTGTGGACATTTTTTGGAGGAGGGACATTATTTGACTCACCACATACTGCTATGATATGGGATTAGCATGATAACTAAGGCATTTAAAGGGTAATTCCAATTGGGAAATAATCAAAAAAGAAAAAAACAAAATCAGACAGAAAACAAAATTCTAACTATTTGATTCCAATCTACCTAGCAGACAATTTTTTAAAAATTAATACATCATACTTTTCATTTTACAGCTTAGATTAAAAATCACTTAGCTATCTCTGCAGGGGTCTAGGGAATAAGAATGAGTTGATTTTTTTATGGCCTCTCTGTAGGCCAGTAGAAACCCACCCTTTATCCATGGCAGAAGCGGATATGTCCTAGGCTAGTTAATTTAAAGACAATAAAACTATTTGAAAGGACATAATAGTTGTGATCATGACACATTCTTAAATGAACCAGTTTCTGTTTGATATATATGAAAAATTAAAGCCAGGTCTAAAAGTGCTATAAGAGAAATTTTCTCATTCTTTTTGCTGAGATCTGACATCAGCATATAAATGGCTTCATCAATTATTGAGGAAAAGACTAAGAAAGGAAAAATGACTGATTGGGATGCTTCATTTTGAAGTCTGAATGTGAAGCCCTTGGGTTGAATGTACCTGTAGGTCTGAATCTTTCAGAATTAGCTCCCGCTCTTTCCCCAGCTTCTCTATTTAAATTTCTTGTTTAAAAAAGGTAAGACGTAAAAAATTTTATCGCTCTCTGTCAAACATCAGAACATGTGTGCCAAACTTTGAAGTAACTGCATATATCAATGAAGTTAAGAAACAGATCTCTGTATAAATATCCCTTAAGATGAAGCAAGGGGAATGATTTTAAATTTAAAATATTTTTCTCTCAAGGGTTAAGTTTTCATGACTTTGAATGATTATTTTTCTTCACAGCTATTTTCACTCTCTTTTGTATTCTAAAGTACAGCGATGAATTTCAGAGTTCTTATGTTTGCCATCTAATGTCCTTGCCTTGTTTATTCCTAAAAAAGTATTATGGACTCCTACTTGACAAGATAAACCTGTTTCGTTTCTTTTAAACTGAGACAAAAATGACCATGAATGACTTTGTTCATTTGTAAGTCATTAATCCCTGTGCATTTGTGGCACTAACATTTAGAGCTAAATAATAGGGGTAAAACAGCTAATAAAACCAGCATATATAGGTGAACACTAATGAACAAATGTGTGAATGATTTTAAAGGCACCATTTTCCTAAGGTTAATGTTGTTTTCTTATATTGAAAAAAATTACTCACATACTCAAGTCAGTTATCATTGATGTAGCCATTGCCTGTAAGCACAGTGCAAATAATATATTTCCAACTATTTAACCTGAAATACAAATACTTTTCTCTCTATCCTCAAAGTCATTACTTCTTAAATAATTGTGAACTATTACTTATTATCAGAAATACTTTTCAATTCTATATAATTTTGTTTTGAGTTTTTGCTTTTGTCTCCTCTCAGACTATTCATACTTATTTTTATAAAACTTCCTTCTCAAAATATACTTTTCCATACCAAGTAAAATGCAGAGTTTCAATTTAATTTCTACCTCTAAGTAAATAAACTCATGTGCATTTAGGATATGTTGATTCTTACTTTGTGGTTTTTTATTCTGTTAGAAAGGGGATTAAAAGTATCTTGTATATTTATGAGTAAGAGAGAATGCAGGCAGTGTAAACGGAGCAAATGTAGGCTTTTCCAGTTACTCCAAATTTGAGGAATATTGTAACATAATGTTGGATTTAGCTCTGAGTTTAATTAAAGAAAAAATTATTCTGACACTTGTTAAAATGGTAGGAAAGACTTTGTTCAGGACTACTTGTGATAGATGTCAAGACTATCACAATATGGGAGAGAGATTTGGGCCAACTCTGAATACAAAATATATCTGGGGATTATAACCAAGGAACAGGTTGTATGTTGGGGGCGTGGGTGAAGGGGTTGGTAGATGGAAATTTACTAAGAGGTGACATCAAAGTTAAGGAGAATTCTTACTTAAACAATATTCTTGCTGAAAGGCAAACCACCATGATCAGATATCATGATCTGGGGAATGAGGAATCAAATGTCAACAGTGGGAGGATCCCCTCTTAGGATGACTTAGCAGGATTCTTACTAAAACTGGAGTCCTCAAGAATAGACACTGAACCTAAGGTCAAAGCCTAGATGAGAAGAGGGATCAGAGGAACCTGACTCAACTTTGGTCAAGGAGAGTCTGTTAGTTTTCTAGTGATAAACACAAAGGATAAACATGTTGGCATACAGAATACACATTGTCCAACATGGTAAAGAAAACCATCATTTCCTACATTTCCATAGAATTGATTTCAGGTCTAATTTATCATGTGGGTTTCAGATAAAGGTACACTGGGAGGCAGTCTGTAAATAAGCAGCATTTAAGAAGAGATGGTGAGGGAATGAACTATAGGAATATCTGAGGGCCCAGAAAGTACAAACGCTCAAAGGCCTGCTTGGTGTACTAGAGGAAGGACAGAGAACCCAGTGTGAGTGGAGTGAAGTGATCAGAGAATGAAGTTAAGACTCCAGGGAAGAGGTATACCATTTCAAACCTTAGAGGCCATTATGAGATCTTCAGGTTTAACTCTGAGATAGGAAAGCCACTGGAGGGTTCTGAATAGAGAACTGGTCTGACTTAACATTTTACAGGGATCAATCTGACTGTGTAATGAGAAGAGGTTGTTGGAAGGCAAGGCTGGAAGAGAGGAGACCAATTAGGAGGCTTGTACAATAATAGCCCAGGAGAGGCACAAGGGTGGTCTCTTTCAGAATAGGAGCTGGGAAAACAGTGAGTGGTGGTTGTATTCTGAATATGTTTTGAAGGGAGAGGTGAAGGGTTTGCTGATAAATAAGCCTGATCTACTAGAAGGATGAGCTACATCTCCCCCCAGCCCCCAAAAGTGGGGAAGATTACAGCAAGAATAGGTTCTTTGAGGAAAGAATAGCAGTTTGGTTTTTGATATTTTTAGCACAGGATGCCTATTAGCTTTCCAAGTGGAGAGGTCAGATAGGACCTACAGATAGTATTTTGAGCCATTGGATCTGATCATCTGGGAAATGAGTGTACATACCATGTTTCCCTGAAAATAAGACCTAGCCAGACCATCCAATCTAATGCGTCTTTTGGAGAAAAAATTAATATAATACCCTGTCTTATTTTACTGTAAGACCGGGTGTTATATAATATAATATAATATAATGTAATATAATATAATATATAATACCAGGTCTTATATTAATTTTTGCTCCAAAAGATGCATTAGAGCTGATGGTCCGGTTAGGTCTTATTTTTGTGGAAACACAGTAGGTAGATCTATTGACGAAGATCTTGAGTGATCACTTATTTTCTCTAGGTTGCCCTTCTTTTGTTCTACCAGTCATTCAAGATTGGCTTACAAACCATAAATAAGGGCATCATCCTCTGTTCTTTTACTTTGTTGTGCAAACTGCATGGCACTTATTGAAGAGTGTTATACTTTCCTGTTGACTGGTCATCGTCTCCATTATACTGTAAGTTCCTTGAGGAAAAGACTTGTAGGATATAAGTAATTCCTGAGTGAAAGAATAAATAAAAACCTTTGCATTTAGGGTAAAATCTAAGTACTTTTATCTCTACGTCAGCCACCTTGCATCATGCAACTCTTTCCTTTGTTTACTATACCCCAGCCACTGTTAATTCCTTAAAGACATACCACATTCTCAACTCCCTCAAGCCTCATTGGCCTTTTCTACAATGTTTTTTCCTTCATAGAATGCCTTTCTCCCCTCATTCTTGATCTGCTAATATTTATAAAGCATCAGGTTCTGGTTTAAATGCTAAATTTTAGGAGAGATATTTCCCAAACCTTCATTCTAATTCATACACATTTTGTCTCTCCTAATAGTTTAAATTTGTAACTTAATGGCCTATATCACAGTTTGTAGATTTGTACCTATTTAGTTGCAAATTTGTTTACCATCTATTTTCTTAATAAGTTTATGAGAATCAAGGACAATGTCTGTTTTATTCACTAATATGTACCAGGCACTTAATAGACCCTTTATAAAACATTTAGAATAAGTGCAAATGAAAAGGTCCATATATTTGTATTATTATCCATGAATATAGATATCACAATCGATGTATTTGTGATTGTTTTCACTACCATAACACCTTTTGATAAAAATATTTTAATCTGTTCTCCCTTACAATTGGGAAAATATGAGTTAATGGTGTAAGAATTAGTCTCTTACTTGTGCAGCAGCACCTGGTTTTCATAACTATGTAAACATTTTCCCTTTTGTAAAGGAAAAATATGTACTTTCCAGAACTGGATCACCCCTAGGAAATGTTCCATTTCTATTCTTCACTATTTAAGCGTATGATGTAGAAGAGCATATCCAAAATATATCTGCACTTCTGAAAAACCAAAGCAGTATGAACAACTATTTTTCAAATTTGTATTATCAAAAGCAGGAGTCTGTGGAAGTTTATTTAATAAATATTATAAATTACTTATGTGGAAAAATTATGCATTAGAGAACATTTATCATTTAAACTTCTTTTATCTTATAAGTCTTTCTTTGTTGAGATAACAAGTTCAATATAAACACCTCACAAAAATTCTTTGAAGATTTTAAAACCAATAATATTTTGAATATATTATTTATACTAACCAAATGTTAATACTTTTTATTATTTAAAAATATGGATATTTTTATAAAATTAAATACAATACTGTCTCCAAATTTATTTAAAGAAGCTATAGTTATAGAAACCTAGAAAATACTATGCATCACTTTTTCATAAGCTGTAAAGACTATTTATAAAATTAATTATTAAATTGTTATTTCAGTTAATTATATGAGCACATAGTAAAGTGAAACTGTTAAAAAATTAATTTAAATATATTTTATCTCCTCCCTGCAATTGCTGGTCTTTTCTTTGTATGGAAGATTAATGTAATTAGAATTAGTTAATCATATCATTAGAATTAATAAACATTTGGAAGCAGGAAGAAGGAACTAGATCCTTATTCCTCTAAGTTTTTACTCTCAAGACCTCTCCATGGAGAAGTGACAACATGAAATTATCTCACCCATTGTTGCATACTGCTTTTTATAATAGTAATCATTAAACTTCATTTTGAGAAACTATGAAAGTCCTTAGAATATATTATAGAAGAAAAAACAGAATTTTTCCAAGCTTTAGAAATACTAATGTAAGAATTAGCTGAAAATTAAAGTATTGCACTTTGCTAAAGTTACTATAAAATGGCTTTTGAAATATCTGTTTGGATTAATGTATTCAATAAAGGAGTAATCTACAAATTATTTTATAATATTTAATGTTTTACAGTATTGGTATGCTCATATTGAAATAGATATTCACTTAAAATATACCCCTCAATTAGTCTTCTGACACTGCAAATATGATTTACAGGTTTTCAAAAATATAAGGAAAGAAAAGAAGAGGAAACTTTTCATAATACAGTCACTTTAAAAGGGGTGTAAATTTGTATACTCTCTTTAGCCCATATTAGGAAATATAATAATAGAATGACAAATGTTTATCAATAAAATGTATATACCTTCAAACAAATGTTTATTTATTGATTAAAGTTAAATGAAGAGAAAGTAAATCTCAACATAAATACTAGAAGAGCTAGCTAGATGAACCACACAAAAGAATTTACATTCAAACTTTTTCTAGCAATAGAAATCGAGGGTATTTTGTTGAGTTTTCTAATTTCCTTTCGATTTTTCTTTCCAGTTTAAATTTTTAAAGGGTTGACAGAATTATCACTAATACTTCTCCTCAAAGAAACAATACACAATTTAATGAACAAAAATTTGATTTCTCAACTGTTTATAAAGTTTTTCAAACCAAGATTTATCTTAATATGTATATCCATTACAGTATTGGCAGCATAATATCTGAAGAAATGTCTAGAACAGGTTCCTTAATACAATGTGGCAAATTGTACTACCAGTTTTCAGTGATATTATAAAGATCAACCACAGATTTGTTTGCCAAAGTTTACCAGAAGGTTTGTACCTTGTAATAGATATAAACATACCATGATTTTCTGGTTTTTGTTTATTTGAAATCTTTACCACTTATTTCCTTTATATGTATCTACTTTACTATGAAAAATATCTCTTCTTTGAAATTATTTCCTCAGGTGAATCTCTTGGCTTTTGGAGTTATCATATACAAAGTTTTTCGTCACACTGCAGGGTTGAAACCAGAAGTCAGTTGCTATGAGAACATAAGGTAATTTTAAAACTACTTTCTTTAGTGATTAAAAGCCTTAGTAACTTAAAGTACAAATAAGGACAATTTTTAAAATGATTTTTCACCCTTTCTTCTTCCATCTTTAAAGTGCTTATTGTTAAATAACATTTAATATGTTTAATAAGCCTGTAATCACTACAGATCAAATGGTAACCAAAACAATCCTTTTAAACATACTCCCCTGTGAAAGAAAAGATGATGACTATTTTAAGCAAAAGTAGGCTTTAGTGATTCTCTTTTGCAAAACATTTTTCAAAGCTTTATAACTATGATTCTTTCTTGTGTTTCCTAGTTTGCATGCTGCCATGATTTTCCCTTCAACCCCCCTCTATTTAAACTGATTTATTGAAACTGTGAAAATAGTTTGTTCAAGAAAAACTGAAGTGTACTATAGGGACCATCAGACACAACTTATGTTTGGGTTGCTTGAGAACACTCCTGTAGTTTCAATACCTTGCACAAGATTTATAGGTAGGATTTAGCAAGTGTTTGATCGATTACTTTTCTGTATTCCTTACCATTCATAGTTTCACGTAGTGTGCTGGTTTTAATAAAGTTAAAAATGACTCATTTTCTGAGGTACACTGCTAAAACATCTTCTGCAGTAAAGAATGCTTAGACTAAGAATAAATGAGAAAATAATCATGAGATTATTTTAACAGTGTCCTCAGTGAGCAGGACTAAATATTATTTTACTCAAAGTCATAGGCAATAAGCTGAGAATATGTAAGAGTATGCACATGTATTATTTTTAAGATATCAGTATTCTGACATGAATTTATTTTGAGGTAATGGTATTGTAAAAGCTTTAAAAAAATCTAGTTTTATATCTTACACTTTCTTCTCTACTAAACCTGAAAGGAAAATAGAAGTTTCCTTTGATGTCATGCACATGTGTGACCCCAGACTACATGGTATACTTTTCAAGGTTTCTGAAAGAAAATATTGCCAAACAGATATATGTCTTACCTTCGGGAATTACTGCAACATTAGATTTGAAATCAAAGCATACACACTGCAGTTCACCAGATAAAAATATTTGAAGATTAAGGAAATTCCTTGAAAAATGCTATATTTTAATAATACTGTCGTGATTTGGGAAGCACATCCTGCCACAGTGTTGCAGCATACCCTAAAGGCTGTCCCATGTAACTGTCGCACAGTTTGTCAGCTTCAAAATTGTTACTGGTCTTTCCAAAAGGTTGGTTATACCAAAAAACTCATTTCCCACATAATTTGAGGAATTTGTGGGTGTGCTGAGTATATGTTAGTGTCTTAATTGGAACATTTCACATATGTTCTAGGTCTTGTGCCAGAGGAGCCCTTGCTCTCCTATTCCTTCTTGGCACCACCTGGATCTTTGGGGTTCTCCATGTTGTACATGCATCAGTGGTGACAGCTTACCTCTTCACCATCAGCAATGCCTTCCAGGGGATGTTCATTTTTTTATTCCTGTGTGTTTTATCTAGAAAGGTAAGCATTTGCTATTTTGGTCAACTCTATAGTATACTCATGTACCATAGGTTACCAAAGTGATAAAAATTCTTATTATCATAGATTCATGACTTGTGCCTTTATTGCCTTTATGCAGTACATTTCAGTATCAAAAAAGTCAGAACATCTAGCTATGTTTAGGAAAACATACTTTTACAAAACTTGCTATTAAGAATATAAACATAGCTTATATTCACTTGAGCATATTCTCACAGGTAATCAGAAATCATTAATAATTTAGGAAAACAAATATAAAAATTTAATGTGATTTGAAAATAATTTGATGTGATTGTTGCAGTTATGTTGAACATTTCTCTTCCTTTCTCTTTTCCCTTTTTTTTTAGATCCAAGAAGAATATTATAGATTGTTCAAAAATGTCCCTTGTTGTTTTGGATGTTTAAGGTAAACAGAAGGAACTATGGTTAATTATTGCTACACAAAAATAAAAAGCCAAGCTGTGGATGGATGGCCAATGTATAAAAATGACTCAAAAAAATTATCCAACTGTCAATTACCAGATAATCAAATATTTTAAACCAGTTTTTTTGTTTACAGTGTAGGAACTGTATATAGGAGATATTATATACCGTATAGCTATAGTATACTTCCCTGTATGACTAAGTTAGCTATGTCAAAAATAGTGTTGCAAATATTTGGAAAGTAATTGGTTTCTTGAGAGTGATATCACTGTGCCCAAGGAAAAATTTTTCTAACTCTAGAAATATATGAATGTCCTGAAGGAAACCACTGGCTTGATTTTTTTGACTTATGTTGCCTTTGAAACTAGTCTCCTATCACCTTGGTAATGAGCTCTGTTACAGAAAGTGGAACATAAGAGAATGAAAGGGCAGAATATAAAACAGTAAAAAGAGAATGGCTATTATAACAATGGGATGTATTTTGAGTAAACTCGTTCTTTTTGGTAAACTAGATGAAAAATTATGGAGATAAAATAAAGAATTGAATAAACACATATTACCATTTTGTGAATTGTTCTAAACATAAATTTCTACTATAATAACTTGGACTTGTATTTCTACTATAATAAAATGGACCTCCATTTTCTTTTCTAATATTCTAAAAACCACAAACTTTACAAAAGAAAAAAAACATACATTTCTGTTCTGTTTTAGGTTAATATTAGAATAAGGTATATGCTATTTCTGTACTTATTTCACAGATTTTGATTTCAAGAGCTTAATCAGTAATACATAAATGTGTCAAAATATAATATTGTCCATGCTTGTAAATGTTTACGCCTGTAAATAAAGCTGAAATATTCTATTCTGTAACCTTTCAGTGCAGTCAAAAATATTTCTCATTAGACTAGTATATTTGAGTTCTTTATGTTTTTAATTTTAGAAGTATTGTAGTTCACATCACAGTATTCCCATTTAACTTACTATTTTGAAAAGGGCATTGTAAATATAAAAGTATTCATAAAGTGAATAGTTATTTTTTTTCTGTTCAGAAAAGTACACACTTAAAAGTGTTATTTATAACAAAGAAATCACTAAGAACTCTAGAAATTTTCACAGTGGATCAATTTTATGACAGTTTTCCACTATCTACTAAAGCATATCTGCTTAAATGTATGGCTTCTATCTATCCTCAAATCTTCTCATTAAAATGTAGAAGCAGTGACTAGATTTCAAAAATATGTCATTGTTCTACACCCTGCACCTACCTGTAAAAGTATGCCAATACACTAAACATTGTGATTTTAAATTAATTTCTTCAGCTGTTGAAATGAAGTCTGTCAAATCTTGCTCTAACAAATAAAATGTTATCTAAATGAATCCTGCTACTGCCTTGCTGAGTCATTTTGTTGAGAAAGATCAGCTACCTGCCAATACATCTTACACATTTTTAGAGGATTTGTAATAATAACTTTTCATTATAGTTTTGATCTCTTATCTGGTAAGCCTATGACCTATTATTATCATTGTCATTATAGGAAGGTGTTCTAGGAATGTGATATTGAAAAGTAATCTGTTCAATCAATGTATACAAAATTAAGAGTGGTCGGTAGAATAATGACTGTCCAAAATGGCCACACTCTAATCTTCAGAACGTATGACAATGTTATACTGCATGGAAAGGAGAATTATGGTTGCTAATCAGCTGAATTTTGCCGTGGGGAGATTATCCTGGATTAACTGGTAGGCCCAATGTAATCACAAGATTTCTTATAAGTGAAAGAGGGAGGCAAAACAGGGAGCCTGTGCAAAGGATCAACATGAGACATGTTCAACCAGACATTGCTGGCTTTAAAGATGGAAATAGTTCACAAACTGAGGAATGTGGATAGCCTCTATAAACTGAAAAAGGCAAGGAAATGGATTTTCACCCTAGAGCTACTAGAAGGAAGTCAGTCCTGCTGATATCTTTATTTCAGCCCAGGAAGACCCAATTCCAACTTCTAACCTCAGAACTGCAAGATAATAAATGTATATTGCTTTAAGCCACCAAGTTTGGTTAATAATTTGTCACAAGTTCATTGAAGAATTTTTGATAATTTGTTACAATAACCATAGAAAATAAATAGTATGGAAATATTTGTACAATAACTTTTCAGAGATAAGCAACTATTCATATCATTAGGACAAACCTTAATTCCAACATCTTATTTTCATCAACCCTCCCCTAGATATCATTGGATAAAAACTATATTTTTTAGCACAAGATTTCAGACCATCTCACATCAACTTACCTCCCTGGTTTACACTTTTGCCCTATGAAAGTTTCTTCAGTCATACTAAACTGTTTATCTTCCCAAACTTACTATGGTTTACCAAATCCCCTATTTCTGGAATTTTCTCCTTATTACCATCATTACTCTGAAAGATCTACTCAACCCTAATATATCATTCTCTATGAAGCCTTCCTTGATTCACATAAGGAATTAATCTCTTCCACTTTTGTGTTACCACTTCATCTAGTATTTATCAATTTCAACATTTATCACAATGTATTGCAATTAGTTAGCCTGACCTGACGACATTCATTCTACCAAGTTTTGTTCCTTTAAAGCAGGGACCTTCTCTTGTTTGCTTCCTGAGTCAATATTACTGCCTTCTGCTGTCTTGTGACCATGTGACTGATGTGATAAGAGGGTCTGGACCCTCTGAACAATCTGCTTTTTACTCTTTTGCTTTAGGTATTTCATATTGAAAATCCACTGGGTGAACAGATTTTCTCAGGTAAAGCCCTGTATGCTTGTCTTTAACTGCTAGGAAGTCAGGTGGGAAGGGATAGCTAAACAATTTCAAATTGGTGAAGTGGAGCAGGCAGAGGAATTAGACTACCAGTGTAGACTTCAGCTCATATTATGGCTTCAACTCTATCCAGAAAAGAACTCCTTTAGGGATTTGTAAGGAGCTTGTCAAACAACTAATACTGTAGTACTTCATTATCCATTTGGCTGTTATTCTTCATGTATAACTTCCTCATTTGATACTGAGTGGGGTAAATATTAAGATTTGAGACTCAACTTTCTCAACAACTAAAATATATCACAAATTCATTAATAAATATTAATTTACAAACTGTTCTTCATAAACTAATGGGTATGAAATGAGGGCTATAGGATATCAAGAGATGCAATCAAAGAAACAGTACATTAAGTTTGGCCTCAAATGATGAGATGAATGGACACCAAAGAAGTATGAAATAATTCCCTGTGTGAAAACTTGCTGTTTACTAGAGACCCTATAACAACATATATATATACTGATTTACTGATTACACTGTGGTTAAGAAAAATATATTTACACACAATATAACAATTAGACAAAGTATAAGAAAGTCTATAAGCAGATACTCCACAATCTGCATGCAAGGCATAACCAACAAACCATACATACTAATTTGATGATGACATCATTCCTTCAGTCTTTCACTTAATTCAATGATACCTCCTAAAGTTAAATGATAGCTCTGCATTTCTTAATTTTCTATACAGTCAATCTAACTTATTGTACCTATCTTCAATGCCTTATAAAATATGAGCCTTTTGTCTATGTATCAATAATATTCTTGGAGAGATCCAAGGTGGTAGAGTAGATAAACACTATGCCTGCTTCCTTCCATGAACACATTAAAATTACAACTAAATTATACAACAATCAACCCGGAGAACAATCTGAAGTCTAGCTGAACAGAAGTTTTATAACTAAGAATATAAAGAAGAAATCACATAGAAACTAGTAGGAGGGATGGAGATGCAAAATGGGCTAGCCCTAAACCTCGTGTGGCAGTTGAGAATAGGGAGGGATATCTCAACTGTGGAGGTCCCCCTCAAGCAGCAAGGGACCCCAGCCCCATACCAGTCTCCCCAGCTCCAAATACTGGTGTAGAAAAGAGGAGCCCCCACAACATCTGACTGTGAAAAACAGTGGGAATCTAATTGAACAGGTGGGATGGAAGGCTGAAGGAGACCCAGACATAGTCTTAAAAGTCCCACACACAGACTCACTCGCTTGCAAGCACTCTCTGGGCTCCAGCTAAGAGATGATGACTCAGGGGGTGAGGGGTGAGGTATTGGAGGCATATGGAGGGCAGACTGAGGTGTGTGGCCTCAGTACGAGGGCTGGAGGACAGTCACCATTTTCCCTGTGTGGGGTACTTCTCCCATGCAGCTGGCAGGCAGTTAGCATCTTTAATATGTTGAGCCCTCCCCCACAGAGCCAAATCTGAATCTGATTGGTCTGGTGAGCTCCAATGGGACCCCACCTTATCCAACTCCCCCAATGCAAAAAGCATTTTCTTGGTGAGCAGCCAGCCCACCCATATTACACTCGTTTTGGAAAACTATTGGAGTCCACAGGCCCCAGGCAGGCAGTGAGGCAGTGACTGGCCTCAGCGTGCTCTGAGACTGTTGTTGAGTAAGTCCAGGCTCTGCACTGGCACCAAACCAGAATCTATATTAACCTGGTGACCACAACTCTTCCCACTCCAGTGACTCCGAGACCCTGGCTTACCCAACTTATGTACCTCATGAAACTTTATCCATGGCTGAACCTTAAGGAAATCAGCAGGTGGGTGCTGACATCAGGTGTCCTGGCTTTTTGCGGAGGTACCCCAGGCCCGGTACTGGTAGCAGTAACCCTTGGTTCCCAGTATGGCCTTTCCCATGTGCCTCGAACTTTAGCACAGGCAGCAAATAACCATGGATTGCTTTTAGCTCATACCAGGTAGTCTCCATCTGGTGACAGGCAGTGGGTGACCTTGGCCTGCACTGAAGCTCTTTCAAAGAGGCCCCAGAACTAACATATTTGGAGGTTCGCTTCAGACCACAGCAGACCACCACCCAATTAGCAACACAAAGGGCATACCCAAAGGACAGTCTCGATAGACACTAGAACCCACTGGAGCAAATCCCACTCAATGGGGTAAGCTCCGCACACACCAGCCTATACACTGTGGAAATGGCAAAACGCCACAACCAGTCAGCCTGAGGGTCAATCCCATCCACTGATGTCCTAACAGCAATCAAGGTTCAACTATAATAGGAAGGCACACACAACCCACACAAGGGACACTCTTGGAGCTCCCAGAACAGGTGACCAGGGAGACTGTGACAGGGCCCCACAGAGCACCTACTACATAAGGCCACCTGGCCAAGAGTGGGAGACATAGCAGAACTACCTAATACATAGAAACAAACAGGCAGCCAAAATAAGGAAACAAAGAAATGAATCTCAAATGAAAGAAGAGAAAACTCCAGAAAAATCACCAAACAAAATGGAGGCAAAAAACCATCTGGATACAGAGTTCAAAGCAATCGTTATAAGGAAGTTCAAGAAACTTAGTGAGAACTTCAACAAAGAGATAGCAAGCATTATAAAAAGATATAACACCATAAAAAAGAACCAGTCAGAAATGAAGAATACAATAGCTGAAATGAAGTCTTCACTAAAAGGAATCACCAGCTGACTAGATGAAGCAGAGGATCGAATCAGCAATTTGAAAGACAAGGTAGCAGTAAACACTCAATCAGAACAGCAAAAAGAAAAAGAAAAAGGAAAAAAAAATATGAGGATAGTTTAAGAGACCTCTGGGACAACATCAAGCACAACAACATTCGTATCACAGGAGTACCGGAAGGAGAAGAGAGAAAGCAACGAATTGAGAACCTATTTAAAGAAATAATGACTGAAAACTTTTCTAACCTGGCAAAAGACACAGACATACAAGCCCAGGAAACGCAGAGAGTCCCAAACAAGATGCACCCAAACAGGCCCAATTAAATGGCAAAGATTAAAGACAAAGAGAGAATCCTAAGGGCAGCAAGAGAAAGCTAACCAGTAATTTATAAGGGAGCTCCCGTAAAATTGTCAGCTGATTACTCAAGAAAACTTTGCAGGCCAGAAGGGACTGGCATAAAATATTCAATGGCCTACAACCAAGATTACTTTACTCAGCAAGGCTATCATTTAAATTTGAAGGACAAACAAAGAGCTTCTTACACAAGAAAAAGCTAAAGGAGTTCATGACCACCAAACCAGTATTACATGGAATCTTAGAAGGATTCCCCCCCAAAAAAAAAAAAAATCAAAATTATGAATAATAAAATGGCAATAGCTACATATCTATCAACAATTACTTTCAATGTAAATGGATTAAATGCTCAATCAAAAGACATAGGAGGGCTGAATGGAGAAGAAAACAAAACCTTTATATATCCTGCCTGCAAGAGACTCACTTCAGATTGAAAGACACATGCAGATGAAAAGTAAAGGGCTCAAAAAAGATATTTCGTAAAAATAGAAATGAAAAACAACAACAAAAAATTGGGGGAGCAATACTTCTATCAGACAAAATAGACATTAAAACAAAGGGCATGGCAAGAGACAAAGAAGGACCCAGTAATCCCACTTCTGGGTATTTATGCAAAGAAAACCAAAAAGCTACTTCAATGGGACGTGTGCATCTATATGGTCACTGCAGCATTGTTTACAATGGACAAGATCTGGAGGCAGCCTGGATGTCTGTTGATGGATGAATGGATAAAGATGTGGTACATATATACAATGGAATATTACTCAGCCAAAAGAAAAGATGAAATACTGCCAATTATGACAACATTAGTAGATGTCTAGAATAGCATACTATCCTCATTTTTTAATGTGAAAAGTGCTCAATGTTACGCAGGTAGGCACTTGAAAAGTTAACGTTCAAACTGAAAGCTCCAGCTATTTCTGTTTCCCCATGCGACTCTGAAAACTTTGCTCAGACTCCCTCAATTTGGAAGTTAAAGTGATGGGATTCATACCCAAGGTTTCAGTTCTCTAAGTCCAGGGCATGATCCACTGTTCAACAGCTATAAACTTATATAATATAAGGACAATATTCATTTACACCTATGTTCTTTCAGGGATGGAGGAAGCATGACATGCTTTTTAAAATGTCTTTCTACATGCATACGCATTTTGAAGTAAGTGCCTTTCATATATTTTAAAGGAAAATGTTTTTCTTCTTTTTTTGTGCTTTCCTTGCAGGTTCATTTCTATCACCCAATCCCCACCCACACCCTCAACCAGGCAATTTGTTTTAGCTATCTCTTATATCTTCTGTCATATTTTTCTTTTTGTTCATATCCCCATATTCAACTCATTATTACAAGATTACATTATAAAAACATGACTGTTACCTGCTTTGCTTTCTTAGAAAGCTAACAGGTATACCCATTCATTCTTTTTAGTGACTGAATAACATTACATATTGAGAATGGACCACAATTTGCACTGCTGGTATGCAATCTGGGTTAATGCAATAATATATTAGAAGACTTTGATATCTTTCAGAAATAATGTTCTCCAGGCTATGTGGCTTAGTTTTGCTGCTGAAAATACCAAATGCCAACTTTTTTTTCCCCTACAATTGATAAAGACCCCTGTTGATTAGCCAAAACACCATAATCCTTTCATTGATATAGATTTGTTTGTTATTTCTTGTAACTATTCAGTATTATGGATTTGAGATCCACAAAGCTCCTTAAGCATTTTCATGTAAGTGAAAAGGATTTGAATTATTTACCTTAGATTGAAGGTTTGAGCAAGCCTTATGATTGGTAGGCAACCTGAAAGTACAGAACATTTTACTTGATATTTCATTCAGATTTTATACACCGTAATTCTGTATTATAGTTATGATTCATATAAAATGAGAGGATTAGTTTAGCTGCAATGGATCTCTTCAGGTGCCAATGTACCATGATTCTAATTAACCCCCCATTTTGAGGCATTGTAAATAATAAAATCTATAAATTATATTACAATTTTCTATACTCAAAATAAGGGAAAAAATAATAGGTTTCTTTCAAAATTGTCCCTAAGAAATGTGGTTTCATCTCCTATTGGGCTGCAATTTGCTATATATCAGCATCCAAGGCCGGCCTGCTCAACCTGAAAATGATTATTTTCTTTCTTTCCCTTAATGTATCAGAAGTGGATCTAAAAGAACTTTCAGTATGCAGGGGGGGTTAATTATCCTGGCAGTCAGTTAAGCTTTGGAAGTTTTAGGTGATAAGAACAGAGGCCTAAAAAGGACTCCCTGCTACTGCTGCCTGCTGGGAAGAAAGAACCATGTGCTGCCACCACTGCAAATATTGTTCAAATTACCCTAAAATTCCCCAGGTCTTCTGTGCAGCCTGGCTCCTGGAGAGCGGCACTGTTCCGGCGAGGTCATTTATTCTGTCACTTCAACCCACTCGGCAATCATGACAACTACATCTTTCACTCAATCTAATGCAGGAGGCTTTTCTGCAAGACCTTAGGTGACCGAGTGAGGAAAGTAATTATTCAAAACATCGCTTCTTGTTCCTTGAGTGCCGCCAACTCCTCTGCAGAACCACCTAAATGCTTGCCAATTTGATCTTCCCACTCAGATCAATTTCTCAGATTCTCCTAAAGGAATGTGTAAATAAACAACCACCCCTCACATCTTAGACCTTTCATTTTCAGAGCGGCAGTGCAGTGTTGCAGATGCACACAGAGTCTCTGCAGTCGGATTGCCTGGGCGAGAATTCCATTTCTACCACCAGTGAAATACGTGATCTCAGGCAAGTTATGGCCCTGTGCCTCGCTTTCTCATCTAGGAAATGCAGACAACAATAGTACCTACCTCATAATGATGTTATGTGAATAAAATCACTTAATAAATGGAAGATAATTATAACCGTGCTTAGCACATAGCAAGTGACATCGAAGTATTAGCTATTTTTATTATAACCTGAGTGAACAGCTATTGATTGTGCACCTACTAGGTACCAATTCTAGGTATATAGTGGAATTTACTAGTGAAAAGCAAACTAATATAAAATAGGCACAAATCTCTTGCACAGAGGGAGGAATTCCACATTATTGATTTATCAGCAAGTTATTTCTGAAACAGGCAAGGAAACAGTAAAAATTAAAAATCAGTAATGATAAAATCAAATTGTAGGTTTACCTTCTCTATTTTCTACCACCTCCCAATCTACCTTCCCAACCTCTGTCTTTCCTCATTCAAAACCTCTAACCCCAAATCTCACTGCCATCCATTGTGAAGCTAGTAGGACTTCAGAGAGAATTTAAAATATTCAATATTATTGAGTTCTTTGGAGTTGGGGTGGCCTACCCCAGCCCCATGCTGTTCCATACATGTAAAATCTCTGCGCCTGCAGAGATAATGTCCTACAATTTGATTAAAACGGCTTTCCTGTACAAAGATGTGTATATATACATCTATATATTTAAATGTATACATATATATTTAAATGTATATATATATACATTTAAATATACACACTATTAGCATTGACATGAACTTGAAAAATTAAAATCTCTTCTTTAAACAGTGTATATAAGCAATGATAATCGGGTATTCTCCCCTTTTCATATATCTCTATAAATGAGAGAGAAATGTATACTGGCGTTGTTTGGGTGTTTCATATTCTTTGTTCAGGACTCTGCATGTTTATTTCATTTGCTCTCGCCTAATGTAAAACATGGAAACCATGCTCCTTTAAAACAGTCTTGATTCCTTTAAGAGCAAAAGCAAATGAGCTATTTTAATACTTGAGGGAAAAAAATAATATAGGAATCTTCAGTAGAAAAAAATATTCTTTAATAAATGCCTGTTATTCATATGTAGAAAGCATTTGGTTTTTACCTATTTTTTTAATGTTATTTAAATGTTTAGCATTGTTTCCTGAACAATAAGATGTCTTTATTATTATATAAAGGTAATTTCTAGTTTCCACATTTAGTAAACTAGATATTGCAAATTTCTGAGATAAATGAACTAAGAATTCTATTAGTTGCTAATTTAGGAATTCAGACATTTTGTTATATCTGTCACCTTCATTTGCATACCTCATCCTTCTGGTAAAGAATGCCTCAGAGGTCAGAAACGTAGTTGTTTATTTTTCTTTGTGTTAAAGTATAAGACATGTTTAGCATTGTGTGATTTTTTTTCTCCAAATAGATTTGCATAAATAGCTTGAATACATAGTGGAACATTTTTTTTCTGCTTGTTGCAAAAGTAGAATAGAAACACCTTCCTGCTCACCAAATCTCTGTTTCCTTGAGACCAGAAATACAATGTTGTTTTTTAGAATGCCTCCACTGCTTTTATAAAACTCAGAAATAGTATGTGGAAAATATAGAATTTCTGACTTGGACATGATATGAATTTTACGCACAAAGAATTTTGTACATTCAAACTTCTTACAAAATGAATTTTAGGCCCTTTAAAAAGATGTATAAACTGTAAACTAGATAGAATAAATGTCAAGCACATGAGAGTTGATTCAAAGGTATAGTCAAAAAATAGAGGGAAAAACTTTAGTAAAACAGGAGTGTTTTACTCACTCAAGTTCTGTCCTGTTTTCTGTTCCTCTGTAACAACACCACTCCAAAACCTAGTGCCTTAAAAATGATGTATTATTGTTTCTCATATTTCTGTTGGTTGATTGGGCTTAGTAGGGTATCCTTCACCTAGGGTTTCTTATGAAGCTGCAGTCAGATGTCCACTGGGGTTGCAGCCATCTAACATGGTTGTCCACTGCAATCTCAACAGAAGCTGCCAGCCAACATCCATTCATGGACTCTCCATGCCATTTGGCTTTCACACAGCATAGATTCTGGGGTCCTTGAGAGAGTATTACAAAAGCAAACATTCCAAAAATGTCCCCGTAAAGGTTGAAAGACTTCTTACCACCTAACCTCTGAAGCCATGCAGTTTACTTCTGCCAAAGCAGTCAGTCACAAAGCCCACCCAGATTTAAAGGGTTGGAGAAAGACATTCACCTTTTAATGGAGAAATGACAAGGTCACATTGCATAAGAGCATATGGAGATGGGAAATATATTGAGGTCATTTTGGGAAAATACAACCCGCCACAGCTTTATGTTCTTGCCAATATCTATATATCATAATAATATCCTTACATTAGACAAAGCAATGAACTTCATAGGACAGTTTTCCGAAGTGCCCTTGAATATAAGCCAATGAAATCATACTACAGAACAATTCAGTTAAAGCAATAAAAGCTATAAAAGTCTCAAGTTATATGACCTAGGTAACTATTTTTACTATTATATCCTAATCCAGAGGTAAATTTAAAAATTCATGCCAATATCAGTATTTCTCATACTATATCCAAGTATTCTGAACACTACTATCTGATTAAAACGGATAGGGCCATCTTTGAAAAATAAAATAATAAAGGCATTCCCTAAGTAAAATTTTGTCCATATCTACTGCCCAATTCCACCACTGACTCTGAATCAGCCTGTCAATTTTTTTAATAGATAAAAACTTTTGAGAATTACTGCTGTTTTAAAAAACACACAAACCAAAATGTTGACATTAGTTTAGCATAGTTTTGCCATATATTTTTAAGCTCAGAATATTTTTTCCCCACCTTGTGTATACCAATTAACATCCGAGATACCTCAGAGAACAAAGATTGGAGAGTACTGATGTGATACCATACCGAATTTTCACATCCTACTACTGTCACTTATCCACAATTACTGACTCCATCAGTTGAGTTGTTCATAAATATTGAGCGATATTCTATTTGAGAATAAACTCTAAGCCAAATACCTGTGAGATATGAAATAATATCTCTTTGCATTCAATCAATCCAGGAATATAGTTGGTGTTCCTTTGTAAAAATAACAATAACAAAAGGGAACTCAATAGTTTTATTAAGAGGCAAACTAAGGAAATCTTTAACAGAGAACATAACAAATGACTGGATGATTGAGAGCCCAGAGTTCAACTCTGTATACATAGCATAAAAATAGTTTATTTAAAATCCTCCCTGTCAATATACAGACAAATATCAAGCAAGATAAACTTTTGCAAAGAAATTGATCTTAATACTAAATTCAAAGTTTTAAGTATAAAAACTAAAATAAGTATAAAAATCTACAAATGTCCTTCTTTAACTCACTTGCTAAACATCAGTTTCAAGTTTAGAACATACCTGCAAATATTTAGTTCGCAAAAACAAAACAAAACACTATAATTCTAAAATTTAGGTGAACATATTTTCTTTCCATAAATAGCATATGGATTATGTTGTATTACTTAATATAATTATGATTCTAAATCTAATAATTACAAGACTAACAATAATGTAATATTTTCTAAGCTAATGTGAATTAACTAATATTTAGTAAATAAATGAATGCATGCTCCAGTATATTTAATGTTATGTAATTGTAGCCAGCTCTGAGACTGCTCTAATTGATGCTGCTTAAAGAATATTATTTCTTCATAGTATTTTGACTAGAAAAAAAAAAAAAGGACAAATATTTACTGTTAGAAAAATTAGGGTAAGTTTATAAATATAAGGTATCTATTTCAAAAGTTTGGGTTATTTAGAGAGACCAAACTTAAACTATGACATATTTTCCCTTTACATGACAACCTGAGTCAAAAAGCTATGAACTAAAACAGATTGTACTGCACTACGACTAGATTTCATCAAGGCTGGATCTAGTTGTGAAATTTTTTTCAATACAAAATGACTGACTCAAAAATAATATGGGTACTATCCATGATATTAAAGACCTTTTCAGTCTCTGCTTCACTGCAACAGTGTACCAAAGAGAAAGGAAAATGATGCAGTTATGTTTAAGGGAAAATAAATTTATGAATTAGTGAGGAAATGAAAGAAACTTTAAATGAAAGCAGTTTTCAGGGATGCCTCCCCTGAAGCTATGCAAAATTGAAAAGGCATCTACCGAATCTTAAATTAGCATTCAATGATATCTTCTATTCTACCCTATTAATGGATGATTTGTATGCAACACTTCCATGTAAGATGAGAATATTACAGACTACTGAATCAGACATAATCACCCTATAGACCCAGCATGGGTAGCTTGAGATAATAGGCAGAGGAGTGAAAAATCCTATGTTCAAATAGTGTTTTTCTCTGAAATCATCCAAGTAACACAGCCAGTGAGCATGACACACATCATCATGTGGCTTCAGCCATAGCTTAAGCCGCTTATTTTTAAAGGAAAAATAGCCGCTACTCAAAAATTAGCCAGCTTCCTTTAGCACTCTCTCTCTAATAAGCTAAACCTTAAAGTAAGTGGTGATTGCCTTTTTGTGGCACTATAGAAATTAATGTGATTGAGTGAAATGAAGACAGCTATTTTGATTTTAATTAAATTTGTTTTGAGGTGCTATTTAAAAGTATTGTAAGCTGACGGATACCAATGAGAAGACTTTTATATAGTAATTCAAAAACAGACACACACAAAATAATACTATATACTATAAGCAAGGAATGGATAGCTAACTTTAAAGAACTGCCACCTTTTGAGAAGAATACTTTTATGAGGGAAAGACCATGTGTGGGGTTCTTCATTTTCTTACCATGTTAGAGATAAACAATATCCTGTACAGACTGGTATGTAATAACACAGAAATAATTTACCAACTAAAATGCCTAAGGACAAAAATTAACCAGTTTTCTTTCTTTCTCTTTTTTTTAAATTAAAGTTTGTTAGTAAAGTTACATAGATTTCAGGTGTATAATTCTGTAATATAGCATCTATTTATCACAATATGTGTTCACCACTCAGAGACATTTCTCTTTCCATCACCATATATTGCATACCATTTTTCTTATTAAAAAGTTTCTGCTCCAAAATATTTAAACATATTTTAACTTACTATCAATTTTCTGACAGAAAAGGAAATACAACAAGTTTTTTACAAGTCTCAAAGTCTATATTTTTATAGCACCGGTAAATATTGTCACTACCATGCATATTTAAATTCTATTTCATGACATTTAAACTTAATATAATTTTTTTGTCTTATACTATATGATGTGTAGTGAAGAACTAATCTTACCCAAAGAGAGGTCTGAGCTTTGCCATCAGTGTCTGGAAGGTGATCTTCAAGTTCCTGGAATGTTCTGCCAGGGACTTTGGTCACCAGACAGCATAACAACATGATTTATCATGGGAGATTTGGGCCACACCATATTGGTTCTGAGCTCCAGAGGGACTAAAGATTAAAGGTATTAGCTCAATCTCTAGGAGGAGCTGGAGACTAAAGGTCAGCAAGAAGTATAAAATCAAGGCTCAATAAAAGCTCTGGATAACAAAGGCTCTGACGAGTTACCCCCTTGTTGGAAATACTCTATGTGTACTGTCTCATATTATGGCCAGGAGATATATATGGAGAGAGAGAGAAAGAGAGAGACAGAGAGACAGAGAGCGAGAGAGAGACAGAGAGAGAGACAGAGAGACACAGAGAGAGAGAGAGAGACAGAGACAGAGAGAGAGAGAGAGGGAGGAAGATTTTTTTTTTAATGAGAAATTGGCTCATGTTATTTCATGCTAGCTGGCAAATCCAAAATTTGTAGGGCAGGCTGGCAGTTTGGGAACTCAGGAAGGAGTTGATGTTGCAGTCTTGAAGCAGAATTTTTTTCTTCTCTGGAAAACCCCATTGTTTTGCTCTTAAGGCCTTCAACTGATTTGGATTAGATTCATCCACGTTATTGAAGGTAATTCCCTTTCCTTAAAGTGATTATAGATGTTAACCATTCTACAAAATACTCTCACAGCAACATCTATACTAGTGTTTGAGTAAGGGTCTGGGTACTGTAACCTAGCTTAGGGGACACATAAGGTTAGAAATCACAGTAGCCAACTAATTTGAAGTGAGGATAGTCCTAGGGACCCCTGAATTTATGGCTGATACCTGATATGAGAATAGTCTTGTGGGGACTGTGCCTTCTAACTGTGTAGTTAGCTAACCTGTAAATATAGACCCATACAAGTACAGTAAACTGATTTGTGACTAAGGCACAAAGGCAATTCAATAGAGAAAGAACAGTATTTTCAACAAATGGTGCTGGTATACATTGGACATACATATTTTAAGAAACTAAAAACAGACCTCACATCTTAAAAAATAACTTCAAATTGATCATAGACTTAAATATAAAATTCTAAACTATAACACTTGTGGAAAAATATAGAAAGAACAACTATATAACTTTGACTTTGGTGATGAGCTTTTAGATGTAATAAGAAAAGCGCAATCCATGAAAGAAAAAATAGATAAGTTGAACTGTTTTCCTTTTTTTTTCAAATAAAACTTTTGCTCTGCAAAGACACTGCTAAGAGAATGAAAAGATAAACTACACAAATGGGAGAAAATATTTCCATATCACGTATCTGATAAAGTATTTGTATCCATCCAAAATATACAGGAAAAAAATCTCTAAAACTCAACAATAAAAAACAAATAATACAATTTTTAAATGAGCAAAAGATTTGGATGCTTTACCAAAGCAGATATATACATATGGTAAATAGGAATATGAAAAGATACTCAACATCATTTGGCATTAAGGTAATGCAAATTAAAACAATGAGATAGCACTACACGCTGATTAGAATGGCTAAAATCCAAAAAACTGACAATATGCATCTCTGGCAAGAAGGCAGAGTAACAGGAACTCGCATTCATTGCTGGAAGGAATGAAACGCCACCACTCTGGAAGACAGTTTAGCAGTGTCTTATAAGCTAAACATAGTTTTGCCATAGGATCCAGTAACTGTGCCCCTAAATGTTTACTGAACTGATTTGAAAAGTAATGATTATATAAACCTAATCATGAATATTATAGAAACATTATTTATAATCATCAAAATATATACACAATCAAGATTTCCTTCAATAGGTGTATGGATGAACAAACTGTAGGCTATCCATACAATGGGAAGCTATTTGCAATTTAAAATAATGCACTATGAAGCCATACAAAGACACTGATGAACCTCAAATGCATGTTACTGAGTGAAAGAAGCCAGACTGAAAGTCTATATATTGTACAAGTCCATGTATATGATATTCTGGAAAAGTCAAAACTGTAAAGATAATAAACCAGTGATTGCCAGGGAAAAGTGGGAGGTGGGTCTATTGATTAGGGAAACACAAGGGATTATTTTAGTACAGTAAACTATTCTTTACGATATGATACCATAATGGTTGGATAGAGGATTTGTCAAAATCCATAGAAATTTACAGCACAAAGAGTGAACCTTAATATATGGACATTTAAAAAAAAATTTAGAAAGTTAAGGGATTCCAGAATGTAACATAAAATGTGATGAGAATATAAATTTTACAAATGTATGATACAACCTTATCTAAAGAGGGTGGGAAAAAAGTGAAGTAACTTTGGAAATGAATAGCGTCTGTAAGAGTAAAGGAAAAAAATAATAAATGCACATAATATCATATTCTAGTTGATAAAGTTGTTTTCTGTGGCAGTGTGGGGTTAACAATTTTGAAACCATTATACATGTATACTAGAACTGAACAATCAAGTAAAAATGAGGAGGATGGTAACAGCCCAATTTCTTATTTTTGGAGTGAGAGTTTATAATTAAGCAAAATGAGAAGGGTAGAATGATACATGTGGTAATGCATTAGAGTTAGAGACATCAGTATGAATGGATGAGCTTAATATAGATATAGCTGGAGCCTATAGAAATGTGTGTGTGTGTGTGTGTGTGTGTGTGTGTGTGTGTGTGTGTTTGAATGTGCATGTGTATATACATGCGTTGGTAGACACACATCTATTTAATGTCTCTATCATCTGAGAAAGGCTAAAACAATGATATTCCAATAAAAATGAGCACATCTAACACTTATAACCTGGTTTCAAATAGCATTCTCCAATAAAAGGAACTAAGATTCCTTGAAGAAATGACTGTTCCAGAAATGGGGCAGGAAATGTACAAGATGAACTTGGAGTATCTCATAGCGCCAGAAAGTAAGGAAGTGCTCTTTTTTTGTTGTTGTTACAATGGAAATATGTCAGCAGGGACACTGGGCAAATGGAAAGAGCTGCCAATGGCCAAAGCTATAATACAGCTGATCTTTGATGGAGTAGGGAAACACATTGGAGAAAGTCAGTCCTTTTAAAAATTGGTACTGGAACAATAACATACATACGTGAAAAAAGAAACAATAAATAAATCTACACACAGACCTTCACAAAAATTAACTCAAAATGGAACATAGACCTATATGAAAAACACTAAACTATTAAACTCCTAGAAGATAACATAGGAGAAAATCTAGCCTGGATATGGTTATGACTTTTTAGATATAACACCAAAGGCATAATCTATGAAAGAAATAATTGAGAAGCTGGACATTATTTTTTTTTTTTTAATTCTGCTCTGTGAAAGACACATCAAGAGAATACAAAGAAAAGTCACAGACTGGGAGAAATTAATTTCAAAAGACACATTTAATAAAGGACTGTTATCCAAATTATACAAAGAACTCTTAAAATGAAACAATAAAAAATGAAATACCTGATATGAAAAATGGGCCAATGACCTAAACAGACACCTCACGTGTGCGCGCGTACACACACACACACACACACACACACACACACACACGGCAAATAAACATATGAAAAGATGCTACACTCCATATGTCATTAGAGAAATGCAAATTAAAACAAAAAGTATGATATTAGAATGGCCAAAATCCAGAACATTGATGATTACCAAATCCTGGTGAGGATGAACAGCAATAGGAACTCTCATTCATTGCTGGTGGGAATGCAAAATCATGCAACCACTTTGGAAGACAGCTTGGGACTTTATGAAACAAACATACTTTTACTGTACAAGTCAGCAGACACACTCCTTGGCATTTACCCAAAGGAGTTGGAAAGTTATGTCTACGCAGAAAGTTGCACACAGATATTTACAGCATCTTTATTCATAATTGCCAAAACTTGGAAATAACTAAGTGTTCTTCAGCAGGTAAATGGAAAAACTGTGGTACATACAGATAATGTAATATAATTCATCAGTAAAGAGAAATGGGTTTTCAAGCCATGAAAATACATGGAGGAAATTAAAATGTAACCCAATCTGATAAGGCTACACACTGTATTATTCCAACTATACGACATTCTGGAAAAGGCTAAACTATGGAGGCAGTAAAAAGATCAGTGGTTGCCAGGGGTTAGTAGGAATGAGGGATGAATAAGCAGATCACAGATAATTTGTAGGGCGGTGAAATCACTCTACATGATACCATAATGGTGGATATAGGTTGTAATACAATTGTCAAAACTCATAGAATATTAAACACCAAAAGTGAAGCCTAATGTAAAGTAGGGACCTTGGATGATGATCGGTAGATTGGTTCATTGAATTAATTCAATGAACTACTCTGGTGTGTGATGTTGATAGTGAGAGAAGCTGTGCATTTGTAGGGGCAGAGAGTATATGGGAATTTTCTGTATCTTTCACACAATTTTACAGTGAATGTAAAATGTCTCTAAAAAATTAAGTTTATTAAATAAATGATTAAATAAAACATTGGGTTATAACCCAAAGTATAAATATCTATGAGCCCATAGAGATATAAATAAATAAATGGTGACAAGTAAATAAATCTCCCATGGAGTAGAATTCCAAATAATTCATGCAAATATCATCACTCAAGAAGGTGAATATTTACTCCCCACTCAGAGTGACTTTCTTCCAAAGCTTACACTATGGAAAGAGGAAATAAAAATGAGTTTACAGTAGTGAGAACTGAAAACCACTAGCTCAGTCAGGTGATCAAAGTCAGCATCTACAGTGACATATCATGCTGTTAGACTGTAATCTTGATATAAGAATGGCAACTTATCCCTTTGGTCTTCCTTCCCAAAGCCCATAACTCCAGTCTAATAATGAGAAAAATATAGACACATTCTAACTGAAGGACATTCTACAAAAATCCTAACCAGTACTCCTCAAAATTGTCAAAGTCATCAAAAACATGGAAAATTTCAAAAATTCTCACAGTCAACAAAACTAAGCAGACAGTGACTAAATGTAGCATGGTGTCCTCGAGTAAATTCTGGAACAGAAGAAGGACATTAGACAAAAACTAGGGAAGTCTGAATAAATTATGGACTAATCATAAAACCCAGTGCCTCTGCAATTGGTTCTTAGGAACTGCATGTCTTGTAGGATGACTTTTTCTGAACACAAAGTTTAGACAGAGAATATCTACTTACTGTTACTAAGCTGGAAACATGAAGAATTGTCTCCACTAGTAACTTCCTTAGCTACCATATGTAAAAGCTCATCTGGAGTGGAAAAAATTCAAACTGATATATAGCAAGAAGCAGAGTCAACGAATAAAGAGCAAGGCCTGATAACATCATTAGAGTCCCAGAATCAAATGTTTATGAAATTAAATCTATCATTGACTTCCAGGTTACACAAGCCAATAAGCGCCCATTTTTGCTCATCATAATTTAAATTAAATTTGAAGTACATGTACTGAGAAAGTCCTACTAATCAAAGGTCTGCTTAGTTCTATCACCTAGGTATAAGAATAAAGATAGAGAATCTTTAACAAGGGATAACATTTAATTGAAAATGTTTATATGAGAAGGAACATATAGAACAACAAAAATTTTTATACGGATAACCCAGACACAAATAAATAAAGCAACTTTGAATACAACACAAGTTATAATGTTAATTTTCTCACTTAGGAAATGATACAAAACCTTGACAAGGAAGGCCCAAAGAAAATTTTGGGATTTTTTGAATCAATTAAATCTGGGTTACTTTTTACTTACTCTTGTCATAAATCCACTGTTCCTCTTCTCTCGACCCATAGCCTTTGGCACCAGAATCAAGTCCTCTACTTCATTCAAGGATTTTTCTAATTTTTGTGCTTTAATCAGATAAAGATTTACTTTTTTAAGGTGCTCTTATGAAGAAGGAAAAAAATTCTTTTTCTTTAGTAAAAAGAATCACTCATTAATGGGGGATTCATACTGATAATAAGTTTCTTATGCACTGATGAAGAAGGAAAAAAAATCATTTTTCTTTAGTAAAAACAATCACTCATTGATGGGGGATTCATACTGGAAATAAGTTTCTTATTGACCAAGTAGTATTTTCTGGGTAATATTACTTGTCACCACCCTCATAGCAATAATTTGCGGAATTTCCTGCTTGAAGAATTGCTTCACATTTGTCTATACAATGGTTATTTGAGTGCTGACTGTGTCTTGAACTTCATGCCATATAAGCACAGGAATATATGGTCCTAATACACAAGGAGTCCAGTGCTAAGCCAATACTGACACACAGAAGCCAATTAGACAACAAAGCATTATGCAAAAAAGCAAACTAAATCAAGAACCTGGATAATAAGGTATAGATAATAAGACAGTGCTTAAAATGCTCAAAAAGAATGAGAAAAGGGATGCTCAACATAAGACAAAATCCTTGGAGAAGCTCTATGAAGGTGATAGAACCTGATTCTTGCAGAGTGGGTAAGTTGTGGCTGGATGAGCAAGTGTCAATAGTAGGAAATGAGTGAGTGCAGCATTTTGGTGGAATAAGCATTATGGGCTAAGTTATAGAGGTAAAACATGTACAGTATGTGAAGGCAACTGAAAGAAACGGGTTTAATTAGGGCAGGGAGCACATATTGGAGAGTAGTCAGCAATAAAATTGAAAATTTAGGGAAGGGTCGTGTGATCAGGGAAACTAAAAACCACGGAGAGAAAGTTTTAATGTGTTTGTGGCCATAACAGAGAGTCACTTTAAGGTTTTGAGCAATGAAGTTGCAGATGCTTTTATCCGAAGGCTTTTGCTCAGGAAGCAAAGATGGACAGTTCTTTGCACTTAGCTGACAACTAACTGGATCAAGGTGGGCACCCAGCCCAGTGATAAACAAAGGATCTGCCCAATATGAATGATAATGATAATTATTAGTTAAACCAGACTGACTGCATAAAGGACTGTTCAGGGGAAGAGTAAGAGTTAAAAAGAGGAAATTTACAGATAGAAGCATGTCATGAAACCACAAAGGCCATAAGGGAGACTAAGAGAGTAGACAATTGCTTCCAGCAATCCCTTGTATGTAACGTGGTCAGAGCAAAACTTTGTTCTTTGGTTCAAGAGCCTAACATTTGGCATTATAATAGTGATAGTTTATTTATCAAGCAGCACTGTGAAATCTTGGGGATAGGAAAAAGAAAAGCAAAGGCACCTGCTAGAAATATATTGAAGCAAGGGACATTGGGGGAACATGAGATCTATAGACCACAGTAACGGAAATGAGCATAGGAATAAATAGACATGAATGTGTGACCCTAAGAATCCACACTCGAAAGTTCTGGGCTACTGAGCTCACCATCATCAGAATCAATTCCTTGACTGAATTCCATAGAAACATAGATAAATTCTTCATAGGGGGAATAAGTAATGTCTATGTCCAAAACTTGACAGAAAGGGGGGGTGGGAGGGATTTTCTTCCTTTCTATTTCCTTCCTTCCTTCTTTCCTTTTTTTTCTTTTTTTTTTCCTTTTCTCTTTTCTAAATAATGTGAAAAACACTGATTGAACCACCAGCCCTCAATTAAGCAATCAGGTTAATTTGGACAACTACAACTATTTGACCTTGAGGAAAACTACAGTTCACTTACCATTGGCCAAAGAGTGACTGTCTCAAAAGCCTACTGTTTTAAAAAATAATCAAGTCACAATGGGCAGTTAAAAAACTAACAAAGCATATCACCCGCAGTAATACTTAGGTTTTAAACACAGGCAACCAAAGCACTGGCTTAAAATCTGAAGCATAGCTTGAGGAACTGTGCTGGTCTATTTTCAGTTCTGAATTTTCAGATCTGTGTACAGATCTTGTGGCAGAGTGACTACCATGCAAATTCCCCTTTGACTCTGCTGAGTGGTAAATCAGCTCATCACGGCTGTTTCTGTGCTCAGCACTGTTGCCAGGCAGTGTTGGAAGAAAGAAAGAATATATAGCAGTCATTCTCTAATTTTAGTATGGGTAAGGGTCATTAGGAGCCTTGTTATAAAGGCAGATTCCTAAGCCCTATTCCTAGAGATTCTGATTCAGAAGCTCTGGGATGGGACCCAGATATCTACATTTTAATAAGTACTCCCCAGTTGATTCTGATACAGGCAGTCCATGGACAATGCTCTGTGAAACTGAATACTTCGTGAAACTCTGATTTGTAAAAATAATGAGCCAAGCGATCCATTCAGCATGTCCCTATAGCAGACATTGCATCCTCCATTATGTCAAGGAACACAGCACAGCGTATTAATGTGATTTACTTATATTTTGTGTCACTAGAGTGTGAGCTTCTTGAGGGTATGTCTCAGTCAATTAATGTTATGTCCCCAATGCCTGGAACAGTGAGTTTAATGGAAGATAATCTAAAGTTGATGCCACAACTGTAAACAGGATATTTCTCACTGACCAAAAAAAGCATCATAATTTAATTAGAAATTACTGTTTGCTAGGTTATTCCCCTGCTAAAATACACTGATTTGAGCCATATATGGAATCCTACTCTGGCTTTTGGGAAACTGTTCATCCTCTTCCAATCAAACTAAATGTTACAAAATGAATCACCCCTTTTTCATATAAACTCACTTTTCTATCCATGGTGATTTTTCTTGTTTTGAGAAGTGGGCAACTGACTGAACCTGAGCTAACTTTGCTACCTATTCCTGGTGATGGTTATCGGATTTATTCAGAAATAGACACAAGACGAAAGCAGAGCTGCTTGGTCATTCCAAGACTTTTTTTTTTTTTTTTTAAGTGAAGCTAGTATAATTGTCTCTCCTTTATAATTATTCATTGATTCATCCAGTAAAACCATGTCACTTCTGTTCAAATACCAAATACTGGCAGTGAGCCTCAAGTCCCATGGTGAACTGGCCCTCTTTCCTTCTCTCCTGCCTCTGACCTCGTTCGCCTGAACTCTTCCCTCTAATTTCCTCCTGTCTCTGGTCAAGCTCCAGTCTTAGGGCCTTTGCATGAGCTGTATTTTCTGCCCAAATGTTTTCTCTACCATACCCCCATATTGACGTGGTTCACTCCCTCATCTTCAAGTCTTTATTTGGAACTAGCAACTGCCTACCTCGAGAGCACTCCTGATCTTCTTTTTCCTTCGTTCTAATTTCATAGATCATATCACCTTCAAACATACCCAAGATTTTACGTTTGTAATGATTGCTTGTTTTCTTCCAACTAAATTCTCCCTTAATGTGAATTGTATGAAAGCAAGCATCTTTGAAGCATTCCAAGTATCTGTTATAGAATAGCGTGTGGCACATAGTAAGCACACAATAATTCAAGCCTTCATTTCTTCCAACCAATATTTGAATGTTTCTATGCGCCAGGTAGTTATTAGCAAACAAATAAGTCTCTGCTCTCATAGAACTCACATAACAGTGAACATAATAGTTAACAACCAATACATATTTATATAACATAATGCCAACTACTGCTTAGAAGAAAATAGAGCATGGAAAGAGAGAGAGAGTACAGGGGTATTTTAGATAGGATGGTCAGGTCCCTGAGGTGGTAGTTATTTTAGCAGAGTCCTGAAGAAGTGTGAGAATGAAAATGTAAAGACACAGACTCTGAAGCCAATGTTCTGGGGCTTGAATCTGGCTATGCTCTTGATTAATTGTGTGACATTGAGTAAGATACCTTTCCATAAAATAGCATCCCTCATCTGTATAACAGGGATAAAAATAGCATCTTTCTAAGAGGTTTGATGCTGAGTATTAAATGAATTAATTTATACCTAAGTCCATAGAACAGCACCTCAACATAATAAATACTCTATAATTGGCTATTACTATTGTTATCCTGAGGTGGAGAATTCCAGTAGAGGGCTTGCAATGGACAACCTCCCCAGCTCCCCAGCATCAACTACCAAGTCACTTCAATATATTTTTTTTTTATAAATTTGATTGGGGAGTATTGGGGGACAGTGTGTTTATCCAGGGTCCATCAGCTCCAGTTGTTGCCCTTCAATCTAGTTGTGGAGGGTGCAGCTCAGTTCCAGGTCCAGTTACCGTTTTTAATCTTTAGTTGCAGGGGGCGCAGCCCACCATCCCTTGCAGTAATCGAACCAGCAACCTTGTTGTTGAGAGCTCACACTCTAACCAACTGAGCCATCTGGCAGCCCCTCCGGCAACTCAGTGGCAGCTCGTTGTCTTCAATCTAGTTGTGGAGGGTGCAGCCCACCATCCCATGTGGGAGTCATACTGGCAACCCGCTGTTCAGAGCTCGCGCTCTAACCAACGGAGCCATCTGGCCACCCCTTAAGTCACTTTAGATGAATTCTCCAGCCCACTATCTTACAGTTGTTTGCTATCTTATGGTTCTGGGGTCAGAAGTCCAAAACGAGTTGACAGAGCTGTGTTGCTTCTGTAGGGTCTAGGGAAGACTTTGTTTCCTTGCCTTTTCCATCTTCTAGAGTCCACCTGCTTTCCTTGGTTTATGGCCCTTCCCTCTACCTTGAAAGCCAGCAATCTAACATCTTCCCATCTTTCTTTGACTCTAAGACCTCTACTTGCTTCCATCACATCATCTTCTTTCTTTCTCTTATAGAGAAACTTTGGGCACACCCAGAAAATCCAGGATAATCTCTTACCTAGAGATATTAACTATATGACACCTACAAAATCCTTTGATATAGAAGATAATATATTCACAGATTCTGAAGATTAAGAGATAGATTTCTTGGAGTTGGGGCAGGGGGACACTATTCTGTCTACTACACTAGCTTTGACTTTTCCCGAGTGTTATATTTATATAAAATAGCCTGATGTTCTGCTTTCAAAATTTCAACTTTACCTAAAAATATTTCAAAATTTAATTTCTCAACACATACTCCCTCTCTTTCAACTAATGTTGCATAATCATTATCCCAGTTATCCTGACCAGAAAACATGAAGAAAGGCACTAGAGGAAAATTGCCTAGAGTCAAATCCTGGCTTGAGTACTGGGCTAACAAGTCTTTAGCCAAGCTCTCTTATCAACAATACACTCAGAGCCTCGCCTAAATATAGGGATAATAATGGTATCTGCTTAGTAGATTTCTTCTGATAACTAAATATGATAATTCATGAATAGTGCATGTTATACAGTAACTGCTCAATAAATCTTAGCTAGTTCCCTCATCCCCTGTATTAATCAAGACAGGCTAACTTTGCTGCAGTAACAATTAAACCCCAAATTTCAGTGATTTACAGCGATAGAGGTTTCTTTGCCATTCATAGAACATGTCTCTCATGGATCAACAGGTTTTCTGTTCCTCACAGCAACTTAAGAACCAGGCTGAAAGAAAAGTCATCTTCTCAGATATTGCAAGTTGTAATCATAGAGGAAAAGAGAGAGCTCTGAAGGTCGTATATCAGTGATTAAATACTCAAGCAAGAAATTACACACTTAGCTCAACATGTCTAGAAAGAAAAAGAACTGCAATTATTTGACTAATAGCACTAATGACAACTATATCCCCAAATTCAAACTATTGAGTTCTTGTTAGATTACCTTTGGTATTACTTTCTGTGCTGGCTCTATTTTCACTTCAGCTTCCATCTCTATATCTATGCTTTAAATGATATTTGCTTGGACCATTGCAATATCTTAGTGGTTTCATTACTTCCACTTTCTTATATTTTGAATGCATCCTGCAAACTGATGATAAGGTCCTAATCATATCACTTCCTCCTCCAAAAGCTTTTGATAATAAGGCAATTTAGTATAACAGTTAATATTTCTGACTCTGGAGTCAGACAGATCTAGATTTAGACAGATACGCAATTAGCCAGATACGAGTATGTGACTTCGGAAATATTACTTAAACTCTCTAAGCCTTGGCATTGTTTTGAGAATTAGGTAAGATAATGTTTATAAATTGCATATTTACTGACTATAAAACTTGATATTACCATAGTTTTATAAACATTAGCTCTCATTTTTTTTCACCGCCTAAAGAATAAAGTTCAAAATTTTTAATGTGATATCTCAGTCTTTTGTTGATTGAGATCAACTTAATTTCTTGTCTTGTTTTCTGTTTCACTTCCCCCCACCCTGAATTTTGTATTGTAGCTTTACCATCTTGAGCTCCAACAATACAGCATAAATTCCTCTACTGTTATGCCTTGTCACAGACTGATTCCATACCCAGAAATGCCCTCTGTCTTTATCCTGCAGAAAGTTCCCCCATAGTCCAAAGCCTACCTCAAATATTAGACTTCTCCATGAAGCTGTCAATGATAATCTAGGCAAAATGAATCACTTCCTTCTCTCCTTTATACATGTATTATATCACTTATCTCTTGTTCCTTGAATGGCAGGCATTTCATTGCATCCCTGCTAGATTCTAAGGCCCTTGATTAAATTCATCACATATGGAATGAGGTGCTACCAGGTACTCAGAACTGTGCAAAGAACTACAGGCACATTAATTAAAAAACCAGATGTGAGCCCAGCACTCTTGGGCTGCGCCTTTCCCACTGGGGTACCTTGCACATGAGTGTTTGTTGAATTGAGTTATTTTCTTATATGAGGCTGACTGAGGAATCTTTACATCATTCCTGACTCTCTCCTCTGGATTGTCTCCAGGTTCCACGTATCTATTGAAATTGCTCTGGTAAGTTTTAAACATGAGACTTTTATAAAAGCTTTACAAATGCTAAGGAGTGTGAGAGGATTAACTCTTGTTTCCTATAGTTACACTCTTGTTTATATGTTCCAGAATCAAGCTTTGCTTCATGAACAGCAGGGCTATATTGTGGCTGTGTTTTGCTGTACATTAAAATATGTGTTGGGGAAGTACCAGATTCTCAGCTTGTGTAACTATAAACATTTTCTCCAAATTGCCTACAATGTGAACCACCTAACAAAGAATATATATAAAAAGAAAGATCTGAAGCAAGGTATTTTCCCAAACTTGAAATGGAATAAAATATAAACTACCTAGCAATACTCCAACACATCTTCTTTTTTGTTTGTTTTTTTTTTAATTAGCTAATGAAATGTGCCAAGAAAATGTATTCCTCAGTCCCAAGAGATGCTTTCTCTGTGAAGTCTTATCTGTTCACCTCAGTGTTCCTGGCGGAAAATCTGACTCGATCATTTGCATTCCCAAGGTGTGGAGAAAGGTCTCAGTCTCAGGAGCCTGACAATCCTAGGTTCAAATGACATCTTTGTCACTTAATAAGGTGCACTTTAGCTGTGTAGCATAATCTCTCTGAGCATTAATTGTCTCATTGGTAAAATGGAGATAATATATATTTCCTAAGATGGTTGTGAAGATTAGCAAGATGGTGTATATTAGGCACTTAGCAGGTATGTGACATTTAGAATCACTCAGTTTATAGCACTTATTAGCTCCTGTAGTTTCTGCTATGTCAACCTGCCTTGCCAGACCATGAGTCTCTTGGGACAGGGACAATTTTTGAGAATGGTGATTATTTTGGTTACTGCCTCCATTGCCTTACACAGTGCTCAGAAAATATTTGTTTAACAGATAATTTATAAATTCTGGCTATTTATGAGCCATGCAGACTTTCTTTGACATCCGTTACGGATGTGTCAGTAATACCTTTTGATTTCATTGCCTGTCACTTCTCCTTGAATAGTGACCTGAAGCTGGAAGCTAATAAGTGGACTATTATTTGAATTGGTGTTAGAGGATTAGGATTTAAATATGGCAAATGAGAAATGGATTGAGGATCCTGTGCTAAAGAAATATTGTTATATATTCAACTAAGAAGAAATGATTTCAAATCAAAAATTTTTAGCAATGACCTCAGAATGCTTCTTAAAATTAGAGTGCATTTACCTCTTCCTTTGAGTTTTTCTCTGCATGTGGGTGTATGTAAATATTCCTAAGCAACAAATCTGCTAAGAAGTAGTATTTTTTCTTCCTGTGAATAAATGTGCGTGCCCTTTTAGGGAGCATGAATAAAGTAATAGTACAAGTTATTGTAATATCAGACTAAATTCAGGTTTAAAGGTGCAAGGTCTCCATTTTATGGTCAATAAAATTTAAAGGACAAAACCCAGTTTGGGTACTTTTGTCTTATAATCAATAAAAAGCCGCTTTTCCTTATTAGACAGTGTCAGTTGCAGTCGACCATTGTCAACAAACAATGTGCTCTATCAGTGAAGCAAATCATTCCTAAACACATGGCGCTGCAGTTCTCTATTCTGTCTGGAGCATAAAATGGAAAAGAAAAACAAACAAACAAAAAATACTTTAGGATTAAAAACCAACGAGATATAAAGGCGAGTGAATTTTCAGGCTAATATAAAAGACTCTTTTTCATCTTTTCCTAAAACCAGAGGGAATCACCTATCTATGGTATACACTATCTCCAATTATGCTTTTTAAAACTTGCTCATTGAGTACTGAAGGCCAATACATATGTGACAGCTATCACCTTGGCAAATATAGCAAGCAGAGACAGAAATGGTAGACATAGCTAACCTAGAAGGAAAAAGGAAGTAAAAGGCTGTTTTACTTCAAAGTCAATTAGAATCAAGAGGGTTGAGAAAATAGAAAAAGAATGAAAATCTTTGCTCTGTCCCTCATATAATCAGCATAAAACCGTGCTGGCCACCTCGTCAGTACTCAATAAATATTGGCTAATCAACCTATCCAGTGACAGAAAACTGAATTCTCCAGCTACTGGAAGTATATGCTCAAGAATAGAAGGGCTTTTAACTAAGGCCAGAAAGCCTTTGGGACCACGGGAGGCAGAGAATGCAGCTGGATGGAGACCACACAGATTCTTGAAGTGATCATACTTATTAGTCATCTAAGCTCAGAAAAGCAGAGCCAGGAAAGACAGTAAGCTGAGAAAAAGACTGGCTGGCTCTTTGCATTTCTGCATGGAACAGTTTCTTTTCTGGCACAAGAACCTTCTAGGTCTGTAGGGCAAGAGATCTCTCAGCTGTCAAAATTCTCTCTTCACTTTCCTCGCGAAGTGCCAAACCAGAAGTGTCAGTCAGGAAGAACTGGTTGCTGCAGTGCAGCTGACATTTACTCTTCACGGCCTGAGCCTGGAGCATTCTGGAAAGAACCTACTTCTACAGGGTCACTGGGGACCCACTTCAAATCCAGGTTCCAAGGAGCCCGGGAGCAACAAGTGCCAGGGACACTGAACTGTCCCACTGGGTGAGGCAGAAGGAGCTGCACAGATAAGGTTTGGGAGGGAGAAGAGAGCTCTGCTGGTTTTAATATGCCTGAACTGGCACTGAAGAAAGATACTTCTTGGAAGCTAGATCCAGGAGCAACCTCTGCTGCTATGGGAACAGCTGTGGTAGCTCTTTGGGGATGGCTAAGTTCCAGAATTCAGGGTTGGCAATCTGAGAAACCTCTCTAGTTTTTGGCTCTGAATTGATCATCACACTAAAACTGAATGTTTAACTGGAATACATAACACTTCAAGGTCTGTTGTTTCAGGTGCAACTTATCCCTACTAAGTTTAAAGATCTAAGAACAACTACTGTACTTTTAGTTTCTTCATAACCAAAAGCAATACAAATACAGATTTTCAAACTTTATGGGTATTTTCATCTCAGTGCACCGGGACGTGGGGATTTACACACATAATTCTCATGAACACTAATAGGCATTAGAGCATGCGCACCAATTCCCTTGCGTCTAAATGAGAACACAACCATATGGATACTAATAAGTACACTTCTAATTCTGATTTTATGCAGATTTAACATAATATTTTATACAACACTGAGCAAACTCTTTGGAGACAAAAATTGTCTCAATTACTTCTCCTCAACAGAGGCAAACACATTTATACAAACTATTATTTCTATAATTGATTTCTTTTGTACAGAAGTTTTGACTAAATTATTGGTAGTACTTTAAATGTATGCCATGTTTTTACAATTCAAAATGTTCTTTGTTTGCACACACACCTTCTTTACATGTAACAACCTCATGACCCAGAGATTTCTTTTTTTCCAGGTGACATTTTAAAATTGAGTTGCGACTTGATCTTTTTACAGTGTTTTAGTGCCACCTCCTGGAAAAATCCTTAAAAGCGAAAGATACAGAACTTGAGTGAGCCTACATTTTATAAGACAAAAAGGAATTAGCTGAAAGAGTCTACTAATATTTACAATGGAAAATGATTTTTTTTTAAATGAAGAAGAAGAAAAAGAGAATTGGTCAAAAAGAAAGTTTTTTTTGTCTGTTTTTTTATTTGGATAAAGGGAAAAGAAAATTGGAAGTGATCAACTATGGGAAGAATAAATACATTTGAAACTGATGCAAATGTGGGGTTTTGGTTCCATTTCTAATTTAGTTTATTTTTGATGGACCCATATTTAGAAAATCCCAAGATAATTTTAAAAAACTTAAGGTAATTTTGTATACATGAAAATGAAATATTCAGGATGAACTACCTCAAAAACCATAAAAAATGTTAATGAACAAGGTCATTTATTTAGGATTTACTAAAAAGGGCTCCCATGTAAGTGGAGGGGTGTTGTAAAATTTATATAGATTTAAATAATAATACGATTGACTTTTTTTAGAAATAAAATTCCCTCACAGAAACACAATCAAAACAGCACATGTGGTGTCTGAGAAAGAAAATTAATTTTTTAAACTTAGTTACCTTGAACTGGGTATAGAATAAAATGCAAAGACAAAATCTTCAGGACAAGCAAGTGTTGATTTATCTGAATTTAACAATACAACTTCTAACAAAATGTATGGAGTATCTGATTTCTGAAAGGACATGCTTTCTCAGGTGAGTGTTATGAACAAGTCAAACAAACACTTCAGATCAAGACATTATAGCTTCTAAGGTCTCCTAGCCCTGCGCCCCCCCACCCCCCACCACACACACACACATCCATTACCTTCTTAGAGAAAGAAGGGGGGAAACCCTCCTTTTTATTTACAGATCTCATTTAAGGAAACAGCCTATTGGAAATACAGTTCTACTTCACAGAACAAGAATTTATAGAATTTAAATATGAGGATCTGGGACAGTATATTTAAAAAATGTAATGGAGACCACTAAGCCCCATCACACTAAGATTAAAGATAACTGTATGAAGATAACTAGAATATTTTTAAATTTCCCATTTTAATCAATCACAAGCTTATTAGGATTTTTTTAAAACTAAATTATTTTATCTTGCTAAAACCAGAAAGAGGAAATTTAAGAAGAAAGGGTTAAAAAGGGGTGATTTTTTTTTTTAAGGCAACAATCTTGAAAAGAGAGTCCTTTGAGCAAACCAGGGATTCGAAAATGAAACGTTTCTTATTTGAATTAGATCATTGATTGTTTTACTTCCATATCTTAATGTGCTATAGAATCATTTCACACATACACACACCAACATATGTACAGAGACACACAAAAGAATCATTTAATTCTGTCCTCAATTTAAAGCCAATTTTAGGTAAGCCACTTTGACCTGTCTTCCAAATTCCAGCCAAATGGTTATTCATACTTGAATGGTATTTGAAACAATTGCAGGCTAAGGGTTTATATATTATATTGCATCATATTGAGATCATTTTTTTCCCCACAGTTAGGAAAGCTGTTAGAGAAGAATAAAAGCTGTTTCTATAAATACCACCAAAGAAGAAAGTTAAAGTGAATGCATTTTTTTCTCTCTAAACCAGGATTTCAATCATTTTTATGTATATTCCACAAGAAAAGCCCTAATATTATATAGCTCTTTCCACTTTCACAGGTACTCTAATATTATCTTCTTGATGCACATGCCCGGCTTCTATTAAATACGAATAGTAGCTCTACACATACATCCTGAGGACATGGCAGCCTTGAGCAGCTTTCACTCCACACTTAGGAATATGAGGATATGCTTTTTTTGATGTGCTTTAGCCGTGCATTAAATGGGTTATATATCCATTAATGTACTTCATGAAAACAGATAGGCCTGTCTTCAAATTATATGGGTGATGAAAAAGGAAACGGACTTCAAGCCATCACCAATTCAAATTGGTTTAAGAGAAGCTAAGAACAGTTGATTAATCCCCAATGGGTATGTCTATACTATACATCTCTATCATTATAAATCACACATCTCTATTGTGCATAAAAGACTATGATTATATAATTCTGCCTAGCCTTATGACCCATAAACAATAATGTATGAGTTCCATCTCTACTTTTCTTCCGTGGCTTCTAGCTGTAACATATGTCTCCAGTTCTCCCATAGTCATTCTTAGAAATGACTGGAAATATGAGGATCGTAAGCATTGCCTCATATTTGTCTCCATATCAGCATGTAAGCAAATTCACAATATAATATTATTATATTAAGGTAAATGAAGTATTGATCTCCACTCTACTTTGCTATATCCCAAGAGCATTCCACCTCCAGTGTTGTCTTGACATTTAAAAAATTCTTCCAAAATATGTTAGATTTTATTTATATGGGGGATGCCATATATATATATATATATATATATATATATATATATATATATATACACATGACTTGTACTCAACTTTTGTTATTGGTATGTATTGAGTATTACAATTTTAATACATTTCTTTTCTTTTCTTAAAATGTATATATATATTTTTGGCACCCTCTGTATATAAACAAATTATATTTAGCACCTTTTCAGGGTGTATAAGAGACAACTAAATAAGAGATAACTACAAAATGATAAAAGATTCATGAACAAACAACCCACTTTTTTCAGGGCCTCTAAATACAACACGATACTTGAAGAAATATATATTTTTATGTAACAAGAACTACATATGTACTCATACAAAATAGCTTAATGGCTTTGAATGAAGTAGAGAAACAGTATTTCATTTATCATCTGTAATGCAGAATATTTGGAGTTTTATCTCTATGGTGATCTTAAAACACTATCTTAACCTTAAGAGCATTTTGTGCCTACAAAGTCACAAATCATGGATTATAGTCATATTATAAATTGACAGAATTTAAAAGAACCTTTTCTTTAAGAAAAAAAAAATTGTCATTTTACAACTTCATAAAACAGTAATACAAAATAAAAACCTCCCTTTAACTATCTTGTCCTATATTAGTATTTCTTAGTGATACAACATAAAACTTAATACTATAGAAGTTATACAAATGGGACTGTTACTAATTAACATATCAAAATCTGGAAATAACACAAATGTCCTTCAACTGATGAATAGTAAAACTATGATACATCCATACAATGAAATAGTACTCAGCCATAAATATAAGCAAACTATTATTTCACACAATAACTCAGATGACTCTCAAAGACTGAATGAGAGAAGCCAGTCTTAAATGAGTACATCTGAATGATTATATTTATATGGCATTGTTAAAATGAGAAAATTATAGTGATAGATAACAGATCAGTAGTTACCAATGAAAAAGATGAAGGGAGGGTGTGACTATCAAATGATACTGTGATGCAGTTTTTTCGGGAATATGTACCTGTCTGTATCCTGATAATGGTGAAAACCATACGTGTCTTAAAATTTATATAACTGCAAACTAAAATAAAAAGTAAATTTTCCTATATGTTAATTCAAAAATTAAAACAAAAAGATGCTATCTAATTACAAACTATTATATAAAGAAAACTGGAATTTAAAAATGACTTAAGCCATTGATAAGAAACAACTGAATATATTTATGTAATTTGGTGTACAATGACTTTTCCTTCATTCACTTTACCTACTTAATTCATTTCTTCAACAAATGTTTATTGAGAGCTCACTTTATCCTATTATTATGAACATAGTTTGGGGAGCAAATTCAGACACATCTCTTCTTTTGTGGAAATTCACCATATGTTGATTCTACTTCCTCACCTCCCACTTCTTTTAACCCATCTAATCAAGACATTACCTCTATCATTTCCCTGAAGCTGCACTTATAGAGGTCACCAATGCCTTCATATTGTAAAATTCAGTCCTCAACTTATCTGAATCAACATCTTTTGGCACAGTTACTTGCTGTTTCTTCTCTTAGCTTCTGGGACATCACTACTCTCTCTCTTGTTTTTTTCTCCTATTTCAATGACTACTCATTATTTTTCTCCTTTGCTGGGTAGTTCCCATTATTCAGACTTCTCATCATATTCCTGCTTAAGAGTTCAGTCTTTGAGCCTCTTCTCTATTAATCTTGAGTTCATAAATAATTTCATAAAATGACTCCCAAATTAATATATCCAGTGTCATCTGCTTCCTTAATTCCCAAAATCCTCTATCAAGTTGTCTAACAATTCCATATGGATGTTTAAGAGGTATTAAAAAAAAATAATAATGACACTTGACATTTCCACCACTACAAAAATAACAACAACCAAAAATATAAATAAATAACCCCTACCTCTTGTATACTCTTCTCTACCTCAGGAAATGCCAATGCCGTCCTAGAATTTTCTCAAACTAATCTTTGGGTCAACCTCGACTCCTTTCTTTCTCTTTGGGAAGACAGGTATACAATAAAACTTTAAAGGAGGTATTGGCTAGACATACAATATAACTGACGTCCACTTAAAATATATTTAATTAAAGTAAGAGAAAGCCATTGTTTTAAACTGTAAGTCACCTAATTGGATTTATGTGGAAAATGTGTTGAGAGGGACGGTTGCAAGATAGAAGAAGGGAGGTGGTTATGACACCAAAACAGTATTCCTAGAGAGAAATGCTGGTATCTTAGATTGTGTGGAAGTTAAAACTAATAAGATCTGCTTATGTGCAGGACTCAGAGGGCTTATAATTCATACAACTGGGCAGATGGTAGTGTCACTGAAAAAGAATCTGAATTGTATTTATTTTTGTTGGTTTTCTTGGGAAGACAGAAATTGTTTGATCAGGTTTGTCCATATTTGGCTTGAGGTGCCTTTACCACATCCAAAATAAAGTATCAACTACAGTTACATATACTTGTTAGCAACTTGGGAGATAAATGAATCTAAAGACTCATTTCTGAGTCATTTGCATATTGAGAAAATTGTAATCCTTAGGCTATACTATATAATGTAAAATTAGAAAATATTACTTAAGACCAACCCTTGCCAATGTCAATGCTTATTGGGTAGGTAGATAAGAATGAACCTCACAGAAGAAACAGAGGTTCTCCTGAGAAGAATGAAACAAAGCATATTATGACAGGGAAATCAAGAAAAGAGAGTTATTTCAAGAAGCATGAGTCAAAAGCATAGCATGCTGATCCAAGTTCAAGTAAATAACTGATAATTGTCTGAAGAATTTAGAAAGAAGGGGATCATGTGTGATCTTTTTTTTTTTTTTTAATTAGTTTCAGGTGCACAAGACAAAGCAAAACTTAGACGTTTATCATTTATATCCCTCACACTGTGTGAACCCCCCTCCCCCCTCCACTATCCCTCTGTACGTTCCCAAACATGTGTGATCTTAACATGTATTGATTTGGTGGAAGGATGAGGTATTGACAGGACTAAATTAATAAGTAAATTGGAGGAAAGGAAATGGTAAGTTTTAGGCAATTATGTTGAGAAATTTGAATAATAAGCTCTGGGGAGGGGAAAAGGGAGAGGGCATGAAGCTAGAAGCAGCTAATGGCTAATGCAGTGAAAGCAGAAAAACATTAAACAGTCAAGCTAATCTGCATTTGGGACATTTCCAGGTGAATGTGATAAAAAATAAAAATAGAGAGAAAAGAAGTTTAAGATATTGGTAAGAGTGTTGTTTAAATGATAAATCATAAAATTTAACCTGGATGACCAGCATGAATGGTAGCTATTGACAAATAAAGGCATGAATGGATCAGAATGGAAAAATGATACAGATAGTATTGAACAATTGAAAAAGGATAGTTGAATAAATATCTGAACATAGAAGAGAACACGTTAAAGAGTGTGAGGTTTGAGTTACTTATTTTAGAAGTAAAGAAATTGGAGGTGATGGCATGATGTTAGGAATTGGAGTGGAGTGTTAAAGTGGAGTAAAGGGAAAGTCATTGGAGTTGAAGAGGTCAGAACACTGAGAAGCCAGGACCTTGATGGGCTCATCTCATGAGTACTGAAGATACACGTGATGATCACAGTAATCTAAGCAACACAGTCTCCAATACAATGTCTTAAGTAAAAGAATTAGAGTTCTTTACAAGAAGAGTGGGAAAGTAATGGGTTAAAGGTAATAATGGAGATAGAGGGGGATGCCAAAGCCTACTTCTTGATCATGAGTTATGCTGGGGGAAGGGAAGTAAACAGAATAGGGTACAAGAGATAGCCACAGGGAGGAGGCAGTTATCAGTTAAAACAATAAGATGGAGGGAACACTAAGATATCCGTGGAGGATACGATGGAGTTTGTCAATCATGGAGGAGCAACTCCAGAGGATATTGTGAATGGTTTAGAAGATACAGGAGTGCAGCCCAAGGACAAAGCAGTGTGATAGAGAACATGGAACATCAGAGCACAGATGGGCCAGATTAGCAGACAATTTGATTTTTAACTAATTAAAACAGGGATCAGAAGTGTGCAGAGTTAGATACAACAATGTTGTCGAGGATGATGGGTATTGATTTTGTCATTTAGCCTGGTTGACAAGGATCCCACATGCCTAGAACACTGCATACAGGTGGGTCGGATGGTAGAAAACTCTGAGACTATCAACTACACACATTGTATGAGCAAGCTGACAGCAGATCCACAAACAGTAAACTTATTTGCTGAGCCTTCTGAATGATAATTCAAGTATTTGACAGGTTCACAATTTGAAACAAAAACAAACTTCAAAGACTATAGACAGAGGTAACCTGCCTAAGCTTCTAAATTAGAAAAGATAGATAATAGAGAAACTTTAAAAAGTGATAAAATATGAAAATGTATCAACTTTTGGCATGATAAATTACTTTACCTTTTAAATAAAGGGTTGAATTCCTTCGCATGTGAAACTTGGTCCTTAGGGTTGAAACTTTTGGCTTATCCTTGAAAAGCAGAAAAACGCCGCTCCCAAGTAGACATAACGATGTCTAGTTAAAAAGAAAAGGGGTATTTCTTATTCTGAGCCTCTTTTAATTAGAAGGAAAAGCACATCCTAGGCGGCCCAGCAGACCTCATCTTAGATCTCACTGTCATGACTAAATTACACGCTCTTGGCCTAGCTGCAGGGACCAGGACATTTCAAAACATGTTTTTGGGGACAATTCAGCTTCTGTAGTGGGAACTTGACTACACTGGCAAAAAAAAGAAATGAGAGGGAAGAAAGATGACTAATGAATGGACCACCAGGACCATCTGCCTTAGGAAGGTAAGGAGTCCTCATACTGAATTATAAGGGGTGTGTGTGTGTGTGTGTGTGTGTGTGTGTGTGTGTCTAAATACATTAAGGTTATTTTGTAAATATGTTTTTTTTCCAGTTTGTCAAATGTCTCTTTTTTTCTAAATGTCTCTTTTGTTTATGGAACCTACTGTTTTTCACAGAAACTTTTAATGTTTTTATATGCACCTCTGTCAAGCATTTATTTTATAGTTTCTGGCTTTATGTCATGCATAGAAAAGGTGCCCTCTATCAAAGATTCTGAAATATTCACTTCTATTTTCTTCAACTGTTGTCAAAATTTTGCTTTTTAATATTACATGCATTGCTCTATCTGAAATTGATTTCAGTGTGGTATGGATTTTCATTACTTTTTACCCCCAAAGGCTAACTAGTTTTCTTAGCATCATTTGTTGAATAGCCAATCTGTCATTCATGAATTTGAAATACTACATTAACAAAATGCTAAAAATCCATGTAAAACTGAGATAGGTCCCAAATTCTATTTTTTTTTTCACTTATCTATTTAATTAATGTTGCTTTTGTCCCGTATTTTAAAATATGAATGGAAAACAGAGGAAGAATGGAGACAAACCTGCCAAATTCAGTCCAAACTATACTGGGAGGATTACAGGTTTGCACTTACCTTTTTAGATGAACCAAAACAACCTCATGCATGGGCAGATACTTTCAACCTGGAAGTGAGACCTGAAAATGTCTGTCCCTAATTTTGTCAGCCCCATTCAAGCTACAGGCTCTAAAGATATTCCACCTATAAATTCTAGCCCCCTTCTGCTGAGCAACCAGAAAATATTTTTCATCCATAACAAATAGTTATTGATCTCCTACTGTATGTTATGCACTGTTCTAGAAATAGAAGAAAAATGATGGTCGAGACAAAGTCCATCCTTTTACTACACAAGTAAGCAAATAAACAAGACAATTTTACAGAGTGGCCAGTACAAAAAAAAAGGAAAAGAAATCAAGGTGGTGCGATTGAAAGTGACTGGGGTCTGCTGGGGCCTTTCAAACAGGTGGTCAGGTAAACCTGAGCTGAGTGATAAGCAGAAGGAGAGCCCAGAGGCTGAGTGTTTCAGGCAGAGGCAATTTTAAGTACAAAAGCCTGGGTCTGCAACGAGTTTAGAATTTGGGATATCTGAGGAAAAGAAAAGGCTGGGGTGCAGTGAGGGATGGCAGTCCGGAGAGCAGAAAATGAGGTTGGAGAGCTAGGTAAGTAAGCAGATCAAGCAAGACAACATAGGCCATGGTGAGGACACTGGATTTCATACCCACCAACTGGGAAGTTTCTAAATGAATATGCTGCTCTAAATTCACACGCTCATATACTTAGGAGACCTTTCATGAGCTTCCTGCTTTAACTTTTATTACTGCTGTCATCATTATCCTTACTGTAGCCTTTTCCAACATCTGGTCCCACTGGAGCCAATGGTGGCAATGATTAGTGGGGAACTGACTCTTCCATCGAATTTTATACAGGAAACGCAAATCTGACTTTGTCACTCTCTTGGTACTTCTGTGATTTTTTCCTGAAACGATTTCTCTTTCTGGTGTTTAGTTGCACTCATTACATTAATAATAGTGCTTAATAACTATTAAGGTCACTTACTATCCACCAGGCAATGTCCTGGGAGTTTCACATGTATTAATTCATGGAATCTTCACAACAATCCTGTGGAGCCAGAACTGTTATTATTCCCACTTAACAGATTATAAACCTGACGCATACACTCTGTCCAGGGTCACACAGCTAGTAAGTGGAGGAGCTGAGATGTGAATACAAGGAGTATGTCTCCAGAGCTTGAATGCTCAGCCGTTATGCTTTGCTTTATCCCAAACGCCCTTGTCAGTGGTGATGTGTATTTGACTGATGCTGAATTTCTTGGAGAACCAGCAGAGCAGAATTTTTTAAGAAATGTAACTTCCTGAAAATGGGAACCTACAATGTGCCTATTACCAGGCTTTGTACATGTGTTTCTTTATTTAATACTCACAGCAACCCTATCATACAGGCATTTCTTCTGTTGCGTGCCATAACCAATTTCTAATATCACTACACTACTGCTTCTCAATGTCTAGCAATGTCCTAAGCATCCTCAGAGGAGAGTCTGGGACAGAGTGCTTAGGGTCATTCCTTAGACCAGAGGACGGTGTGTTTTTACCTTGGTGGGTAAATATTCAGGCTGGCCATCAGTCCAGGCCCAGGCCCAGTGGCAATCTTTCTGAATAATAGAAGACAACAGACACCCAGTGTCCCTCTCTGATTGGCTCACCTATTACTGGAGCTTATTGGTTAAGGGCTCCAATTAGGCAATTTACTCAGAAACAGGAGATACCAGTGTTCACTGAATGGATGAATAAATAGTTCCCCTGAAATGTTAATAAATTCAGCCTCTCACCCTGTTATTTTTATTTTTCTAGAAACACAAATATAACTATCCTTGGTCTTTTCCATTTCCTTGGCTGACTCTTATCAAAATACATACATAGCATGTACTACGGGCCAGACACTGATTAAATACTTAATAAATAATTTGGGACCCTGAAACTCCCAATAACTCAGTGATGTAGGCACAATGGTGGTCCCCTTTTGCAGGTAAAGAAAATGAGGCATAGAGAGATTAACCTAACCCTCTAAATTCACACGGCCAGTAAGTAATAGAGCCAGACTTCAAACGCAAGAAGATTGTCTCCAACTTCTTGGCAGTTCACCACCTTGGCCCTCCCTTAATATGGGTTCTTTTGCCACTGAGAACTTCTTCATGCCTTACTAGTCCAATGGCAAAAGTGAGGGGCCACTTAGAGTTATGCATAACTTACAGTATCTTGAAGCCACTATCCCTTTACTTGTGGTAATTTTATTTTTTCCAGAATTCACTCTCCACATAAATATTCATACAATCTCCAAAACTGCTTATACTCTGTCCATAAGTCAGTCTTGTCAGATCTCCACTGTTGCTAATGGCATCACTCAAAGTAAACTCCAAGGTAATGGTGTCCCATACTCCCCCAGTTGGTTCCAATTGCTTCCAGCATTAAAGCCTGCTAACACTACCACGAGTGGACAGTCACTGCTAACAATAGAACCAAATATATAGCCTTTGGTAGTCCATCTAAAGGTGCCAACAATCCTCCAAAACGTGAAATACCCTGTCTCCATGGATTCATAGGTCAAACAGCTGGATGCGTGCAGAAGCTAATCAAAACAAACATACCTGAACCTGAAACATCACACTCTTCAATGACACAGGCTTTCAATTCACACACCTGTCCATTTCCCTATGAAATGTACTGGATCCCAATAGGATCTCAAGGTCAGTTACTCCCTGTGCCCCACACACATAGCTCTAAATCCTACAACCCCTTTTTCAAATCATAGATTTGAAACAAGTTCATTTCTTGTTTGCCATGGAAAAGAGAATAGAAACCAGCCTGATCCTTCTGGGCAGCAAATTCAGAAGGAAAAGAGATGGGCTCACTTATAACTGTCCCTTTCCTAGTTTCCGAGAGAGAAGGTTTCAAGTAGTTTTTAATTCTATATCCAGGGTTCTCAAAACATGGTGGTGGGTTGACTAGTGTCTCCTCAAATTTACGTCTAACCAGAATGTAACTTTATCTGAAATAATGTCTTTGTAGATATCACTAAGTTAAGATGAGATCATGCTGGATCAGGGTAGGTCCAAAATCCAATGAATGGTGTCTTTGTATTTATATATATATATATATATATATATATATATATATATATATATATATATATATATATATATCCACACACATACACACACATAGAGGGTGTCAAAAAATGTATACACATTTTAAGAAAAGAAAAATCCATATTAAAATTATGCTGATGGTAACCACTTTGAGCACCCCTTGTAATTGCAGAAGTCAAACACGACTTGTGTTCATCTTTTGTTATCAGTATTTATTGAGTAGTATATTTTTAATATAGATTTTTCCTTTCTTAAAAAGTGTATACATTATTTTGGCACCCTGTATATAATAAACACAGTGCATAAGCAAGAGAGGCTCTACTTTACTAGTTACTAACAAAAAATACATTAGGATTATAATAATATAAAATATCATTTCATAATAATTTGGTTGGCAAAATTTTTTTTAATTGCTCAATATCAAATATTGACAAAGTAGGGAAGCATCAGAAATGTTTATACAGTGCTGGTGGGATTAAGAAATCGGTACGATCTCCTGGGAGAATGTATAAAATAGCATTGTTTGTAAAAAAAGTGATTTAATTGTCTATAGCAGGAGAATGAATAAATAGATACTAGTATATTTATACCATAGGAAAAAAGAATGAATATAGATATATTTCACACACATAATATTGGATGAAAAAGATGAAGTTGCACATTGAAACCAATTATATACAGATGTTGGTTTTCAAAGCAATACTATGAATAACTTAGGGATATAGAGAAAACTATAAAGACATTCATGACAGTATTAAATAACAATGTTAGGATAATGGCTATTTCTAGAGGAGAGATGGACGGTGTACAGGAAAGATTGGTAAATTTGTATTGGCAAGGTATTTTCTTGAGCTGAGTGACAGGTAAGTACATGGGTACTTGATAGAGTATTCCTTATATCTTTCTGGATGTCTTAAATGTTAATAAAGGTTAACCTAAAATCCAGTAATTTATTAACTAGCAACTTCAGAGCTACTGCTATAATAGTCTGCTCTTTTCTTTCACTTCTCATTTTTTCTTATCTTTGTACCCCTCATCTTTTCCTTCTCCCTCACTTCGTCGTATACTGACTCACTCCTTATTGGGTTCCAGCTACCATGCTTCAAAAATGTATATATTTCTTTAATTTTGCAGTTAACATACAATTTACTAGTGTCCTAAATTTTTTAAAAGAACCACACTGAGGGACATGTATATATGGAGAGGTAATTTATTGGATCCTAATCTTGAAAAGGGTAAAAATATTGGAGCAATTATTCTTCTTTGAATTCATCTATTTCCATGAAATCTCATTAGTTAAACCCAATAGCCCTCTTATTCCCTGAGGCGAGCAAAAACTCTTACCTAAATCATATTATGAAGTTTGACAGACAGACCAATTTTTCAAAAGTTTAAGATTTCCTATTAAAGTTTCTCTTCAGGTGTTTGTTTGTTTGTTTGTTTGTTTCTAGATGAGAAATTGTGCCACTCTAACACAATTTGTCATATGGACCTTAAACTTTCCCTTTCTAATCTCAACATACATCCTTCCAAATTATTAGTCATTACCTAGGCATCATTTCAGTCACTTCTCTGAGGACCTGGTAGTAATTTTAGCAACCATAATAAACAGTAACATCTAGTTTCTACAAATTTCATTTTCTCCTCTACTCTCCCTTTACTAAATAATCTATAGAGATTTCTCTTCTCCTCAGATCAGTTCATGAAAGAATTTGCCATTGTCATTTTGATTGGCAGTAGAGAGTATTAGGTCATTATACATGACCTGAAATAAAATTGATCTGAGGTTTGCAGACTCAGTTTACTGCATATCTATGGAAATTTACACAGCACATACAGCACATTTCCTTAGTATTTTATATGCCTTTATTGAAGTTAAAATGAAGAATAATCGTACTGACCTACTAATAAGTATGCCTTTCTGTGTCCATTTAATCAGGGCAAGATATCAGTGTCGCGTCTGTGTAATGCCTGGCCGTAAGTTTAAATTAGTTAACTAGTGAATACTCTGTGAGAGAAAGCGTTGAAGTTAAAATTGGATTTAATTTAAGCCATGGACATAGAAATATTTATTAAGCAAGCACATGATTTTTTATAAAATAAAATAATAAGATTAGGACATGAGATCTATGCACTGCATTCAACTACAAGCAATTTTTAAACTTGAAGCCATTGTGTTCATGCACTGTATATCCCCCAGGGCTACCTTTTGGGAATAATGGTAGTAAATGCTAATGGCCGTGACATGAAGTTTCAAAATATTTTAATAAAATATTTTAAGAAAAGAAAAATCCGTATTAAAATTACGCTGATGGTAACCACTTTGAGCACCCCTTGTAATTGCAGAAGTCAAACACAACTGTGTTCATCTTTTGTTATCAGTATCATCTTTTGTTGTCCTTAATAAAATGGAATGGGAAAAAGGCTAGAAGCTTAGGTTCGAGTTTCACATTTATTTTTTTTTTCATTTATTTATTAACCAATCATTAATTACACATCTATCAGGTGCCACGAACTTGCTAGGCACTGGGGTGATCAAGATAATTAAAACACAATTGTTGCCTGGAAATTGCTATCATTCAAGTCCAATAAATACGGCTGTATGATTTTGCCCAAATCAATCATTCAATGTCTTCTTTTATAAAATACAGAAAATGCAGATCCTAACTATCTAATCCCATTGATGTGAGTATCAAATGTGTGTGTGAAATTTCTACGTAAACTGTTAATCACAAATAGAAATGTCCTTGGGAAGAGACTCTGACTTTTTGGATACACCCCATGTTGACAACACCTTCTAAGCAAAACAGCTTCATGTATGTCAAGTAACACAAGTAATATAAGTTCATGAGAAGGGTTGCATGCTTTTCATGATCATCAAGTTTCTCGAATAAACCCAGATTAAAGACAACCAAACCAGGACTTGTGGTTTCCAGTCCACAGATAAGAAGCTTTGAAATTGCCACTCCACCCTAACAACAAGAAAAAGCTGAGAAAACTATAAAATCAACAATTCTTCTTAAAGTTGTAAGGAAAGAGAGGTCACAGAGCAACTTGCTGCCCCTAAAACTGGAGACCAACAGGCAAATACAGAGAATCACAACTTACCAAAGCAGAAACCCATGAGTCAAACCTCCATGAAAATCAGTGCTGGGGTAGGCAAACCTGGACTCTTACTGGTGAATTGCCACAGGCTCAGTGTGGAGTGATCTGGGAGATTAAAAGTTCCAGGGGAACCCAGTTATCAGAGGATCTGCACACTTCTGTGAGTTTTATTTCCTGGAGCTCTACATAGTTCTCACAATGACTATCAGAGCAAAGTCTCCTCAATCTCCTGAGACGGGAGAGAAAAGGAACCATTTTGAAACACCTGAGAGCACTCTGTTCTTCTTAACAAGGTTTGCCCCAAGGAGAAATTATTTAACCAGAACCTAACCTGCTGGGATTTTATAAGAATCTAACTGATCTGGGGGAAGGGAAACTGCCAACTCCAGCCCCCTGTAGCCATCCTGTCCCATCTAAGTGGGTGGGAGAGGAATGAGAAGCATTTGTGAGATTTAGAGTCCAGAGGCACAGGCTCACTAAAAGACTGAGAATTAGTCATAGGAATGTAGAGTTCTTCCCCTTCTCACCCACCTCAGCACCACATTACTAAAGGCCATTCCTTTTACGCAATATATCATATCCAGCTATCAAAAAGTGACAAGACATACTAAAAGGCAAAAAAATGTAGTTTAACGAGACAGAGCAAGCATCAAACCAGACTTAGATATGGCTGGGATGTTGGAATTATCAGACCAGGAATACAAAACAACTATGATTAATATGCTAAGCGCTCTAATAAACATACAGCATGTAAGAACAGGTGAGCAAGCAGAGGGATAGCCACACTAAGAAAGATCAAAAAAAGAAAAAAAAAAAAAATGCCAGAGGTCTGGGAGAAAAAAAGGTAAGAGAAATGAAGAATGTTTTTGTTGGGTTTATTAGTAGACTGAACACAGATGATGTAGAACCTCTGAGCTGAAGGCTATCTCCATAGAAACCTCCAAAACTGAAAAACAAAGAAAAAAAACTGGAAAAAAAACAAAAAACAAAACAAAACAGAATATCCAAGAACTGTAGTACAACTACAAAAGGAGTGATGGACACATAACAGAAATATCAGAAAGAGAAGACAGAGAAAGGAACTGTTAAGCAGAACACCGTGTACCAGTTACTAATCGTATGGGAGGACCCCAACTACATGGAGAATAGCAAAGATCATTACTATGCCAACTACCAGGAATGAAAGGCTTCTACGCACTGCATCTAGATATGAGTCACCAAGGAAAACGCAACACACTCAAGCACTGCATGGCACAACACTTTACTTACACAGAGACAAGACAGAGCAAGATCAGATTTAATAGTGGGTGTCAATACTCCATGCCAGCTGGTCTTTCCAGTCAGCTGATGCAGAGCAATTTGCCTATGCACACCTCTCCTGTACCACAGTGGAAGGACCCTATCCACTCCCCAGGAGACAGATATAGCCATGGAGTTGGTGAACTGCCTTATTAACTCACACACTTAAGCAGAACAAAGAGCATGCATTGGGCATGAAACATGTTCCCACACAAAGTGATAAGCTCAGCACTGGCTGTGTGGACTCTAATCTTTGGCTAAGGAAGTATTCTAAGCCCATGGCCCATTCTTATGCAGCTGAGTGGGGGTTGAAAGACTATGCACAAGACTGCTTTGCCCAACAGGAACAGAAGAAATACTTAAAGCAATAATGATAGAGAATTTCTCTAAATTAACATCAGACATGAAACCACAGATCCAAGAAACTCAGACAACACCAAGCTAGATGAATGCCAGAAAATTAAATCTAGGCATGTGATTTTCAAACCACAGAAAATGAATGATAAAGAAAAAATCCTGAGAGATTACAGAGGAAAAATATCTTACCTATACAGGACCAAAGATAAGACTTACATGACTTCTCCTTAGAAATCGTGCAAGCCAAGAAAAGGGTGGAAATATTTAAAGTGTTGAGAGAGAAAACAAACAAACAACAAAAAATGTAGAATTCTGCACCCTGCAAAATTATCCTTCAAAAATGGAGAATAAAGATGTTCTCAAACAAAACTTGGGGGAATTTTTTGCTAGCAGACTTTGCAAGAAATGTTAAAGCAGTTCTTTAGATAAAAGGAAAATATAGGCTAGAAAATCAGATATGCATAAAGAAAGGGAGCACATAAGAAAAAGAATAAATGAAGATAAAATAAGAACTTATTTTTCTTATTCTTAATGTAACAGATAAGTTTGTTCAAAGTAATAAGAGCAACAACGTATTTGGTTATATATATTTATACGTTTATATATGCTTGTGAATAAAGCAAAGTGAATGTCAGCAAAAATATGGGAGTGAGGAATTAGTATTATTCTTATTATAAGGTACTTGTACTACTTGTGAAGTAGCACAGTGTTATTTGAAAGCAGATACAGATCAGTTATAAATGTATATTGTAAATTCTAGGGAAACCACTAAAAAGAAGTGTTAAAAAAGTCGTATGACTAATATGCTAAGAAAAGAGAGAAAGTGAAATCATATAAAATGGTTAACTAAAACCACAAAAAGCAGAAAAAGAGTAGAAGACAGAAATAGAGGGGAAAAACAAAGAAAACAAAGAGAAAACAGCAACAAATATGATAGATATTAATCCAACTATATTAATAATTACTTTGGTGTAAATCATCAAAATGCACAATTAAAAGAGATTGTCAAAAAATACTATGTAACTATATGTTGTCTGCAAGAAACCACTTTAATTATAAAGACACATATAGATTAAAAGTAAATGGATAAAGATATACTATGCTGATACTAATCAAAAGACAGTAGAAATAGCTATATTACTTTCAGACAAAGTAGTCCTTAGAACTGAGAAAGTTGTCAGGGATAAAAAGAGACATTACATAATGATAGAGTGGTCAATTCTCCAAGAAAACATAACAATATTTATGTATACATCTAACAACATATCAAAATATATGAGGCAAACACTGTTAGATATACAAAGAGAAATAAATGAATCCATTATTATAGTAGGAGACTTCAACATCCCTCTATCAGAGATGGACACATCAGTGGGCAGAAAATCAATAAGGACATAGTTGTAATCAACACCATCAATCAATTGAATATGATGGACACTTATATTTATGCACTACTTCATCCAACAACAGCAGAACACACATTCTTCCCAAGCTCAGATGAAATATTCACCAACATAGAGCACAATCTGGGTCATAAACTACAAATCAATAACAGAAAGATAACTGGAAAATACTAAAGACTGATGAACCATAACCATGTCCATGAAAGACACAATCTGCCAAAACTCAAAGAAGAAATAAACAATCTCAACAGGACTACATCTATTAAAGAAATTGAATCAGTAATTAATAACTTTCCAAAACAGAAAGCAAAGGCGTAGATGGGTTCACTGCTGAATTCTACCAAACATGTAAGGAAGAATTTTCTATAATCCTTTTCAGAAGATAGAAGCAGAAGGAATACTTCCTAACATATTCTTGGAGGCCAGCATTACCCTAATACCAAAACCACACACACACACACACACACACACACACACACACACACACACACACACAAATTACAAGAAAAGGGGGGTGGTAGATGAAGGTAAAGGGGATCAAATATATGGTGATGGAAAGAGAACTGACTCTGGGTGGTGAACACACTATGTGATATACAGATGATGTATTACAGAATTGTACACCTTAAATCCATGTAACTTTGCTAACAATTGTCACCCCAATAAACTTTAACTAAAAAAAAGAAAGAAAAACTACAGACCAATATCACTTGTGAACACACATATCTGCAAAAATCCTTAACAAAAGATTAGCAGATTGAATCCAAAGATGAAAAAAAAAAGACAAACACCATTACCAAGTGGAATTTTTTCCAAGTATGCAAGGATGATTCAACATTTAAAAATCAATTAATGAAAACTATCACATATATAGGCTAAAAAAAAAAAATTCACATGATCATATCAATAGACGCAGGAAAAGCATTTAACAAAATCCAACACCCAATCATGATGCAAACTCTCAAATCAAGGAATGGGGGGAAACTTTCTCAACTTGATAAAAAATATCGACAAAAACCCTACAGTTTGTTCCCTCTTACAACTCCCTTTCAACATCATAATGGAAGTCCTAGTTAATGCAATAAAGTAAGAAAAGGAGATAAAAGGCATAAAAATTGGGAAGGAAGAAATAAGTCTATCTTTGTCTACAGATGGCTTGATTGTCTATATAGAAAATATGAAAGAATGGATAAAATAAATTCCTGAACTAATAAGCAGTTATAGCAAGTTTTCAGGATACAAGGTTAATAAACAAAAGCCAATCACTTTCCTATATACCAAATTTGTAGAAAATTGGAATAATTCTTCCTAAAATGAATGAAATTTGAAATTAAAAACAATACCTTTTATATCAGCACCCATGAAAAATGAAATACTTAGGTATAAATCTAGCAAAATATGCACAAGAACTATTATGAGAAAAACTACAAAACTACAATGGAAAAAAATCAAAGAACTAAATAAATGAAGAGAGATTCCATGTTCATGGATACAATATTGTCAAGATGACAGTTTTTCCCACTGATATATTGATTTAATACAATCCCAATTAAAACCCCCAGAAAGTTGTTTTGTGGATATCAACAAGCTGATTCTAAAGTTTACATGAAGAGGCAAAAGACCCAGAACAGCCAGCACAATATTGAAGAAGAACAAAGTTGGAGGACTCACACTACTCAATTTCAAGATTTACTATAAAACTACAGTAATCAAGACTGTGTGGTCTTGGGTGGTGGGGGGGGAATGACAATTAGATCAATGGGACAGAATAAACACTTCAAAATAGACCCACAAAAATATAGTTGACTGATCTTTGACAAGGGGCAAAGGCAATACAATGTAGCAAAGAGAGTACTTTCAACAAATGGTGTGAACCGCTGGACATCCACCTTTCACAAAAATTAACTAAAAAATTAATCATAGATATAAAGGTAACATGCAAAACTGTACAACTCCTAGAAGATAACAGGAGAAAGTTTAGATGACTTTGGATTCAGCAATGACTTTTTAGATGTAACACCAAAGTCATGATCCATGAATAAAATAATTGAAAAGGTAGATGTCATTAAATTAAAATTTTCTGCTCTGTGAAAGACAATATCAAGAGAATTAAAAAAAAATAAGCCATAGACTGGGAGAATTATTTGCAAAAGACACATCTGATAAAGGTCTGTTATTCAAATTACACAAAAATAAAAAACTCTTAAAACTCAACAATAAGAAAATAATTCAGTTAAAAATAGTCCAAAGATCTTAACAGAAATCTCATCAAAAAGCTATACACATGGCAAATAAGCATATGAAACACTGCTACACTTCATACGTCATCATGGAAATGCAATTAAAACAACAATAATAACAGTAAGATACCACTACACCTATTTAAATGGCCAAAATCTGAAACACTGACGACACCAACTAATGGCAAGCATGTGGAACAGGAACTCTCATTCATTACTGGTGGAAATGTAAAATGGTACAGCCACTTTGGAAGACAGTTTGGCAGTTTCTTACAAAACTAAATATACTCTTACCATATCTATCAAACATACTCCTTGATATTTGCCCAAAGGAGTTGAAAACATATGTCCATACAAAAAGTTTCGTGCAGTAGTTTACAGCAGCACTATTCACAATTTCCAAAACTTAGAAGCCACCAAGATGTTTTTCAGTAGGTAAACAGGATAAATAAACTGTGTTACATCCAAACAATGGAGTATTTAGCACTAAAGAGATCTGAACTATCAAGTCATAAAAAGGTATGAAGGAAACTTAAATTCATATTGCCAAGTGAAATATGATAGTCTGAAAAGGCTATATACTGTATGATTCCAACCACAGGACAGTCTGAAAAAGGCTAGACTCTGGAAGCAGTAAAAAAGATCAATGGTGGCCAGGGGTTAGAGTAGAGGGAAGAATAAATAGGCAGAGCACAGAGGAATTTTAAGAGAGAGAACTACACTGTATGATACCGTAATGGTTGGTACATGTCCTTATAAATTTGTCCAAATCCATAGAATGTACAACATCAAGAGTGAATCAAATATAAACTACATACTCTGAGTGATTATGATGTATCAATATAGGTTCATTAATTGTAACAAATGTACCACTCTGGTGAAGGATGTTGAAATTGGGGGAGGCTATGCATATGTGGCGGCAAGGGGTTATGCGCAATTTCTGTACTTTCCCCTCTGTTTTGCTGTGAACCGAAAAATTGCTAATAATAATAATAATAATAATAATAATAAAGTCTTAATTAAGAAGAAAGCAAAAAGACTCTCAATAAAACTCCTTTAAGAAAAGAGGGAGAAATAGCTGAGGTAGCTTCTGTCTTCAGTGAGTCTATTGTTGTTTTGATTACTGAAGAACTCTTTCTTCATGGCTCATATATTTTGAGCAAACTGGGAGGAATGAAAACCTCTACATGTTGTTAAAATGGAAGCACAGCAATGCTTGCCATTGCTGCAGGATTTTACCCCAGATTCTACCATGACACAGACAGAATGATTGTCATGGAAAAGCCTTGTTTCATTTGATCATGTCACCTTTGTCATAATTGACTGTGTAGGAATTAACAAATGAGGTCAAAACAGCCAACAACATATCAATTGGTAAGCTTATATAGAGGGCAAAAAAGAAACCTCTTTTTTACATTTTTGTAGTAAATTAACTAATTCATTGAAATAATCATTTGGGGAGTTTGAATTCAATAACAGAAGTAACCAACTGCTTGGCATTCAACATTTGTCAAATAAATGATAAATAAGTTACTAAATAAATGACTGAAATGAGACACATGCAAAGAAGGACACAGATGGTTGACACACAGGAAAGGGTACAAGCTACTAAACAGAAGTCATGAGTAAGTTGAATCCATAGGAGAGTAAGGGAGAGGGTGGTCAGTAGCAGAGCAGGAAGAAGTGAGTAGAAAGCAAAGCTGAGATGGAGTAACTGCACAGAAACGCCACACTTTTCAAATGATTCTCTAAGCAATTTTCAAGTTTTCCAAGAGAACTGCAGAGAGAGTTTTCTATGCTTCCTGTCCTACCTGGATACTCATCACTTCACGTCTTATAACCTGAAAGAATTAACTAATGTAACAAAGTACTATTATTAAAGAGAAAAAAATAAATTTGCAAATATAAAAATTTACAAAAACCCCACACAGGGACAGGTAGAGGAATGATCAAAGGTAGCATACAGAAAATAAAGAAATGACTGACTGAAGAATGGAAAGACAGCTAAGTTCAACAAAGTTCAACAAAAAGTCCTCTGTCAAAATTGTGCTTGGCCTGGATCTCAAAAAACAAGTAGAAATCTGCCAAATGGAGAAGTAGAGCATTCTGGGCAGCAGGAAAGGATGTGCTAATGCAGGGAGGTTGGAAAATAAACAATATTCCATGAAAATGATGCATGAGAAACATGGTTGGAGTGGGAAAAATATGCTTTCATGGCATAATGTATATGTGACTTGAAAACACACTTTGTCATTTCAATTATCATTTTTAAATCTCATCATTTACAGAGAAATGCCAATCTAGTGGTTAAGATCTAAAGTGAATTTATGAAGTGAAAATAATGTGTAGTCAAAGACCCCTTAGTAAATACCATGTTAGTCACCGATGTGCCTTCTCTTGATATAGAAGCCCAACACAGCTATTTTTCCCTTAGCCTTGAAACAGATAGGAGTTTTGTGGTTGAGCTTCAATGAGGTTTCTGGCTTGCATTTAGGAACATGCATATAAAAAGATAAAAAGCACACACCTTTAAAAAATAGAATTATGTCATTCAGTATGGCAGCATTCTCATACCGTGAAAGGCCACTGTGACAAGATATGGAGCAGCAGACTCATATACCATGTCATGCTAATTCTGGAGTAGATAGATGCTCACATTGATTGGAATGAAACATTGAATCACCTGCACTATTTACATTCTTTTTCATTTCCTCAGTCTCTTTCTCTCCAGATTTCATATTGCTGATTTGTGTATTTTAAATTAACATATGATATCCTCCCACAGTATTTGTCTTAGACATTCATTCCCCATGCAACAAATATTAATTGTGTGTCCTCTGTCAGTCAGCCATTGGTCCAGATACTGGGGAGACAAACAGTGACCAAAAACTGAAAATAGAATTAAATATTGTGTTACAATAAATAATTCTAATAAGATGAGGAACAAGGCAATGGAAATAAAGGGGAGTGGATAGGAATAGTTTCAATTTTAAGTAGGGGTTTTGGGATAGATTTCATTTGAGAAAGTGACATTTGTGCAGAAAGCTGAAGAGCAAGTGAGTCATCTGGTTTTGGAAAAGCAATCTAGCCTCTTAGTCCAGAAGTAGAAGCAGGGAAACCAATTCAGAGACCATGGAAACAATTCAGGTGAAAGATGATGGTGGTTTAGACCAGAGCAGTAGCAGTAGAGGCAGGGCACAGTCAAATCTGAATACATGTTGAAGGTACTTGCAAGAGAAGTCCTGGCTGAGGACATAAATTTAGGGACATTTTTATCAAAAACAAAATAATGTAATTAAAATTTTCATGAATGAATGAATCAAGAAATGAAATATTCATAAGCTAAATCTAAATCAACAAAGTAAAATAGCAGCATAATATCTTGCTAGAGCAGATAATTATCTGTTAGCTATTTAATTAGCCTCACTGTACTGTCTTGCAGATTCACAGCAAAGAGGCAAAACTTTTTCCATAATTAAACAAGAACTGTCAATGACAAACACAAAATGACTCATTCTCATATGAATATAGAGCATTTCTAGAGGGAGAGGTAAATGGGAAGGACCATCAGTTCCCAGAGATGTAAAAAAAATATATATATATATATATAATAATCGTAAACAGGTTAAAACTATGGAACAAGCGATAAACTGAAAATTATAGTCAAGGAACTATTGTTTTGCTACCATGTAAAATCTCATTTTTCATCATAATAAATAAAACAAGAAAAATTACTAGGATACCCATAACACTCAGATGATAATGATACTTCAGTCAAGCCATCTCTACTTAGAAGATATTCTTTTCATTTGCCTAAATCAGCTAATCTGTTACTGTCTTTCTGCTCTTTCCTAATCATGCATCACTCAATTACTCTCTTTCATGGCTATTGTTAGCAGTATTTTTCTTTAAAACAATGCCCTAAAAATGGACTATTATTTCTAGTGATGTTTTCATGACTATACTTTTCAAAATCTTCTGTAATTTCTTTCATTCTCTAACTGTACCTTTTTTCAGTCTCCTTAGCATTTCTTCTTTCATCAAGTTTAGAATCTGAGGGAGAGATTTGAAAAAAAAAAACACACCAAAAAAAAAACACCAGTGTCCTAGGTTTAAGAGAAACAGCCAAGTCCTATAGCAATTATTTTTCAGGGTCTTGGATAATAATCTTGATCTTGGAAAGCGATGTTTTAATAAAGTTATGTATATGAATGTCTTTAATTTTTCATTGCCAAATTAAAGCTCACTTAAATTATTGATGGGTCATATGATGCACTTGGAAAATCAACAGTTTAATTATTAGGACAGCTGACTTATTTCCCTGTTTTAGTATTAAATAGTTATATGATGCTCATCAGGACTCTTAAATTCTTTGTGCTTCTGTAAAAAGAAGCGTATAGTATTCCTTTGAGGTTTAAATTATATCATGTTTAAAAAAACGCTTAAAATGCATTGTGGATATATTAAAAATAGTGCCTCTGTTATACTGAAAAAAAAAAAAAAAACAATTCCTTACATGCTTCAGTTAGATATTATATTTAATGTCATTGAATTTGGGGCCATCATCTGTAGAATGGATAATAATACCTATCTTGAAGTGTTGTGAGATTACAGGAGGTAATGTAGGCAAAAGGACCAAACACAATCACTGGTATATAACAGATATGTATTAACATGAAATAACCAACAATTGAAGGAATAAGTATATATGCAAAGGTTTCTACAGGGACAAATTTATTTAAGGCAGGCACTGGACTGAGCTTAGGTGCAACATGAAAGCAAATTTAAATAATAAAACAGGCAAAAATGTACAACAATAAGGATAGGGATCAATTAAACAAATTAAAGACCATACAGTTCTTCTAACAACATTCTAATTCAAATGTCTTTTAATCAATAATGCTTGCAAATCAAGACACACATATGGGTCAAATTTGATGAATGACATAACAGTGGCATCTGAACTAAAGGGGCCTCTTGATGTAAAATAGTAATAGATTTGTATTTGGTATGCATATAAAGAATTGGTAGAATAGATACTTATTACTACATTTCTCAGGTTTCCTAAACTAGAAAGAACCTAGATTTCAATTGTTAGGAAAAAAATAATATTGGTCCACCATCAGCAAAGTTTCAGTTGGGCAAATAGAATCAGAGTAAGCATTTTAAACAGAATGATTTCAATGCAGGAGATTAATTACTCAAATGTTAGATACTAGAAGAGTACATGGGGAGCACTGCAGTAATTCAATAATAAGAACTACAGACGCTACCACAATTAGGTCTGAAAGAACAAAAGGGAAGATGTGGGGATACCAGATCCCACATGTCTGGAAAAGATGTGACATAGAGTTGGTATTTAGTTTTCTGAGAACATAGTAATGTTTCATTCTTGATGGTGTCTCTGAGGTCACAGGGCTAGTGTAGGAAATACAGAAAGACGTGGGAGGCTGGTGGCACCAACTGCTGTGAGAATAACACTGACAGGAACAGGAAATTATGAGGAAGGTACCTTATTCCTTCTACCCAACTTCCAATCTCCCTCTAGGGCTTCCTTTTGTTAGAACATAAGACAAAGCAAGGGAGTCTGGAAATCTAGTTTGCAGAATCTCAGCCCTAGAGTCACTGAACTTGGGTAGACTTAGACTAACACCAAATAGATAAACAATTGGCCCACAGTCTTTTTCTCTGTAAACCTTGCTGAATATTTTTTATGATAGTAGAAGTGAAAAATCTTATTGGTAAATCAGTTTAAAGGCAACTGCTGAACAATCCAAGATGGCAGAGTAGAAAAAAATGCCTGCCTTGTCCCATGAAAACATTAAAATTACAACTAAAGAACTGTCAACCTAAAGAACCATCTGAAGTCTAGCTGAACAGAAGTTTTATAACTAAGTATATAAAGAAGAAGCCAGGTCGAGACTTCTAAGAGGGGTAAAGACACAAAACAGACTGCCCCCAAACCACCTTGTGGTGGATGAAAATTGGGAGGGATATCTTGGCCATTGAGATTCCCCACAGACGAGAAAGAAACCACAGCCTCACACCAGGCTCCCCAGCCAGGAGTACTGGTGCCAGGAAAAAGAGCCTCCACAACATCTGACTGTGAAAATCAGAGGGGTTTCCAGCCATCCAGGTGGGATGGAAGGCTGCAGAAAACCCAGACATCCTCTTAAAGAGTCCTCACACAGACTCGCTCGAAGGCACTCACCTTGGGCTCTGGTGGAGGGACGGTGATTCGGGCAGTGTCAGCAGCATACTGAAGGCAGACTGAGGTGTGTGGCCTCGGGGTGTGGCATGGAGAGCAGTCAGCATTTTCCCTGTGTGGAATCATCCTCCCATGCAGCCGGCAGACAGACATCGTCTTTCCTGTGTTGAGCCCGCCCCCAACGCTTACGGCCAAATCGGAATCTGATTGGCCTGGTGAGCTCTGCAGCTCCAACCTGCTGACTCACTGTGGCCCCTCCACACCCAGCTCCCTATTGCACGTGGCTTTATTGGCAGCTGAACCTAATAGGAACTGGCAATGGGCAGCAGGCGGGAGCAGGCGGGAGCAGGCTTCAGTGTACCCTGGCTTTTTGTTGACTATCCTAAGCCTGGTACTGTTGGTGGTAGCCATCCTCAATACACTAGGTGACTTCTCCCATATGCCTCCAGGTCTAGCACAGGCAACAACCAACAGTGGATAGCTTTGTAGCTTATACCAGGTAGTCCCCAACTGGTCATAAGCAGTGGCTGACTTGGACCTGCACTGGAGCCCCTCCCAAAAGGCCCAGAACTAACATAGTTAGAGATTGGCTTCAGACCACATCAGAGCACCACCCAAATGAGCCCAACAAGTGGCACACACAAAAGGCAGTCTCAACAGGCACTAGAGTCCACTGCGGTGAATCCCAGTGGAGTAATCTCCCCGTACAGCAGCCCATAAGCCAAACTCCACATCCAATTAGCCTAAGGGTCAATCCCACTCACTGACATGACAATAGCAATCAAGGTTTAAATATAACAGAAGAGCACACATAACCCACACAAGGGATACACTTGGAGCACTCAGTGCAGGTGACCAGAGAGACTGTACCACTAAGCCCCACAGGACACTTACTATATAAGGCCACCCAACAAAAGACATAACAGATCTACCTAATACATACAAAAACAGAGGCAGCCAAAATGAGGAAATCAAGAAATATGTCCCAAATGAAAAACCAATAGAAAAACTCTAGAAAAAGAACTAAATGACATGGGGGCAAGCAACCTACCAGAGACAAGAGTTCAAAACACTGGTTATCACGATGTTCAAGGAACTTAATGAAAACTTCAACAAAGAGATAGGAAGCATAAAAAAAGACATAGAAACCACAGAGAAGAACCAGTCAGAAATCTACGTAACTTTGCTAACATTTGTCACCCCAATAAACTTTAATTAAAAAAAATTAACTATGTGAACTTACAATTAAATTATACTAAAAACACAGGTAAAAAATACTCAAAATACAAAAGTGGAAAAAAATCAGAAATGAAGACTACAACGAACAATGCACAAGGAGGAATCACAGCAGACTAGATGAAGCAGGGGATCGAATCAGTGATTGGGAAGACAAGGTAGCATAAAACACCAAATCAGAACAACAAAAGGAAAAAAAATGAGGATAGCTTAATAGACCTATGGGACAACATTAAATGTAACAACATAGGGGTATCAGAAGGAGAAGAAAGAAAGCAAGGGATTGAGAACGTGTTTGAAGATATGATGACTGAAAACTTTCCTAACCTGGTAAAGGAAATAAACATACACACCAAGAAGAACAAAGAGTCCCAAACACGATGAATCTAAACAGGCCCACACTAATGCACATTCTAATTAAAATGACAAAGGTTAAAGACAAAGACAGAATCCTAAAAGCAGCAAGAGAAAGACAGCTAATAACTTATAAGGGAGCTCCCATAAGACTTTCAGCAGATTTTTCAACAGAAACTTTGTAGGCCAGAAGGGATTGGCAGAAAATATGTAAAGTGATGAAAAGCAAGGATCTACAAACAAGATTACTCTACCCAGCAAGGCTATCATTTAAAATCAAAGGACAGATAAAGAGCTTCCCAGAGAAGAAAAAGCTAAAGGAGTTCATCACCACCAAACCATGTATTACAAGGAATGGTAGAGGGACTTCTCTAGGATGGAAAAAAAAAAAAAAAAGATAAAAATTTGAATAATACAATGGCAATAGTTTTATATCTATCAACAATTACTTTCAATGTAAATGGATTAAATCCTTCAATCCAAAACATACGGTGGCTGAATGGATAAGAAAACAAAACTCTTACAAATGCTGACCACAAGAGACTCACTTCAGATTGAAAGACACACACAGACTGAAAGTAAAGAGATGGATGGAAAATGATATTTCATAAAAATGGAAAATGAAAACAACAACAACAACAACAAAAAGCTGGGGTAGCAATATTTATACAGACAAAATAGACTTTAAAACAAAGGCTATAACATGAGACAAAGAAGGACCCAGTAATCCCATTTCTGGGTATTTATCTGAGGAAACCGAAAACACTACTTCAAGGGGACTCATGCATACATATGTTCTTTGCAGCACTATTTACAATGGCCAAGATGTGGGATGCAGCCTGGTTGTCTGTCAATGGAAGAATGGATAAAAAGGAGGTGATACACACATAACAGTTGCTTGGAATATTGCTTGGCCTTGGAAGGGAATGGGTTCTTGCCATCTAAAACAGTATGAACGGACCTGGAGGGAATTGTGCTGAGTGGAGTGTCAGACCGAAATAGACAGATGCAACGAGATTTCACTTATATGTGGAATCTAAAGAACAAAACAAACAAACAAACAAAACAGAAACAAACTCATAGATACAAAGAACATTTTGACGGTTGCCAGATGGGAAGGGTTTGGGGGAGGTTGAAAAAAGGTAAAGGGATTAAGAAGTACAAATTAATTGTTACACAGTTGTCATGGGGATATAGGGTATAGCAAAAGGATCTTAGTTAATAATATTGAAATAACTAGGTATGGTGTCAGATGGATACTAGATTTGTTGGGGTGATAGATGGTAGGGGGGTGGGGGACAGAGTGAAAAAGATGAATGAGTAAAAAGTACAAATTGGTAGTCACACAATAGTCATGGGGTTGTAAAGTAAAGCATAGAGAATATAGTCAGTAATATAGTGATAACTGTATAAGGCCAGGTGGGTACTAGAGTAGTCAAGAGGACCACTTCTTAAATTATGAAATTGTCTAACCATATGCTATACACCTGAAATTAATATAATGTAATATTGAATGTCAATTGTAATTGATAAATTTGGAAATAGGGGAAAGGGAGAAGGGGAGTAAGAGGTCCAAATTTCCAGATACAAAACAAATAAGTCATGGGGATGTAATGTACAACATAGAGAATATAGTCAATAATATTGTGATAGCATAATATGGTGTCAGATGGTTGCTGGACTTATCATGATGGTCACTTCTTTAGATATACAAATGTTAAACAATTATGGGGTACGCCTGAAACTAATGTAACACTGTATGTTAACTATATGTTTAATGAAAATCTAAATAAATAAATAAATAAATGCAACCGCTCATGCTGGACCTGAAGTATTATGTACTTTCCTTCTTCTGGAAGATCAAAGCTATGGATGGAACACACCTCACTTCTACCCCCTTTCCCAAATAATGTATACTTTTATACTGCCCCAGATTAATGCACTGGTGCCCCATTCATTTGTTTCTAATTTCGTGAGCCTAATTATAATGTCTAATATTCTATATGCTCTAGCAATTATCTCGAAGATCAAGGTGCCTGATACATGAAATTTGCTCTCAGGAACATCCCCTAGCTTTTGCTTACTTAATGCTACTGCCTTGTTTTCAGCAAACTATTCTTGTTTTTGGATCCCTGGTCATTTTTCTCACTTCACTACGAGCTCAGTCACACATTTAAATATAAACATATTAAAATGTACCCAGGACCCAGGACCAGGTTCCTTTTAAAATTTTTAAGTTTTAAAATTTAAAAAACTGCCAATCAATCATAAAGATGTAAGCAGAGGTTTCTAATATAGAATGTGGCTTTTTCTCAGATTCATTAATGTTAAATGATTTAAGAGAGGACAGTCTGAGGTCTAAAGCCAAGATTAGAGATGATCAGAAGGTGAAATTATTTTCCCAATATGATGCTATTCATAACTTCAACATATTTTATTCTACTTTTTGATCTCATATTCTCATTCAGAATTGTAGGGCATGTGATTTGCTAAGTTATTATTTTAATATAATCTGAGTTCGAAGGTCATTAGATAAGTAAAATTTGGCTTTTTTTTTTTTTTAGGGGAACAGGACTTTATTGGGGAACAGTGTGTGCTTCCAGGACTTTTTTCCAAGTCAAGTTGTTGTCTTTTCAGTCTTAGTTGTGGAGGGTGCAGCTCAGCTCCAGGTCCAGTTGCCGTTGATAGTTGCTGGGGGCGCAGTCCACCATCCCTTGCGAGAGTCAAACTGACAACCTTGTGGTTGAGAGCCTGTGCTCCAACCAACTGAGCCATCCGGGAGGTAGCTCTGCTCAAGGTGCCATGTTCAATCTTAGTTGCAGGGAGCGGAGCCCACCATCCCTTGCGGGACTTGAGGAGTTGAACCGGCAACCTTGTGGTTGAAAGCCCACTGGCCCATGTGGGAATCGAACTGGCTGCCTTCGGAGTTAGGAGCATGGAGCTCCAACCACCTGAGCCACTGGGCCGGCCCAAAATTTGGGGTTTTAAATGTTATGTATTTCAAGGCTCAGAAATTAGAAATTGATTCCAATTTTTAAATCATTAATGATTTCAATCATTAAATGATATTAATCGTGATTTAATCATTAAACATGATTTAATAGTTATTGTGTGTGTATACATATATATATGGTATATATCTATACAGTTATTGTACACATATATACGATTTCAAGATGATTTGAAACAATGGAAAATTTAACCACTTGTCTTGGTTCAAGTAATGCTAAATTAGAAACTCTGTCTACAAAATTACCAGTGATGATGGAAAACAGGTTAATACTCTCTCTCGCTGTACTCTTTCATTTTCTGAAAAGCATTTAGACTTACTTTTGAGATAAGCTCATTCAGCTTAAAAACCCTGAGTGTGTAGTAAATTTGGGAATGACTGACTGGAATGCTATGTTAGGGGGTTACATGAGTTTCTTTTGCAGTTAACAATGTCCCTCTTTTGAAACTGTACATAACTGGACATAATCTTTCATAGTTCCAAAGAAAAACTCTGTCCTGACTCTAACTCAACATGGACAAAGGCAGAAGCAAATGGCTCTGTCATACAGAGAGCTGAGGTCACTGAAATCATTGCTCCATTGAATGATGTTTGAAATAAAAATGTGGACAAAATTGAACAAAAATAAAATAAGCCCCACATTATATGAGCCAAAGAATACTTCAAAGTATATGGAGTAGCCAGTGACTGGCATTTTTATAGTATGCCTTCCGTTCTAGACTTTTCAGCTTTAGATAATTAGGTGATTTTGCATTTTCTAAGGTAAAATGAAGCTCTCATTTTTGGTTGGCACAAAGAGGCTTGATTTAGCACAAAGAGCCCTTTGGATGTTAAATTACTTATTTTATCTCTCTTCTCACCTAATGTTATCCTGATCATGTGTCACACTGACCTGGTGATAAAAAGGAAATAACCATCACATTCTACACATGTCAAACATGTCAAATCTAATGACATATTCAACTGCTGACTTGTATATTGTTTTTATTCCAAGATGCTATTATGTTCTACAAAATACGAACTCTAAATAGAAAAATAAAACAGATATCATCCAAAAGGTAAATCTTTGTGACATAACAAGTCCTTAAGAAAAAAAAAACAAATTATGTATTGCTCTTTAAAATGTACTTTAATAGAAAAAGTAATGCTTTAATATTGTTTAATGAATATATAGCATATGGGATAATTGTAATTAAATTTTAAGAAAGTAGCCTTGATTTCATTACACCAACAATATTTTTATAACATCACACTTTAAAATCACATAACACCAAATTTGGTGGTACAGCTTTTTAAAAATCTCCTACATAAGCAAGTGCTTTGTTATAAGATTACAACATTTGAAAAGTAAATAAATATAATTGATGATCTTATCCAACACCTTCATATTATATATAGAAAAACTAAGCTCTGAAAACATTAATATGATTTGACCAAGGTAACAAACCTACAAAGTCACAACGTCAGAACTAATATTCCAATCTCCTGGTTCCCATGTCAAAATTTTAATGCAAAATTACTAAAAAAGAAAGAAAGACACACAAATTTCCATATTTCCATAATAGCAAAGAATTTACACAATATTATAATATTGCAAGGAAAATTCTGTAGAATATGAATACGGTTCATTTTATTCTAGGCTATATTTTGGCATTTTTGTCATCAAAACTTGGCCACAAGATAAAATTATCTTTACCATAAAACTGAAGTGCCATTATTTAGCAGCGTTCCATAAGAGAAGTAACTAAGAGAATAGCCAGAGTTAATGAACTTCATAGCAGATTGCAATCAGGAGCATTCACTATAGACAAGGCATTTATGTTTTATACAAACTCCAAGCCAGTTGATTGCTGTTACAGTTTGGGTTCCTACATGATGATTAGCAATACTCTTTTCCTAGAAATATTTTCTTAAAAGTTAAATGGATAAAATATATGCATGGAATTAGTGCTACATTTTATACTGAATTAAACTGGGCTTTCTTGTGGTCATGTAATTATTTCTTTACAATATCAGCTGTCACTCAAAAGTTCAACTACAGTTTCTGTTGATGAGTCATTTAGGGGATTTGAAAAAAATATATGGAATCTGCGGAAAACATGCAAACTTAAGTATAGGGGTTAAAAATTCGATTTCACCTTTGTACCCACACGATGACAATTTAAATGCTAGCTACTTTATGAATAAGTCCTTGTGTATCAATCACCAAATGTGATCATTAAAAATAGAGAACATTAAAGTACTGAATTTTTTTAAAGCTATAGTATACTGACATGGAATAGATTAATACTAATCTTAGGAAATATAACTCAGCAACAAAGGATAATAAAACAGAACATGTATTTGGGGATAGAGCATGAAGTTATTTCTATTCTAATGACATATTCAGAAGTCAAAGTAAAAGCCAATGTCATCTACCATAGCTGCCTATTTGATTGTTCTGGTAAAAATTTACTGTGGTGGCTGGAAGCAATTTTCCTTAATCCTGTTTTTGTCCCTCAACAACAGATAAAAGTGGTATCTCTACACCATAATTCAGTGTCATCAATACAGTGAAAGGAGTACCCAGGAACACCTGCTGAATTTCAACAGGCATTAATGTGTCTTTACCTGAAGAGAGTATGTTTGCAACAAACAACACAAGCGTGAAAGCAATATTTCTAAAGTGATAATTAAAATGAATTTCCATTTCATATCTAGGAGATTCTGCAATTCAAAGCATTCTGCATTCATTCTTACACATTGATGCTCTGTTCACTCTTATTTTTACTACTATACCAATGCTGCCAAGTACCAGATGCACATTAAATGTATTAAAGTGGGTGATTCACAGATGTCAGCTTTCCTTATCACCAAGGAGAAGGATCACAGTTTTCCTCACAAATGTTATAATAACATCTTAATCCCTGAACATCTCTATACTCAAAATCTTTTGTACTTTTATGGAACATTATTTTGGGTTTCCTAGTGAGCTTCCTGTTGAGAAACAGTCTATCAGTGGAAAAATGAATCGATAACCCCACTTTTGTTTTCGTTTTGGGGTATCATATATAGAAAATATTTACAAAGGCCTGTTTAGTTTCCCAAAGTTTTGAAGAAGGTGGAGAGTACAAATATATAGTGTCAAAGAAGAAAAGGACACTCTTTTTTGTAGTCTAGAGTTTTATGTTGATGTATATCAACATGAGTCATTTGCTGGTTTTTTAAATACAGCAAAATGTCATATCAAATAGGTCCTAATTAATCCTAGGGTTATTTACATAATGTTGCACATAATGACTCAATCAAAAATGTTTCAAAATGAGCTCCCTGTAGTCACCCCAGAGGTTTTATAAAATTGAAGAAATTAACAAGTCATAGTTTTCCTGGAAATACAAGAAAAAGGTAATAAACTGTGGCTCTGGACTTGGAGTCTCATGTAACCATTAATATATGGTAAGTGTAGTATTTGGTTCCTTGCAAATCATGATTTGCTGGATATATTTTAGAGATATACATTCACTTCATTAGGTCAGAGGAATACGGCTAGACTGCAGTATTCCAAACGAATCCAACATTGCTCTGCTTTTCTGCTCAGCTTCATGTTTTGCTGCCATATTTTGTGCACAGGATTGAAGGATGAAACATTTTCAATGCCTAAAATTTGACATGTGTATCTTGCCTCAAACACTGAGGATATATGCAATTCCACTAGAACTTACACTGTAAGAAGAAGAGTGGCAAGATGTGAGGTGGCAGAGGTAGTCAAAAGCAATTCATGGGAGTCCTTGTAAACCTCAGTGTTAGAAACTGAATGTGTAACCCCCCGAAAAAAATGCATATGTTGTCATTCAATGTTCAATGTGCTGTTTTTAAGAGTTTGGGTCTTTGGGAGGTAATTAGTCATGAGGGTGCAGCCCTCGTAAATAAAAGGGACCCCAGAGAGTTTTCTCACTCCTTATAAAAGGTGCCCTTAGAAAAGGGACCCCAGAGAGTTCTCTCACTCCTTCTGCCATTTGAGGACACAGCAAGAAGACCGTGAATCACAAAGTGTGCCTTCACCAAACACTGAATCCGCCAGTATATTCGTCTTGAACTTTCCACCTTCCCAAACTGTAAGAAACAAATTTCTGTTGTTCATAAGACACCCAGTCTATGATATTCTGCTAGCGCAACCCAAGCCAGCTAAGACACATGTTGAAATATTTTACTTTACCATTTGAAAGATTTTAAGTGGGGGAACAATATTAGATTTGCATTTAGAAAAGCTACTCTAGTTTTTCTTCGAAAAGCCAGTTTATTGGCAGGGAGATCAGTTAAGCAAATATAATTATAGGTATGAGAGAAGGTGTTGGGGTAGAAGGTTAATGAATATTGTCAAGTGGTCAAACAGTTTCTGAGTAGCAGCAGCGTGGTGACAGCTGCTAGGTTGGCTTGCCACATTTCTAGAGGTTCAGTCAGTAAAAGACAATGAACTTAAATGGACTTCGACAGGTTGTTACTTACACAAAGTAGAGTGTAAGTAACAAAATTTTGCAAAAGCAAAATCACCAAGGTTTCACTTCCCTGTGATGCTAATCCTATAGAATGACACAGGATTTGAGGGGCCAGATGACAGCGCAATTAGTACATTGCTCTTCTGTGAAGGAGCTATCTCTAGACTGCAGTTAAGTGGTGGTTTTATAACTTACAATTGCACTCTACATTGGAGGGTGGGGGTAAGAATGAGATGGGAAGTCTCATGCCTCACTACAACCAGAGAGATGAATGAGAAACTGCCTTGTGGCAGCCTCCTCGTAAACAGGGAGCCTCCTGCAAGGAGAGAGGTGGATGAGAAACAATCTTGTGATAGGTCCTCACAAGACTGTCTATCTTACTATATTACAGGGAGGATTACAGGCATTCACTCAGAATTGGGTCAGACTGAAAAAAAGTTCAATTAGAAAATGTGCAAACGGCATGGCATATTTCATTGAAGGGGACATACAGATGTCAGATAAACACATGATAAGATAGCCAACATCCTTAGCCATTAGAAAAATACAAATTAAAGCCACGATGTGAAATGATTAAATATCTATCAGAATTGATACAATTAAAGAGATCAATTTTTTAGAATGATATAAAATTATAAATGTATATGTACCTAATAATGGTTTTAAAATAGGTAAAGTAGAATCTTACAGCAATAAGTGGAATAAAGTTATAATGCTTAACACCTTGTCTCAGTAATTGATGGAATATACATAAAATCACATCTAATCTTGCCCAGATTTCTCTTCGGGCTAACCAGAAACATAAAGGAAAGGGAATTTGGGGAAATGTTGTTAAGCTTAGCCAAGATGACACACACTACAAAACCCCGTGATTATTGAGATGGCTGCGACAAGTGGCAATTAATCAGTCTTGGGGAACAGTCTCCTGGAATGTTCATCTCAGGTCAGAACATCTTCTGGGGATAAAAGAAGAATGTATTCACTGATTCTTACCAACCATTAATTGACTGTTGTCCCCTCAGATAACCTTTTAGCCTCCATGTTTTTTAATTAAAGTTTATTGGGGGGACGAGTGTTAGTAAAGTTACATAGATTTCAGGTGTACAATTCTGTAATACATCATCTATATATCACATTGTGTGTTCACCATCCAGAGTCAGTTCTCTTTCCATCACCGTATATTTGATCCCCTTAACCTTCATCTGCCACCCTCATCCCCTCTTATCCTTTGGTAACCACTAAACTATCGTCTGTGTCTATGAGTTTTTGTTTCTTCATTTGTTTGTCTTGTTCTTTTGTTGTTTTCAGTTTAATATACCACATATCAGTGAAGTCATATGGTTCTCTATTTTAACTGGCTCCAAAATACATGATGGGGCCTGCAATTTTGTGAGAGCATGATATCATGATTCTTCCCAGAGAGAGTTGATACAAGATTAATAAGTCAATTTCCTTTGAGGTAGAAGTGAACTATAATTTGAAAAATCGTAAGTCCAGAGGGTTGGTGAAACACTACAAGCCCCACCAAGGGCTAAATCTCCCTCCTCCACTTCTCATTCTTTCAGCCAAGCTGGTCTTGCAACACATTGAGGCCTAGTAGGATGATACAAACTTTTAGTCCAGAGGGATAACTGAAAGGCTTTTACTTATTTTGTCCCTGTTGTACCACTGTTGGTGCAATTGCCCATTTACCACTATTATTGGGAATGAAAGCACCAAGAATACTGTTCCATGTACACCCTACCCATTATGTAGCAGCGTCACAACCTTTTCATACTGATCAGAGTTGATTACGTACACCAGTATTTACTTATTTTTCTGCCCACTGAACTGCATGCAGAGCTCAAAGTAGCCAAGTGGTAGCTGCAGCTTCAAGTTCAGTAGAACCCTCATTGTGTCCCTAGAAGAAACAGTCCCTCCCTCACTAGAAATCAATCTCTAATGTGGCAGAATAGTAAACACAAATTTTATATGTAAGACATTTGAAGTGATGGTGAGGGGGGCTAATCATACTTCTAGTTATTGAGCTCTACACCTGTATATTTTAACTATTGCAACACATTGAGGCCATTGATACACATGTGTACCACATCCTAAAAAACAGCACCCTAACCTCATAGGATATTGATCCCAAGTTGAAATAGCTAAAATTTTAACAGGCCATTCAACTGTGCTAGTAAGACAACTGCTCCTCAGTTTTTATTGTATAGTAAGATTTCTCACAGTTCTTGCTCATCAGTTCCATATAACATGGTATCATTAATAGAAAGTATTCAGGGAAGTTTTCCAGAAGAATAAAAGCAATTGAAGTCCCTTAAAACTATACTTCTTAGACAGTAGGATTATTCTTGTGATCCTGGAGGCAAGACAGCAAGTATATATTGCTATCTCTGCCATATGAAAGTGAATTGCTTAGCAATTGAAAAGAATGTATTGATCACATCAATAATTACATACTATGTTTCCCCCAAAATAAGACCTAACTGGATCATCAGTTTTGGAGCAAAAATTCATATAAAACCCCCGGTCTTATATTAAAATAAGACCGGGGGTCTTATACTATATTAAAATAAGACCTGGTTATATATTATTTTTTGCTCCAAAAGATATGTTAGAACTAATGGTCCAGATACGTCTTATTTTGGGGGATACACAGTAGTAAGTGTCAAAAGTTATGTAAATATATTCCAGATAAGGTCCTGCACTTGAAATAGCAGCTACAACGGAGATTATTACATGGCTAACTTTATAGAAATGCACTGTAATTAACAGAATAAATTTGGTTTTGGGGGCCAAACGGAATAGGATATACACCTGCATCCTTTTAGTATTTGATGATAGAACTAATCTCTGATGTCCCTCCCAGTATGCGGTATTTCTTCTTATTTACTATCATGGTTGGGCAGGGAAGGAAGGCAAATAAGAAACCATTCTCCATAATGGTTTCTTACTCCACAGATCAGGAACTAATGTACACCCTAATCAGCATTCTTCTATCTCACTTTTAGAAAAACCATGAACCATTAATCATTGCCACATGGTCAAGCCACATATGGATCATGGCACCCAGATTCACATTATAGCCTTACTGCCCATTTTGGTGATTAGAATGGCCTTAATTCTGATGGTTAAGTACCACCCTCTGGCCTTTACCATTCCAGAATCATCTATGCTATGAAGTTCTGTTCCATGGCAGCAGTTCCAACAAACTACTGTCAGACCTTTTAATTGATGCTGCATACCTACATCAACAGTGCATTCCTTACTGCTTTTAAAAACAGCCAGATGGTGGTTCTTGGGTCTTATTACATAAATCCATTCCCATCTCCTTGAACCCACAGGCCCCTTCCTCAACAGTATGCCAAGGAAATCCTGACACCTCCCAATTTACTATAGGCTACCATCATGCATAAACTTCTAGAAACCTTACTAACAGACTGTTCGGACCATTTCCAAATGTCCTTGCCAGAACATGAAAAACTTATACATGAGTCAGGGCTCCCATGACAATAAATCCTCTCCTGTCCAGCCTTATATTCTTTGCCACCTGATCTAACATTCTCAGGTTCCACTTCAACATAGCCCCATTTCCTGCTGGTACATATTAACGAGGTCCTACAATTCTTTCTTATAAACTATTTTATCCTGGGGCCCAGGCACTGTACTTTCCCACCCAGGTTCTGCAGAGAAATGATCTTGGTAATCAACCTGGCAGAAATGAGAAGTGATGGGGCAGATGATTAGGACAACAGGTGTCACCATGCAAGTCATTTGCCTCAGATTAGGTCTGAGGCATGATCTCTAAGCTTCTCATCTCTAAGCTAGCAAAAGCTTAGCATCATCAGGAAAATTTGCAGTTTCAAGATGTCCAGGTTCGTCCACTGAAATGTCACCATCCCTGGGTTCAGGGTCCCATTCTTCTTCTATCAGTTCCCTACTTTGACATACAAACCCATTTGAAACTGTGTATTCAGTCCCTTTTGAAGCTTTGCCACACTTACGATTAGATTTGGGCCTGATAATTGGAACAATGTGCCTTGAAGTTACAGAAGACCAGAATCTCTTTCAAAGCTGTCATAGAGACTCTTTGGTTTTCAGAGCATAACTTCCACTGGGAGTTGGCTGCCCTGAGCCTATCATTTGTTTGCCATGTCTTCTGATGAAGTTAACAGAAGAAAACATGCTACACATTACAGTTCTTAAAATTATTATAGCCCTATGCTTTTCTTAAATAGAACTACAGCCACCACATACTCTACCATTTTCCCTTCTTCCCTTATCTCATTCTAATTAACCACAGGTACAAAAAGCCTGTGTAATGATGACGTCATTACATGCTAGGTGTTAACATTGCAATCCTGTTACCAACTATCTTATCCCAAGTTCACCAGAAAACAGAACTTGAGGCAAGAGTTTTGTGCTACTGTTTTATCAGGTAACACAAGCTGAAGGCAAATGAACAACAAGAATAATATAGCAGAGAATGCTGTGTTATCAAACTTGTTGCTTAAATGTGAATGATTGCTCGATCTGACTTGGTCATCTTCTGGAAATGATGCTTGAGATATATGTATATATCTCAGGAAGCCTGTTTTGGGTAGAGTGCGAATGGAGGAAGAGGAAACAGATTTACTCGTATATACAGTGTCCATCGCTCATTTGTCAAAGGATTGTCCCATGGGGCATAACTCTCCCCACACATCTGGGTTGCTCATATGTGAGAACACAGTGAGCATGTGTGACATCCCACACTTCATTGTCAACAGGAAAGCCATAAGCCAGCAGGTGTGAGGCACTCAGCAGAGACTGAGGTGACACATTGTCAGGTTGCACCTGCTTTTACAGCTGGATGGAACAATATACCGATGAGTAGAAAAAGATCTAAAGTAGCACATAAAGATGTCTACTATAGTACCAAGGACCCATCACTTTGATTTAAGGCTTTATCTCTTTGGTCACAAAATGAGCTCCTAAATTAGATCTTAGTTATTAAGTTGGCTGATATTATAGGACTATATCATAGGAGTGTAAATATAGGTGTAAATGCTATGTTTGAAATAAAATAGCAACTGGAGTTTAGGTAAGATGTGTTAAAATGATTGGTGGCTTGCTTTGTTTGGTCACTGTTAATGAGTTAGGCCACATAACTGCTGTTCCCTGGCCACAGGCCTTAAGAATCAGAGTATTCGTAGCTGGACTATAAAATAAGGGAATGACCATCTCTAAAATTACAGAAGACAACAGGACAAGCCCATTCCAAGTGTTCATCACTTGTGTCCAGACTATTGCTGTTGTGGCTGATGAAATCCACTGATGAAGGTCATGCTCCTGTTCTGACTAGAAAAGGCTGCATCCAGTTTTCTTAAGGACCCATCAGTTGTCAGAATGACCTTGCCAACCTCTGCTTCATCAGCTTGCTCCAGATCCTGATGAGAAATGAACACCTTTAACTCCCCTCTTTAGCTGAAGATCCTTCATTTTCTTCCTTACTAGGTCTCAAGAAGTTATAAGGCAAAAATAAGGCTTACTTAGCTTAATCCATACCGTGTATCTCTGTACGATATATCAATTATTTAGCAGAAGAATAGAGTTTCAAGTTTACGGGAATAGAAAATAAGGGCTTACTCAGAATAATATTGGTAAGCAACTCTTAAGATCTGTTAAATGCAATTACTTTTTTTTTTTTCATTTCGTTTAACACAAATAATTGGGAGTTTACCATGCACTGGTCTGGACTAGGTATTGAAGCTCATAGAGAGAGTATCTGTCAGCCTTCACAAAAGGCTACCTATGGATACCTACACTCAAGTTGTTTTAAGAATTGAGTCTTGCAGATAAGGTAATGTTTATTAATATTTTCTATTACTTCTCGTACTCTGCCCTTTACTAGCTCTATGACTTTGAACATTCCTGGCCTCTTTATATTCTATAAATAGAGCTTAAAATAGTACCTTTTACATAGGCTTCTGTTAAAGATTAATGTTTAGCAGTATGACTAGCACATAATGTTAGTATTTTCACTCAAACAACAAGACTGTTGATGTTGCTGTCATCCTAGCAAATGACACATTGCTTGGTTTATACAGTCACATGTTCATGTGGGAAGATCTTGGTGGCCATCGATATCACTGGCTAGAGAGACAGCCACTTTTCTTCTGGCTTTCTCTGTAACATGTATATTTTCACTATATTAAAAACTTTACCTCACTTATTTTAAATGTAGTTCTTTAAGTACAAACTGAAAAAATATAATGATATGTGAACCTCAACTAAAAATGCATTTCTCATTTCTTTCTACTCAGGGTTCCCACATACGCACAACACTTATGTATAGGGGGAAAACACCCCATGGGACAATCCTTTGATAAATAGCATAGGGGTCTTGAGTTGGGTAATGAAAATAAACAGAACATAAATGATCTAAGAATTCATTTAGGTTGAGTTTATGTGTGAAATTCATTTGACTTTCATTAAAATGGCACAAAACAGCAGAATGTATATTGGTGTCAGAATTGAAATAACTAGTATTCTTAGGTTATTTACAATATTGTATATTTCAAAAGTACATAACTTTTAAAAATAAAAGTTGATACTTTTGATTTCAAATTATTTTAAATTCTGTGTTTTTGTGGTATACTTTCAAGTCTTCATAGAATACCAGTTAGGAGTTGATTTTGAATTATAAAAAAAGCTGAGTTTCAATTATGTCTACAATTTATTTGCTGTTTGACCTTTAGTTTTTCAAATCTGTATTTACATTGCTTTATCTAAAATGGCAAGTAATGGTATCTTCTTCATAGATTTTTTTTTATGATCTAAATGAGATAATATATGCAAAGCACTCAGAAGTATACGTAGTCATAAAAAGTATTCCATAAATGATAGTTTTAATTTATTAGAGAATGCAAACTTTCATTTACGACTTCTATAAATTTTCACATATATGCATACAAAATAAATAAAAGAAGTTACAGGATTTGTCCACAATAATTACAATTTCATATGAAATATAAATTTAATTTACAAAAAATCAGAACATATCATTTATTTTAACCAAAATTATGTAGTGTAATGGAAATTGTGTAATATTTGGAGCTGGAGAGACTGTTTCTGACCTAAGGCCTACTTGCTGAGAGAATTGGCCCAAGTGACATCATTTGCACTACAGTTTCTTCATCTTTCAAGTGGAGATAGTAATCATGCCTTTAATTTTTATTGTTTTGCCATTTATTAACTGAGTAATCTTAATCATAATCCTTAACTTCTATGTACCTCAGTCTCAACATCTGTGAATTGGGGATAATAGTAATATGTGTCACTTTGTTGTTGAAAGAATTAATTAAAGCTGGTAAACTCTTGGCACAGTGCCTGGAAGAGAGCAAGTGTGAAATATATGCTGTTGTGTTTGTTTATTATCTATTACACCCACCAGGATTTCTGTAAGAATGAAATGTAGTTTGTAGGCTAGAAAACATCTAAACAAATTTTGTTGCTATTTCAATGATACCTAGATTTTCATAGTCTTTTGCTAGATTATTAAACAATCTAAATTTACATAAAAACCACTATTGGAATTTATGAATAATTTTCTAATTTTTTAGTCTCTAAGGTATACTAATAATTGCAGCATCAGATAACTAACTGTGACTGGAAATTTTTAAATGCAGATAGTTTGAATATACTTAATATTAACAAAAAAAAAGAAATAGTTTGGCTAAAACAAAAAGACAACAGCTTTTCTTGCTATTTAAGATCTATATTACTCTAAAAATATGCATATTTATTACAGTTAGGTTCCAAAATGATCATTTGACTAAATATTTCTTTTTACAGTGAATTTAGAGTATTCACAGTAAATTCTTATTGAAACAAAATTATCTCCTTTAGTCCTTCTTTTCTGTCACTTTGGTTTGTGAGTAAATGTAAATTTTTATAAACAGTTTCCTGAGAAATGCATGATAGATAACACATTAGACAGATTATTGGTTTTAGGGATATTTATAAACATAAAAGCATCTTACATGAAAACTAATGGAAATTTAGCAAATCCTAAAAAAGATGTAAAATGAAGAGTAAAAGACTTTTTGCCTCTTACACCAATCCCAAATATTATTTTCAAAGGACAGAGACAGTTAATAGTTACTATATACCGCTTCAGAAAAAATAAAATGTAAATAATAAAGATTTGCATATACACACATAAATCTATCTCTATATCTATACATACACATGTAATTATATGACTCACTCACGTACATTGTTCTATTTCTTGTTTTTTCATATACTAATATTTCTTAGACAGATTTCATCTCAGCATATACAGATCTACTGTGTTCCATTTTTTAAGTTATTATCACTATTGGGTAACACCATTTTAACACAATCTTCTAACCACTGCCCAGACCAAGACATAGGTATCACCAAATTGCATTATCTAAAGCTACTTCTTGCTGCTGCATTGAGAGAGGCACAAATGTATATGGAAAACTTCACTTACGTTCCCTAACACCCCACCAATTACCCACCCAAATGTAAGAAATTTCCTGATTTCCACCACCATGGTCTAGTTTTCATTGTTCTTGAAGTCTGTTTGAATGGTATCACACAGTACATAACCTTTTTCATCTGGCTTCCTTCAACATGACCACGAGAATCAATTTGTGGCATTAATTTGATCTTCATCAGCGCTGTATAGTATTCAATTACATAAATATACAAGAATTCATTTATCCATTCTACTAATGATGAGCATTTGGGTATTGCAAATACTGTGTTTCATTTTAATTACTATGCTGGAAAAGATAAAATAGTTGCTACATTTGTGGGCTTGTGAGATGACCGGTTTAAAAAAAGTGTGGTGGATACCATTCTTGTGAGACTGAAAGCCAAATAAATTTATGATTACCCAGAGTCAGAAAAATGTTAACCCCTTCTCAGCTAGTGTTTGGTAAAAATAAATACCACATAAATTGTATTAATTGTAATAAGTATATATTAAATAATGTGTCTTTAAACAGAAACACACATAAAACAAAGTTATGTGTTGATTAGTTGACAAAAATGTGAACAAAGGCTGTCAGAAACATAAACCTGTAATTCCTCTAGGAACAATGGTTCAGTATTCACTAATTCATGTTTATGACAACTTTATAGAACAATAATTACCATAAATAATGAGAATCAACTGTTACTATATGTCAAGTACTCTAATTCTGAAGATTCAGCAATGAATAAATCACACAAAGTCCTGTTGTTTCAAGATGCTTACATTTCAGTGGGTGGGAGTAGAGGGCAAAAAACGAATAAGTATATAATACGTTGGGAGATAAAAGTACTATAAAAATATTTTGGTAGCGCAATAGTGAGTATGAGTGAGTTGTATTTTTATATAGGCTATTCAGGGAAACTTTCTCTGATGGGATGGGCTTAAAGCAGAAAATTGAAAAGAGTGCCAGGCAGAGGAGGGAGCAGAAGTAAAGCATCCAAAATGGAAGTATGCTTTTTTAAAGGGGAAAAAGTCAGGTCAGTGTTCTTAAGGAAAATATTGTTATGTAAACGAGAAAAAAATAGGTAGGAAGGGGTAGGATAAATCTTGTATAGCTTTATATGACCTTGTCAACTGGATACCTTCCATTTGTGGATATATTCCCCACTCTTCTGTAACATTACCTGAGCCCTTTTATGGATCACATCAGCAGGCTGCCTTACTCTTTGGCTTTTGGTTGGATTTGGCCAATAGAAAGCCTGGAGATGAAATTAGAGGGAGGGAAGCAAGTGAAGCTGAGGTATTAATATTTGGTCTCCCAGCTTCTCTCTCTCTCTCTCTCTCTCTCTCTCTCTCTCTCCCTCCCTCCCTCCCTCCCTCCCTCCCTCCCTCCCTCTCTCTCTCTCTCTCTCTCTCTCTCTCTCTCTCTCTCTGAGTGGTTGCCCAGGCTGACTTTACCTCTACAATGAAAGTCAGCTCCTGACAGGTGGTCCTCTTTCTCTGTGTTCCAGTAGTTTCCTTCTCTTCCCCTTTCAGGCCTAGGGATGGTAACTATCTCCGTTGTCACTAATCCCACAGCATTGCACTATTCCCACTATACCTTGAAGTTTCCTTTTACCTTGCTCATATCTTTGTAAACCGATCCTTGATTATTTCCAAAAATTGCCAATCAGTATGCCATTGGTATATTCCTGTGACTGAATTATATAATGTAAAGATTTGTTTTTTTATGGGTGTCCCTTGGAGCCTCTGGAGGGTTTTGAGTACTTAAATAGTATCACTTTGGGAGCTGCATGGAGAATAGATGGTAGAGAGACAAGGTTGAGAACACAAAGACCATCCAGGAGGATATTATAACAATAATATTATAACAATCTGGGTAAGAGATAAAGTTGGCTTGCATAAAGTAGTAAAAGGAGATACATCCAGAAGGGGTTGAATACTAGATACATTTTGAACAAATCTGGTAGGATTTTCTGATGAATTGAATTTAGATGAGAAAAAGAGAGAACTCAAAAATAATACTTCAGAGCTTTTGGTCTAAGCAACTAGAGAACAGAGGTGACTTTCACTAATACAATGAGTAGAGCTTAAGAGAAAATCAAGAATTTTTATTTGGAAAAATTTAATTTGCAATGTCAACTAGATAGCCTGATAGAGAAATATAAATCTGGAGTTCAAAGAAGTGAATACAGGAATCATCAATAGAGATGGAGTTTACTACTGCAAGAAACTGGGTAAGTTAACATTGTGTGTTGATACATGGGAAGTGAGAGAACTAAGTCGTAAGGCAACAATATCTAGAAGACTGGAAGAAAAATAAAATCTGGAAAGGACAAAGAAAATGCGAAGACAATGGAGTAAGACAATAATCAATGGATTTTTGAGAAGCTAAATAAAGAAATTGCTCTTAGAGAATGATGAATTGTGACCAATGCTGCTTAAAATGCAAGTTAAAATTGGCCAATGAATCGGATGACAAGAAAGTCATTATTGACCTTGACAAGAATATTCTTACTGGAATACTTAATTACAGAAGGGAAGAAGTAAAATATAGACAGTAAATGTAGAGAACTCTTTCAGGGAATTCTGATCAAAGTCAACAAAATCAAAAAGGAACAGAAAAGGAGACCTTAGATAATGACTGAAAAGAGATGTATATTTGGTGTGGGAAGAGTGTGAAATTTTTCCTATGTATTTCTCTACTCTCTTTCAAAATAAAAACAAAAACAAAAACAAAAAACAAGCTTTTCAGGTGATAATGTTTGAAGTTTTGCGGACGGAAGAGGATGTATGTATTAGCCATCTATCACAGAGGTCAGAAAATTTTTATTGCAAAGAGCCAGATATTAAGTATTTTAGGCTTTGCAAATGATAAATCTCTGTCATAGCTACTCAACTTCTGTATTGTAGTATAAAAGCATCCATAGATGATACATAAACAAATATGCATGTCTGTGTTTTAATAAAATTGTATTCTTAAACTGGCAGAGCTGGATTTGGCTCGCAGGAGATGGTTTGCTGAACCCTGATATGGGAGAGTAAAACATTAATAGACTGGAGAAATGTAGTAGAGTTTCCAGGAAGCTCTAAAAGCTGATTTGAGGTTATAGTCATAAATATAAAATGAGACTAGTAAAGTTGGAGTGGTTTTTCTCTAGCCATGTTCTAGATGCTTGGGGGCAGATGTTGTAACTGTGCTAAAGAAAATGTTGAACAGGACACGAATCTTTTAGCCTTAGTTTCTGCTGATATATGAACTGCTCTAGTCATTTATCCTCCTCTTTCCTTTCATTCCTATAATCTTGTGCTTTCTTTTGCATGGTTGGACATCATTCTCCAGTTAGCAGCCTAAGTGATTTTCTTAATTCCTCTATCAGACAGGCAGCTTCCTGCTTTCTATCCTTCAGTATCTCCCACTGTATCAGAATGTCATATTCTAAGCATGACGCCCTAGGCGATGCGTGATCTCAGTCCTCCCTCCTCTGCAGCCTCATCTCACAGTTCTTTCTTCTCTGTTGTTACACTCTCCACATACTGGTCCTTTTTCTGTTTCCTAAATGTATCAAAGCTTATTCTATCCTTGGCTCTTTCCTCTGCTTGAAATGCTTTTCCTCTGAACCTTCTCTGAATTCCCACTCATTTTGCAAGCTCTGTTTACCCTGCTTCTTCCTCTTGCAGCCTCTCCCTCATCCTGGTGAATACGCCTAATCCCCCACTGCACACCCCTTCCCACACATAGAGGAACCCATTAATTTTCCTCCTAGGACTCTGCCATACTCTTTCACTGGATTCAACATAATCTCTAATGATGAATTTATAGCTGGATGTTATTTGTTAATGTCTATATGACCCACGAGATAATACACCCCATGAGGGCAAGATCTCTGTATGATTTGTTCCACCAACACACATCCTGACCTAAACCTTGGTATAGTAGATTTGCAATCAGTGTTTGTTGATGAATAAATTAAGGAATTCTCTCAGACCTCACACGTTTTAGGGGTAAGAGATAAGACCTGCACTGCTGCTTTCAGACTATTACTCCTTGTATTTGTCTGCTCAGGTTGCCATAACACACACACACACACACACACACACACACACACACACACTGGGTGGCTTTAACAACAGAAATTCATTTTCTTACAGTTCTGGAGGGTGGAAATCCAAGATCAAGGGGAACACAGGGTTGCCTTCTGGCGAGGAATTTCCCTTCAGCAGGTACACAGTCTTTTCTTGCTGTGTGCTCACATGGCCTTTTCCCTACATGTGCTCACACGGGGAGAGCCTTGGTGTCTTTTCATCTGCTGGTAAGGACACCAGTCCTAGAGATTACAGCCCCAAATTTACGACCTCATTTAATCTTACCTCCTGAAAGCCTCTATGTCCAAATACACATTGGGGGCTAGGACGTGGACATACGAGTGGGGGGGGGGGGGGCGCGGCAGGGCAGGGGCACACAATTCCGTCCATAACACTCATCCACCCCTACAATGGGCAAAGTTTTCTCTTATTTGCTCCCATAGTGCCCCGTACTTCTATTATATACTGCATATTAAATGTCTGATTTCATGGCCCTTAACTTCAGAAGAACAATAATTGAATCTGTTTTGCTCAACAGTCTATCCCAGTTATATTGTACACCACCTGACACATTGTAAGCACCAAAAACTACTCTTTGAAAAAATAAATCAGTTTTATCTGTAGTGAGAGTTTTATCTTATATAGAAATCCTAACATTTGTGTGCTCCAACTAATTACATCTTTCTTATGGAAAACATAATCCTCAGAAAAATTTCCATTTGCTTTCTACAGGGAGAAACAATTTGAAGATAGAAAAATAAATTAAAACATTATATATAAAAATATAAAGGAGGAAGGGCCTATAGTTTATAAGGCTTAAGAGACAGACACCAAATACAATGTGTAAAACTTGTTTTGATATTGGTTTGAAAAAAACCGTAAACCAGACAATACAGGGACAATAGGAGAAATATAAACACAGACTGTATATTAGATGATATAAGTGATTTGTAATTTTGTTACATTCATAATAATGGCATCATGATTTTTTAAGTCCTTATTTACTAGAGATAATGTACTAAAGTATTTATGGGTAAAAAAATATGAGATACACTATCTGGAATTTGTTTTAAATATCCCTGAAGAAAAACAGAGGAGATAAAATGAGATTAGTAAAATGTTGATATTTGTTGAAGTTGGGTGATGGTACATGGGGATTCATTATACTTCTCTCTATAATTTTTACGTTTAAAATTGCCATTTTTAAAAAAAGGAAAGAAAACAGGTGAAATGGAAAGAAGTGCTATGTACAAAATTATTGACTTTTTAAAATTCTTTGATGCAAAATCAAAACTTTAATTCTTCTTGGGGATTAATTCAGTTCTAGTGATGGAGTATAATGGCAACTGGGCTCAAAATAGCTTTGTTCTTTCATTTAAACTCATCATGTCTCTGGCAACACAACTTATCATACTTGTCAATTTTCAGTATCCTGGGGGCCAAAATGAAAGCATTTATGTCCCATAATAAAAATCAAATAGTGTTCTGAATATATAAAAAAGCAACTTGGAATTTTTTTTAAATACCATCGAGAGCAAATACATACAGTTTGAAAAATTATAGTGCTTCATATCGATTGTTGAAATTGCATGAAAAGTAGTAAAATCACTCCATTCATTCTTGAAGAGCAAACTGTCTTGAACTCTGTCATAAAATAAGGGTCCTGTTGAATTTAGAAATTCATTTTTCACACGAATGAGGTAATTACAGGAGTAATATTTAGACAGCAAGGCACTCCCATATGACATCACATTAAGCATTTTTATATTACCATATTTTATGAGGTAGAAGTGCTTAGAAATGCACTGCCCACAGGGCTCTCTTTCATTTCACTGTAAGCATAATTATTCAAAAATAGACTAGTAACCTGAAAGATGGAGTAAAGGAAAAGTAACCGTGTGGACTATGCACTTTTTGATATTAACTATGCAAAGGCAATACCCATTCTTTCATTTAACCCACAAATAACTTATTTGTATTATAATCTATCAAGTAGAAATTATCTAATGGATAAATTGAGAATCAGAGTGTTTTCGGCGATTTTCCCCAGGTTATACAGTTAATAAAAGAAGGGTTCTGATTAAAGCCCAGATGTATATGACTCCAAACCTGTTTTCTGAACCATTAGGGTACGTTCTGTTACCACATTTATGAAAATCCATTGAGCGCTGGAGGAGTCATATATGCCCTGGTTTAGATTTTATGAATAGAAATTTGGTCTAGGAACACTGGTTGTTTAAGATTGATGGTTTAAACAATAAACATTATATCACACAGTTCTGGAGGTTAGGATTCCAGGATCAAGGTGCCAACAGAGTCAGTATCTGGTGAGGACCTGCTTTCTGGTTTGCAGAAGGCTACCTACTCACTGTGTCCTCACATGGCAGAAGGGGCTAGCGAGATTTGGGGGTCTCTTTTATAAGGGCACTCATCCCATCGTGAGGACTCCATACTCATGGCCTAACCACCTCCCAAATGCTCCATCATTTAATACCATCACATCGAGCTTTAGAATTTCAACATGATTTTTTTTTTGAGAGACAGAACACAAACATTCAGTCCATGACATAGAGTCAGACCTCATAGTGATTTGGGATCTGGCCCTCCCTTGGAAGGTTCATGAAATCACTTTTGTCAAGTCCATCAGAGTTAATTAGACTCAGGGATCTGACTGCCTGCTACATGACCATAGATACCATATTAGTTGGTCCTAGGTAAGGAATTACTTAAAAGATTTCTGACATACAGTATTCTACAATACCAGTTTACATAGTTTTAAATAATATGAACAGGGAATCAGAACACAGCCAAATCACAGATGCTTTCAGTGTTCCATCATGTGTAAGACAGTTTCCAGACCCCCTGCACCGCACCACACAAGCTATGCTCTATTGCAAGAGAAAAGGTCAAATTGGGTAAGGACAAACTCAATACGGAAAAGATACCCCCTCTGGTCCCTAACTAAAATTTGTACTATACTTGTCACAAGATCCCTTTAAGAGTACATGGTACCTTTAATGAAAGCATATCTAGCTATTTAGAAGAAAGACATTACCACAATTTCCAGATGATTTCCAAGGTTGTGTTTATACAAAGCTTACTGATTCAAAACAATCAAAGCACTATCCAGTCTTTGTTACAATTTCTAAATTTTGGATATCACATGAATAAAGATAGGTATGTACGAATGTGTATATGTTATATATATTATATCTATTTTGGAAAATGTTTCCCCTATTGTAATGAAAACTATGGACATTTGTTGATAATGATGTGTCATCTATTATAAGAAAAATATCACTATGGTGCAAGATATCAATAGTGGAGAAGGTTGTGGGTGTGTGGAAACAGGAAATACATGGAATTTTCTGTACTTTCCACTCAATTTTGCTGTGAACCAAAAATTTCTCCAAAAAATAGTTTATTAATTTTTAAAAAATCCATTAATAGAGCTTATACCTAAAACACAAATAATCAATTGTGAATTTCATTAACTGCTTTCCCCCTGGATTTAATGAATTATTTATGTATAAATCTGGTCATAATAATAAATTAAAAGGCATTTTACCAAATATGTCTGACATTTTGAAAAATTAAATTGAAAATTAATTTTTGTTAAACTAACATACATGTAAATTATACATTTTTATCATAAGAATATATCATTTCATTAGCTTATGTTGGTGACTTTTCGTTTCAGAGATAAATAAGAATTTATTGTTCTTTCCAGAATAAAGAAACCACTAAAGGAAATCTTTTCATAATATTATCAGCTTTCCTGTTACCTCCATAGATTCTGTCCATGTGAACTTGTATAATTCAGAGCAAACCAATTATTTCAGTCTTTTCATGTGCTTAGGGTCAGATCAATGAACTGAACTGGTTAATAAGTTCAAAAAGAAATCAAAGTTTTTAATAGATTTTCCAGTGAAGAAAATTACCAGTAGGATAGACCAAAGGGCTAGGTTGGATGTATTTCTATGAAAAGAAGCAATACAACTACAGTCAGTTTAAGTAATAATACATATATTAAGCTGTGATTCATAGAAACAGTTGTGTTTCAGGCTTCTTTGCATTATTTAGAGGAAATAAAGTCTTATTTAAACCATTTTGTGGTTTTAAGGAATACGAGCATTATTGAGACTTTTAAAACATGAAGATTTAAATCAGTAGACATAGTAGTTGCCTCTCACCAGTTCTAAAACTTGCTATTTTTATAACCATTTGTTCATTTATTTTTCTAAACTAATGGATTGAAGGTCTCTTTACCATAACCTTCACCCTTAACAGGTGAAGGTTAATAATTATTAACCTGGGGAAACAGGGGCAGAGGTGGTAGCAGTGAAAGGACCAGAAGTAAAGCACTTGATTAATTTCTTCTCAGGTCATTCTTCCTCCTATTTTCGTGGTAGATGAAGGGAAGAATTGTGACTCTATTTCTAAGCAGAACTAAATTTCAAATAGGTCACATCTCAAATTTTCAGAGTGATATTGGAGACTACAAAGAACGAAAATGCCAGATTTCCATTGCAGTGCTCAAACTGCAAAATCTTTGACCTAAAAGAAAATCTGATGTACATGATATTTGAGTTATAAATTGAAAAAAATATATATGTTGTCTATCCTTATATTTCTTCTGGGTCAAATAACTGCTTGATTTCCATCTCTTTGTCCCCACAGAAAGCTAGCATCAGAATCAGTATTGTCTCTTAGATGAACAATTTTATAAATTTTCAATAAACATTTAATTCAGCAAGAAAAATATTTTTTACATGCCTTTTAAGATATTGATATATACATCATACAATTTAATATTATGATTATTATTCTTTATTAATTTAAGGTGTCCTACTTGGGAGTGAGCACATGGACTTCCTAAATTATTTTCCTTATCAACACAGCCAGTTCTAACTTGTTTTCTAATATTACAGTAACTTAACAGCTGAGCTGGCAGCAAGACATGGGCCAGAGCTACAAGGAAAATGAGACCCACAGTCCTTTCTGTGAAGGCTAAAGTGCTGCTTTTGTATCTCACAGTGGTTTTTGCAGCTGCCATTCATCTAATCCCAGCAGGATGCCTGAGACCAATTCAGCTATTTTCTATTTTTATACACAATCTGGAACCATTTAACAAACTAAATGGGACTTTCCAATAAGGAGCCAGCAATTTAATCATTCGCTAATGGCTCACCCTACACCTGTGTGTGTTCATCAGAACTAGGCAAAGTTCTTCTGTAGCTTACAAGTAAATAATGGTCATTGTCTTAACATGTCTGAGACAAGTATAAAGTAATCATGGATGACACAAACCAAACAGGGATCTTAGGTTGTCAAGATACTACTTTTTCTACATATCCTTGTCTGGTTGATTTTAAAATTGATTTATATAACATAAAACCCGCAAAACAGGTATTTTCTAATAAAAATATGTTCTTCATAACACATTGCTAAAAGAGATCTCGAGAACAAAGTTAAGTGAGAAGGCTCTGAATGCAGCCAATTCTTGGTACACTAAGTTGCTTCCAAATATAAAACTATCCAGAATATCTTAAAACATAATAATTATAAATAAAAAGTTCGCAGAGCTATGCTAATTCCAGCAAAACAAAATAAGACAAACAAACAAACTATATTATCCGCCTGCAAATGTGCACATTAATTCTGTCCCCAAATATTTTTGGCTAGTCATTAAACATGTTCTTGGAGAGGTATTTTAGTTATCAGATCATGTAGGCTTTATAATAAGGCTATACCATTGGACTTTACATATTATATTAGTTATCTATTGCTGCATAACCAACGACTCCAAAACTTAGTGGCACAAAACAGGAAACATTTACAGTCAATTATCATTTTTACAGTAGTGATGTTATGTACTATAAAGTCACTGTGAGCCCAGAAGTAGTGGACACTGAACCATTGGCCCTTGGTAGAGAAACACAGGCTTACTTTAGGCTCCCGCGAGTCACTGGTCATAACCTTCATCATAGAATCAATACATAACTTTGTCTTAGGTATGTTACGGCTTAAATATATATATATATATATATATATATATATATATATACACACACACACACACACACACATATATATCAACATATATATGTCATATATATCAACATATATATATGTCATATGTATATATATATCAACATACATATATGTTGTTTAATATATATTGTTGATTCATTAACATTAAATTCATGGCCAACATTACTGCGATTCATGCCTGAACAAAACTTACCTAACACACATATTTTCTCCGTTAGGCATATCACAGCTTTCTTGTTATTAGGGACACTAGACAGCACTTCAGCATTATGCTTGGGACCATTTTAAACAGCAAAATCACCACCAAAAAGTACTTAAAAAGCAGAAAATGTGGCACCAAATAGACCAGGGGTGTCCAAACTTTTTTCAACATTTTTCACCAAGGGCCATAAGCGGTAAAATACACAAACAGCCGGGCCACTCACTCGAGGTGAAGTACGTGTTGCCTCACCTGGTTTATTTAAGCAAACTAAACATATTTTTGGAATTTGCTGTGGGCCAATTAACAATGGATCATGGGCCGCAGTTGCCCAGTGGGCCACAGTTTGGACACCCCTAAAATAAACCATGAAAAGGGTACTTGCTTACAGTTTGGCAGTTGATGCAAGATGACAGTGCCTCGCCTTATTTGACCTCAGCTGGGAACATGTACATTAGACCTCTCAAAGTTTTTGCTGCTCTGCACATGTCTGTGAGTGACTGTAAAAATACCATGAGTATTGATTTTGGAGTTACAAATATATTTTAGTGAGTAGGAGGATTTGCAAATACAGAATATGTGAATAATGAGGATGGATTATATTTTTGCAGTCTCTGAGGGCCAGGAATCTGGGAGAGGCTTAGCTAATTCTTGATTCATTCCTCAGAACTGAGTTTATATGATACCTCCTCCTAGAAGCTTTATCTAATTAAGACGGAGTTAAGTCACCTCTTTTTATGTTTCTTGTGCCTATTTTTGCCATATCACTAATCAGACTACACCATAAAGTCATAGTAACTTGTCTTTCTCAATATTCAAATGTAAGCTCCTTCAGGTCAAAAACTGTGTGTTCTTCATTATTATATTGCCAGCACCTTGCAGAAGAGTTAGTTTAATGAGGCTCTCAATAATTCTTGAATGACTCAATAAATTAATTAATCTATTTTTAAGTACTAGTGCTGGCAATGTCAACATGGAAATGCCAAAGTACCTCTCAACTGGAAAGAAATATTGTATATTTAATTTTTAGTTACCAATTAAATGAACACTTATGCTTTTTCAAATACTAGCTCTGAAGACTAATTTGCATCAAGCAATTTTTAAATACTGTACAAATAATGGATTGAGATAGCTGGAAAAGAAAAAAGCTAGTAAAATAGCAAATGAATCATTATTAATTTTAAATTAGTCAATTTTTGGCTGCTGTAAAATTTTCCCAAATTATTGTCAAGGGCTATGAAAGTTTTTACCCTTCTTGCAAGCTAACTAGTTAGCCTGCCATAGTTTCATGGAAAGAGAACACAAATTAAAAATATAGGAATGAAAAGAAGGAAATCATTAAAAGTACTTTAACCATTAAAATAATTATAGGAAAATATTTTGAACAACTTTATATCAATAAATTTGACAATTTAGACAATATGGACAATTTGATCTGACACACACACAAAAAAATAGAAAATACAAAAGACCCATGACTGTTAAGGAAACTAATATCAAAATTTTCCCACAAAGAACTGTAGACTTAGTTCCACTGCTGAATTCTATCATGTATTTAAGGACGAAATAATACCTCTCATACACAAACTTTCAGAAATCAATGGAAGAGTGAACATGTACCAATACACTTTATAAATAGAATAACTTTATGGTGAAAATATTATAATAAAAAAATACAGGCCAATATTTCTTAAAATACAGATGAAAAAAACCATTAAAAATATAATGAATCTAATCCATCCATACATAAAAAAGAATAATATGTTATGGCCAAATGTTATTTATCCCAGAAATTTAGGTTAGTATATTATTCAAAAATTAATGTAACTCAATACATTAGCAGAACAAAATAGGTCATATGACTTTCTCAAGGCACAAAGAGCATTTGGCAAATTCAATACGTATTCATGATTTTTAAAAAATCATCTAACTAGGAATATCTAATATCTAATCTATATTTTAATTTAATAAGGGGCTATTTATGAAAAGTCTAATGTCAACATCATGTTTAGTGATGAAATATTAACCCCCTTTTCCCTAATATAGGAAAAAAGGACAACATATTCACTCTCATCACTTCTTTTCAGCATTGTGTTGGAAGCACTAGCCAGTGCAATAAAATAAACTGTTTAAAAATTTAAAAAAAGACATAAAAACTAACAATAAGTAAAACTGACATTATTTGAGAAAATCCATGACTATGTATGTATAAAACTCTATAGAGTCTACAAACAAAATAACTTGGACTAATAAGTGAATTGATCAAGGTCACAGGATTCAAGAAAAATATATACAAAATGATTTATATTCCCATCTACTAGCAATAAGCAATGCCGTTAAATGTAACAAAAAAGGGATTGCTGCTAAATTTAATGAAAGACATGCACAAACTACACTGAAAAATAGAAAGCATTGCCTAAAAAATTAATGAAGACCTCAAGGGATAGATTTTCCATTTTATAAACTGGAAGTTTGTATATTTTTAAGATGATTCATTCTAAATTGCCCTATGGATTCAAAACAATCCCTAACAAAATCTTAACAGGATCCTAAAGTAGATATTGGAAGAAGTTTCTAAAATTCATATGAAAATACAAAGAACCTAGAAAATCATCTTGAAAAACTATAAACAAGTTGAAAGAATTACAAAATATATAATAACTGAGACAGTATGATATTAGTGTAAGACAAAAAGATCCATGAACAAACTATTATCCAGAAATAAACTCACAGATCTGGCTAATTGCTAAATAAATTGAGACAGGAAAAGGTTGGTTTTTTTTGTTTTGTTTTTTTTTACAAATGCTGATTAAACAACTAAATATCCATATGAAAGATACTAGACCCCTTTTTGTACACCATATACAAATAAATTTGAGATAAATCATAGGCCTAGATCAAAAATCCAAAACTATAAAACTTCTAAAATGATCCACACTATAATTGCCTCATAACCTTAGAATAAGCCAAGATTTCTTGGTAAGGACACACACACACACACACACACACACACACACACACACACAGAGTCTTAAAAGAAGTGAAATTGATGAATCAGAAAATTTTGGCTCATTCAAAGATCCATTTTAAAAATAAATTGGTAAACCATAAGCAGGGGAAAATATTCTGCAAGATATATATACAATAAAACATTTATATCCTATATGAACTCTTAAAATAAACAATAATATTATGAATAATTCAATTTTAATGGGTAAGTTATTTCAACAGACAATTCCCAAAATGAGACAGTCAAGTGTTATTAAGCATATGAAAAAGCACTCGAAATAAACTGTGATCAGAAAATATAAATTATAATAAAAACCACAGAGATATCTTTTCACATCTACTAGAATGGCAGATAAACAAACTATACTAAATTTAGAACAGAATGTGGAACAATTGAAAGTGTCATACGTTGTTAAGAATGTACAATGGAAAGCACTTTGGAGAATTGTCTGTCATTTTCTTATTAAAATAAAAATTAAACATATATTTCAATGCAAGCATTTCCATTCCTTGGTATTAACATTAAAAAAATGAAATAAAAATACATATCTGCAAGAATGCTTGTATAAGAATATTCATGAATTACTGGAGACATCCAAGATGGCAGAGTAAATAAACACCATGCCTGCATTCTTCCATAAACACATTAAAATTACAACTAAATTATAGAACAATCAACCAGGAGAACCCTCTGAAGTCTAGCCAAACAGAAGTCCTATAACAAAAAATATAAAGAAGAAGCCACGTTGAGACTGGTAGGAGAGGTAGAGAAACGGAATGGGCCCCACACCTGTGTGTGGCAGTTGAGAAAGAGGATGGATATCTCAGCCGCCTTGGTTCTCCCCAAAGGAGTGAGGAACCACAGTCCTCCACACCAGTCTCCCCAGCCCAGAGTACTTGTGCCAAGAAGAGGAGCCCCCACAACATCTGGCTGTGAAAAAACAGTGGGTTGGCTTCAGATCACAGGTCACCCCCGAATTAGTCCTACAAGTGGCACATCCAAAGGGTGTTCTTGACAGGTACCAGAAGCTGCTGAGGTGAATCCCTTTCAGTGGGGTAAGCCTCCCACACAGAAGCCTGTAAGGTGTGGATGTGGCCAAACCAAACAGCCAGTCAGCCTAAGTGTCAATCCACACACTGATGTGTCAAGAGCAATCAAGGCTCAACTATAACAGGAGGACACACACAACCCACACAAGGGACATCACTAGAGTACCCAGTGCAGGTGACCAGGCATACTGCATCACTGGGCACCAGAGGACCTTTACTACATAAGGCTGCCAGACCAAGACTCAAAGACATAGCAGATCTACTTAATGCATAAACACAAACACAGAGAGGCAGCCAAAATGAAGAAACAAAGAAATGCATCCCAAATGAAAGAACAGGAGAAAAATCCAGAAAAAGAACATACAAGGAACTTACTGAGAACTTCAACAAAGGGAAAGCAAGCATAAAAATGGACATAGAAACCATAAAAAAGAACCAGTCAGACGTGAATAATATAATAACTGAAATGAAGAATGCTCTAAAAGGAATCTCCAGCAGACTAGATGAAGCAGAGGATGGAACCAGTGATTGGGAAGACAAAGGAGCAGAAAACACCCAAATGGAACAGCAAAAAGAAAAAAGAATAAAAAAAAAAAAAAAAGGATAGTTTAAGAGACCTCTGGGACAACATCAAGAGTAACAACGTTCATATTATAGGAGTAGCAGAAGGAGAAGAGAGAAAGCAAGAGATTGAGACCCTATTTCATGAAATAGTGACTGAAAACTATTCCAACCTGGTGAAGGAAATAGACATACAAGTCCAAGAAGTGCAGAGAGTTCCAAACAGATGTACCCAAAGAGGCCCACACCTAGACACATTATAATTAAAATGGCAAAGGTTAAAGACAAAGAGAGAATCCTAAAAGCAGCAAGAGAAAGACAACTAGTAACTTATAAGGGACCTCACATAAGACTGTCAGCTGATTTCTCAAGAGAAACTTTGCAGACCAGAAGCTATTGGTATGAAATATTCAATGTGATGAAAAGCAAAATGGAGGCAAGCAGCCTACCAGAGACAGAGTTCAAAACAATAAGACTGCTCTACCCAGCAAAGCTATCGAAGGACAGATAAAGAGCTTCCCAGACAAGAAAAAGGAGTTCATCCCCACTAAACCAGTATTACAAGGAATGGTAGAGGGACTTCTCTAGGATAAAAGTAAAAAATAAATATAAATTAAAATATGAATAATAAAATGGCAATAGTTACATATCTATCAACAATTACTTTTAATGTAAATGGACTAAATGCTCCAATCAAAAGACATAGGAGGGATGAATGTACAAGAAAACAAAACCATTACATATGCTGTCTACAAGAGACTCACTTCAAATTGAAAGACACACACAGAAAGAAAAGGGATGGAAAAAGATATTCCATGAAGATGGAAATGAAAAGAACAACAACAAAAAAATCTGCTATAGCAAAACTTATATCAGACAAAATAGACTTTAAAATAAAGGCTATAAGAAGACACAGTGAAGGACCCAATAATCCCACTTCATGGTATTTACCCAAAGAAACCCAAAATGCTACTTCGAGGGGTTGTCTTCATCCATATATTTACTGCAACATTGTTTATGATGGGCAAGATATGGAGGCAGCCTGGCTGTCTCACAATGAATAAAGGGGAGGAGGTACATACATACAATGGAATATTGCTCAGTCATGGAAGGGAATGTGTTCTTGCCATCTCCGGTAGCATGGATGGACCTGGAGGGTGTTGTACTGAGTGGAGTGTCAGACAGAGTAAGACAGATGCAATGTGATTTTGCGTATATATGGAATCTAAGAACAAAATTAGCAAAAGAGAAACAAACTCTTAGATACAGAGAACATTTTGAGAGTTGCCAGATGAGAGGGGCATTAGGAGTCGGGTGATCAAAGGGGAAAGGATTAATAAGTACAAATTTGTTGTTACAAAGTAGTCACGGGAATGTAAGGTAGAGGATAAAGAATGTAGTCAATAATATTGGCTACCCCTACTTCGAGGGGATGTGTTCATCCATATATTTACTGCAATATTGTTTATGATGACCAAGATGTGGAGGCAGCCTGGCTGTCTCACAATGGATAAAGAGGAGGTGGTACATACATACAATGGAATATTGCTCAGTCATGGAAGGGAGTGTGTTCTTGCCATCTCTGGCAGCATGGATGGACCTGGAGGGTGTTGTGCTGAGTGGAGTGTCAGACAGAGTAAGACAGATGCAATGTGATTTTGCATATATATATGGAATCTAAGAACATAGTAATAACTATGTATAAGTATGGTGTTTCATGGGTACTAGATTTGTTGGGGTGATAAATGGGAGGGTGAAAAAGGTGAAGAGATTAAGTACAAACTGATAGTTACAAAATAGTCATGGGGATGTAAAGTAAAGCAGAGGGAATATATCAGTGATGTGGCAATAACTATGTATAGTGCTATGTGGGTACTAGACTAGTCAAGGGGACCACTTCTTAAATTATATAAATGTCTAACCACTATGCTGTACACCTGAAATTAATTTAAAATAATATTGAAGGTCAACGGTAATTGATAAGTTTAAAAATGGGGGGCAAGGGGAAATAAGTGGTCCAAATTTCCAGGTAAAACAAATAAGTCATCAGGATATAATGCACAGCATGGGGAATATAGTCAATAATATTGTGATAGCGTGGCAAGGTGTCAGATGGTTGTTGTACTTATCATGGCAATCACTTCTTTAGGTATACAAATGTTGACTAACTATGATGTACACCTGAAATTAATATAATATTGTATGTTAGCTATATTTTTAATAAAAATATTTTTAAAATTATATTTATATAAGTTTTATTCATATAGTCAAAACCACAAAACAACCCAAAAGTCTATTAAGAAGTGAATGAGCAAACTTGAATAGTTTCATACGATGGAATACTACTTGGCAATGTAAAAGAATGACAAATGCATACACAACATTCTCAAAAATATTTTGTTAAAATGAAAAGCCCAGACACAGAATACATTCAATACGAATCCATTTATATGTGGTCTGAGAATTTGCAAAACTAATCTGTGGTAATAGAAGTTAGAAAAGCATTGTCTAGGGAAGGGAAGTTGAAATTGACTGGAAAGACACATGAGGGAATTTTCTGAGATAATGAAAATGTTCCAGATGTTGTTTTGTGTTAGTATTGCACCTGTGCATAAAACAGTCAAAACACATCAAATTGAACACTTAAGTTTTATGCATTTTATTGTAAGCCAATTATGTATTGATTTAACACACTGAATTCACTTTACCTCTGAACGTGATTTTACTCTATTACTTTCTTCATTAGTAAATGACAGTAAAACATTTGCTTCAGCCAAAAACCTAGGAATTATCTTTAAATCTACCCTGTATAACTCTTTTTTCTATCACCAAATCTTCCTGAATCTATCTTATAAATACTTCTCAAATTCATTTTGCACATATTTCCACGAAACTGACAGCACCTTGTCCCAAAGTATAATCACAATACATTGGACTAGAAACCTCCTAACTGGTCCCTATGCCTTCACTTCTGGTGCAATCTACTCACCACAATTTATGTGGGATGATATTTTATAAATAAAACGCATTAAATATTTCAGATCTTCCCATTCATCTGATGAAAAATAACAAAAGAAATTAATATTGTTAGTACTTTCTACAAAGTCATACGTAACTAGAGACTAAATTTGTGTCATAATATGTACTTCCATAATCAAGCAATAGCCTGCCTCACAGATATATAACCAAAAAAAAACTTCAATAATATTAACAATTTACTTACTCTCAGAGACTTGTCAGGAACTGTACTAGGTTAAAACATATAATTTCATCAACTTCCAATTAAGAAACAGAAGTTTAGACAGGTTAGTAGTTTCCATAGGGTTAAGTTCGTGTGTAGTGAAGCTGGGATTTAAATTTGGGTCTGTCTGGCTCCAAAGTCTGTCCACTGAATTTCAATGATGTTACTGAGAAATGTGTTCATGGATCTTTGACTACATATTGCTGTGATTTATATGGCTGAGTATGATAATTACAGGAACTGTTCTAGCTGGGTCAATACCAACTATTTTTCTTATGATTGTTAGTGAGCAGCTCCTAGTAAATTACATTTGCATGGGAACTCCCCGTTGATCAGGTCTCCATGTGTATCAATTTATGTGTTCCCTTTTGTAAATCAGTATAATAATAGAAGTAATAACATAGGGAGATTGCCAAAAGGCAACCGAGTCCACGTAATTTATTAGAAGACCACCAGGGAGTATTACCTAAAGTCAAGAAAGTGACAGAAAATAATATTAATGGTCCATTTCTGGGAAAACAATGGGAAGCTCCTGAAATATTTCCAAAACCCTAGATGAGAATGCAGCATTTTGAGATCATTGACAGACATGCTTATGTGATCCTTCTCTTTAATTCCATATACTACTCTACAATGGCATTTAATCCCTATTTCAATAAAAAGAAACAGAAAACAGACCACAGAACCAATAGTAATATAGATACCCACACCAGGAATTTGAGAGACATTTGGAAAGACATGCTTAAAGGAATACAATCGCCACTGTGCACTAAACGTGTAAAGAACATTTGTATTTTTTTAGAACGTACTAAAGATAAGAAGCAATTTTCTAGTAATAACCAAATACATCTCAGTTATTTGGGGTCTGGGAAGGCTTATTTTTTTTTTCTCATTTATGCTTTAATATAAATCATTGTGCAAAGTGAATGTAGGAAGAAAGAAGTTTGGTGTGCCATAGCTTGAGGTGAGTTGCTGTATTTCATGTGCCAAATAGAAAGCAGTTAAACCAGGAGACATTGTAGTGTTTAGGATCCTGTTAGCAAGGTGATGATTCAGTGGGTTCATCTACAAAGCTTGGAGAGAAGTTTAAAATGTAATGTATGTAAAAATATGTCACTTGATACGATCTTGCCTTGGCAGAGTGTATAACCTATAATATAAGCTATAATAACCGCACACCTCTGCAAGTCCTGAAGAGTAGATATTCAGAGGGTGGAGTCACAACGAATCAATGGATGTCTATGAGCACTAAGTTCCTGAATGGCTTTTTCATTGATAATATACTCAGCTGAGTCATCTGAGTCTCGCTCTGATTATCAACAAAAGTATTCTTCAAAGTGTTTTGTGACAGAAATGGGAAAACATAAACATATTTTTTTTTTCACAAAAAGCTGTAATGTAAGTGAACATTCTACTTTTGCTTAAACTCAAGGTCCTATTTCAAAGTGAAGAAACAATAGGTCAGAATTCCCCAATCACACTGCATAGTGGAAGCACATTTTATTAACAGGATGCAAATATGTCTTATATTTGCACTAAAGATGGGTTCATAAAACTAGAAATAGTTTCTCTATAAACTATAAGTATGATAGTGTAAGCAAACACTATTCAGATTGAATAATGCATTGTCCAATTTGTAACAAAATTCTTACGAGGTCTGACAATTAAGTTCCTGAACTTGTTGCAACAGTGTTGCTAACCTTTTTTGATATCAGAGGGATTATTCATTATGAATTTGTACCAACTGGATAAACACTTAACCTAGTTTACTATTTGGAAGTGCTGAAAAGGCTGCAGGAAAAATTAGATGACCTGAAATTTTCAGCAACAATTCATGGCTCATGCATCATGACAATGCACCAGCTCACACAGCAGTGTCTGTGAGGGAGTTTTTAGCCAGTAAACAAATAACTGTATTGGAACATTCTCCCTACTCACCTTATCTGTACTCCAATGGCTGCTTTCTTTACCTGAAGATAAAGGAAATATTGAAAGGAGGACATTTTGATGACATTCTGGACATCAAGCGTAATACGACAACAGCTCTGATGGCCATTCCAGAAAGAGTTCCAAAGTTGCTTTGAAGGGTGGACTAGGTGCTGGCAGCAGTGCAAAGCTTCCCAAGGGGAGCACTTCGAAGGTGACTGTAGTGATATTCAGCAATGTAGCATTTTTCTAGGCCGAGTTTACAAACTTAATTGTCTGACCTTGTATACATGCAGAGTCAAAAGTGTTCAACAGAGATGAACTATATGGTCTCTTATGGACTGAATATTTGTATTTCCCTAAAATTTGTTTGTTGAAGCCCCGACCACCAATGTCACTATATTTGGAGATGGGGTCTCTAAGGAAATAATTAAGATTAAGTGAGGTAACAAGGGTGAGGCCCTAATCAGATAGTATTAGTATCCCTATAAAAAGTAACACCAGAGAGCTCTTTTTCTTTCTCTGTCTCTCTCTTTCTCTCTTTCCCTCTCTTTTTCTCCCCATCCTCCTTGCACATCAACAAAAGGACATAGTGAGAAGGAAGCTGTATACAACCCAGGGAAAGAACCCTCACCCGAAACTGAATTTGCCAGCACCTTTATCTTAGACTTCCCAGCCTCCAGAATGGTGAGAAAATAAATTTCTGTTGTTTAAACTAACCAATCTGTGGTATTTTGTTATAGCAGCCCTAACAATATAGATGCCCTAACAAATGCATGACCCCTTCCATTTCAAGGTTCTCTATAACATTAGATATGCACAAGAGGATGCTTCCCTAAGAAAAGTCTTGAGAAATTGCTTAGTGATGGAAGTCTTTGAAAAACATTTCTTTATTGTTTATATTTAGTCAAGGTAATTATGAATAAAATCACTTCCTAAAAATATTTTCAAACAATTGAGCATGAAAATATCACCTCAAATTAGATTCTTGCATATATAATCTTATCTTCCTAAATGCAATGGCCAGAATGCATCATTTCTCTATGTCAATGTGTTTTTCATTGGTAAATATTTTCTCTTCATTGTGCATAACTACTTGGTAGTAATGAAGGCTAAGTTACTGGCATGAACAGCTGAAAAATATCTACATCTGAGTAAAGCTATAGGTACAAACCAATTTATTTTTTATAAGAAGGAACTGCTTTCTGGCAATACCCAGGAAAGTATTGATAAATGATTACTGCTTATATACAAATCTGAAAAGTACCTTGTAATTATGAAATAGGTTTCCATAAGAATCTCAAAGAACTATACAAATATATCTAACTTGAATAATAAAAAATAGTTTAACTTAAAGCACCTCTAGGACACTGAAAGTCGAAGTATGTTGATTTCAAGGAAGGGGAGATGGGAACAGAAAAGGGGGTCAAATATACAGTGATGGAAAGAGAACTGACTTTGGATGGTGAACACACAGTGCAATATATAGATGATGTATTATAGAATTGTACACTTGAAACCTATATAATTTTACTAACCAATGTCACCCAAATTTAATAAAAATGTTAAAAATAAATAAATAATCTGAGCTGAGTTGATTTGAATTAAACTGAATATCTTATTTCTTCCTATAAAAATATAAGATATAGTAAGGACAAGTTACCAAGTATGATAATCATGTAGTACTTTTCATCTAACAGACACCCCCCATAAAACAAATATTTAACTTTTATCCCCAAAACTAAGGTATTCATATTTTAAGAGGGACAAGAGAGAAGATTATGAGGACAACGATCTATTATAAGTATCCTAATTTACCATCACATCCTTCAATTCTGGCTTCCCTTGCTATTTAGCTGCTAAGATTATTCCGGAGATACCAAGTCCAGACTACCCCCACGTGCCAGCAATTACAGACGTGACTAGAGCAGCTTTGCAGACTTCAACTCAAATGGTAACTTCAACCATAGAATTTTTCTTTGGAGTTTCCACTATGGTCCATTTTCCTCATATTACCCAAACCATCAGATACATGGCTGCAGTCTAGGAAGACAGAGTACTCAAGCTCATAATGTCTAGACAGTGTAAGGAACACTTTGTGTTTTGACAGAAAACTATATATATATATATATATATATATATATATATATATATATATTTTTTTTTTTTTTTGTAGCATACCCTTCTTGGTTATCTAATTCTGATTCTTTAGGAGCTATTGCATGAAATAATTCCTATAATAATTCTTGTCTCTTAATATGTAAATAAGGTCTGTGAAGAGACAGCCTCCCCTGCTGTGAGAAAGCCATTATGCCTCCATTTTTACATTTATTTCAACATTCCATAATTCTATGTAAATTTGTGCTTTTTCAGTTCTGCTTTGAACATGTTGTAACATCTTATATTTCTTATTAATGTGTTAAAAAAAAACTTTACTATATACTCATTTATACATCTGTATAAGAATCATGATTTTACCTTCTTTGAAAATTATTCTTTAACAGCAGCAATGGCAAAAATGTATAGCATGATAACCAATTGAAAACAATGTCTTAATTATAGCCAAAATATATGGCATGTATTGTATCCATTTCTATTAAGTCTAATTAATCCACACTCTCTTTAAAGGCAATAGAGTTGAGTTGGACATTGTCCAGAGAGGATGAGTCTTGTGTTCTGAAACTAGTCAACTATCATAAGACATTTATATTTCTTAATAACTTATTGAGAAGTATAAATTATATACACCACCCAAAGTAATGAGGAAGTTAACTCTATGGAGGAGAAAAAATAAGTTTGCATTTGGATTATAGGAAAAAAGAACATATACCAAAAGAAAAGTTCATTATTCTTGAATAAGTGGTTTGTACAGTAGAAATTCAGAAAAAGAAATAATGATCCAACTATACATTTAATTACCTTTAAACACTAGTTTATGTCATTATTTAAAATGCCAATAACTATATATAATATGAGACTATAAATTAAGGTACCTGTATCAGTGTAAGTTTCATGCAGAGGTACTAGAATATTGACTGCATTATGGAATTAAATGAATACTACTTGAATCTTCAGGTCCAGAGAATTCCCACTGATGTCTGAAATACTACCATTATGTATTTTGTTTCTTCTTTTTCAGCCTTCTCTTAGGACTTTTAAAAATCTGCTATTTAACTATAATTCTAGGAGCAATAACACACATTCCTTTACACTTCACTACAAATGGATTTAGCGATCAATTTTCTTTAGTACCAATAGATACTGTTTTGACATAAATCAATAGCAGCCAAATTTTCTTCAACATGAAAGTCTGTGTATTTACTTTTTACTTGTTCTGTTAAATGTAATCCATGTTCTTGATACTGAAGTTAAAGAAAATCAGAGCTAGATATAGTTAAAGTGCTGAAAACAGATTTCATTCAGGAACTTTTGCAATTAAGAGAAAACATCAAGTATTTGGGGAGATTCTGGCTGAACCAACTTCATAGGATTCCTGCTGAGATCAGGCCAGGGTGATCAGATATTAAGTATGAGGGAAAAGAAATTTGACCAGGTATTAAGGGTAATCAGATATCGAGAGTGATCAGAGATCATGATGAGGAATTCTTGCTACAACAGGGAGACTCAGGCCTGACAAGAGCAGACACTAAAAGTGGAGGCCTCGAGAGGGTTAGTGGAACCTGATCAGAGTTAGGTCAAGAAGAGAGTCTATGACAACAATGATGCATCAAATACCTTTAAGTGGACTCCAGTGAAATGGAACTGGGTGAGGAGCAAACAGTTTGGGGTGGGGCCGGGGGGGGGGGAACTTTTCAAATGGAACTTCAATCTGCTTGTTCAATAAATAAATTTCAAATAAAAGTTTATAAAGTTGAAACATGGAGAGGAAAAGGGCCTAAAATGCATACCAGACAGTCAAGAAGGTCTTCCTATAAAACTTCAGCAAAGGATTCACTAACTCTAAAACTTGTAAGTCTGCATCTGACAAACACTCTCTCTAGAGAATAGTTGTTTTTTTTTGGTTTGTTTGTTTTTAATTATGAAATATGATACTGGCAAATTCTACTTCTACTGCCAATTCTGATGGAACTAGCTATTAATCTCATTCAAAGTACAATGGTTACACGCAAAGTCACATCTCATTCCCCAATTCTACCAGAGCAAAAAGGAGTAAGTTCAAAGAATATCCAACCCTAGAACAGGCAAATGTTTCTGAGGTTAGCTGTGGTTTTATTACTATTTTTACTTATAATGTTTTAGCAGGTATTATTGAATATATCAAATTACCTCACTGTAATTTATTCTCTGATAAAACAGTTCACCATCTGGCATAGTTCTTCCCAACTTCATCAATTTTCTCAAACAGCTGAAGAGAATCATTTGTTTCATTTCTTGATCTCCTTTTCACATCACACTGAGTGATTCCTATTTAATACAGCTCATGAGCTAATACCACAGAGTGTGAAGGAATGCAAATGATCTGGCTGGTGCAATTGGAAAAAAAAAATTTTACTATTCCATGAAATGAACAAGAGGCCACTAATTATATACATTAATGGGACAAAGATACAGTGTTCTGCTTATGATGGTTTAATGACATCAGTTTTATGGTTGGGATTTTCAGCATTCTCATATTATGCTGTATGTCATATTAGGTAATTAGTAAATCGGTTCAAACTTCACTGGATGATTTTAAAATCTAACCATACTTGTGTTGATATGTCTTTCCTTTTCTCCTTATATTCTCTTATGACATGAAATGCCCTGAATACTACCTGGTAAGTAAGACAGGTATAACTTTTCCATCAGATTACTGCTAATATCTTGATATTGAGGTATTTCTCCTCATGATCCTGGATTTTAAATGTGGATTAAATCTTTTTGCTGTAATCTATCCTCTAAAATAAAGAGAAATGCACATTTAAAAAGGGCCATAATTGCTTATGGAAATGCTTCCAATGCCACGTTACACTGTGCACATACGGACAATAATATCCCACAAAATAGGGGAAAAAATGTGAAGCAGGAAAATTATTTTTGAGCTATCCATACTTAAAATGAGAGCAATGTTATTCCATTGTTTCACTGAAAAGCAATATCCATGATATGACAGAGAAGCAACACCTAACAAATAATTTCACAATGTATAGTTATTTGGACAAAAACTTTTATTTATTATACTTGATAAATATTTATTTCAAATGGAATAAAAAAACTGAAAATGTGGTTTTTTTCTGTCTCTTTTTAGATACTTTGATTCATGCATAACTTCTCCTTATATTTTTTCAAATAAAATTGTTTCATCTGCATAACCTAGTAGTTTTATGACCCCTGGAAGAATTTTCTCCAGGTGTAGTTTATAATGTGATCTTTGTATTTTAGACTTTTTTTATTTTATAATTTCAGGCGTTTGCAGAACCTGAGGGAAATCTTTTAACAGTCAAGAATGTCATTAAGAGTCAGCAGTATAGTTTTATAATTTAGTGGTATAAACCATTACTCTTTTCAAGTGTTCAGAAGATCCTGCTAACCTCCAGAGGACTGCCTTTAAAAAGGAGCCTCTGTTACACTTCTGTAAGTGGAATATCTTAAGCGTCGTTTACGTGATTATACCTTACAAGTACACAATTTAAAGGACCAAATTATTGTGATTACTTTATCATAGGTGAAGCCCAGATTCCACCAACATCTTGTAAGGTATAAGCTACGTGTTGTGATGAACACATGTGTAAGGAGCATACATTTTAATTTGGAAAATTGCATATGAAAATATAATTAACAGAGTCTCGTACAGGGGAGAAAAGGACTTGAAATGGGTGGGTGCTCTACCACTAGCTGTGTGACATTGGCCAAACCCTCAATAATACTGAGCCTGAATATCCCAAGTTAAGTGACTTAACCAGGGACACACACAGGGCTATTGTAATGATAAACTGATTCCATATAAGGTAGTGCATAATCTGGAGCTACATTTTTTGGTTTGGGGTTTTCTTTAATACTGATAAAAGGGAGGCAAATAGACAGAAAGGTTGAAAAAACAAGAAAGAAGATAGGATTGATGAATCAACATTAAGGAAAATCTTAGAAAGGAAAGGCTTTAAGCACAAATTGGGGATTAATCTCAGTCTCAGTCTGAGACTGAGGAAAGGAAGACAACTCTAGTGGTAGATATGTATAAATATATTTATAAAAGCATGGGGAGTTAGTAAAGAAAGTTCATGCTTGGTGGCTTATACTTTTTATTCTTTGAAATAGAAGTCATGGTTATCTCTATAGTGGCAGGAGAATAGGGGAAAGTGCATGTTACGCAAAGAGAAGAATTAGATGGCTGTTAAAACAAATCAGAGAACAGATATTAAATTGTGTGATTGCCTCTATATTTAGTTTGCAAGGGGATTATAAGGGATGACACAGAAGGTAAGGGAGACAAAGGAATGGAGACTAGTTAGCTAAAGTACATTTAAAGTGAACTGAGTGTTTAGAAAAGAAAGGAATGCCTAAAGTAAGCCCAGAGACTAGAAGAAAAAGCCAGCTGTCAAGAGACTGAAAATTTTGTGAAAAGTTGACATAAGTGGAGCCATTTTAAAATAGAGCTAGGGCAGCCATACCAGAGGAATTTTCTTATTTTTTTTATTAAAGTTTATTGGGGTAAGGGGGAGAGGGATGGTAGATGAGGGTAAAAGGGATAATATATAAGGAATTTTCTTACAACTCTTGCTCCTTGAAACTTTGAAATGTTTGAACTGGGCAAAATAAACTTTGGACTGGGCCAAAGCAACATTGTATTTCAAACAACTGTTTGTAAAGCAAACAGGAAAGTAGACATCCAGATTGAAAACTACAGACATTCTTTAGAATTAGCACCACCATATATAGCTAAAGAATAATGTCGCTTATTTGCTCCTACAGAAATTCCTTCCTTCTGTTCATGTCATTATATCCCTTCCCCTTTCTAAAAGGAATCTTTGTCTTCATCTCATCAGCACAGTATTTGGGTTTCTGCCTAAATCGGTGTTTCCTGGATAGCTATTGTTTTTTATTTAAAACAAATGCTTGTTTCCTCTCACTTTGGATTTTTATTTTTAAGTTAACAGTTTCAACAACATCAAAGAACAAGAGTGTAGAGAATATTGGCATCATATTTGAAAAGAAGTGATGCTGTAATCACAAAGGAAGATAATGGCGCTTTAGCTTTCTAATCTTACTGTGTAGAGTTTCCATTTCAGGTGAAAGCAAAGTTCATGATAAAGCCATGGAGATAAGCTACCGAAGAGAAATATAAGAGAAAGATATTGATATAGAGTAAATAATAAGCCATGAAATTCAGGATATTTTGGGGGTGATTTATATGGTGAAATCGCATAGGATAAAACAAGGTGAAGAGGTGAGGATAACTGAGATAAGCGTTATTATTTCCAAAAAATGCCCGAAATGTGAATGAAAATTTATATTTTAATTTTTTAACCTTACATAAACGTAAATGAAAAGTAAATGATAGAAAGAAGAATACGCACAGGGCAGCAAATTGTTCCACTTTTATATAGAAAGGTTTTATATGAGTATTAAGGTCTTAGGAGAATGGCAATACTCCATCTTGAAAGAAAGTAAGAAGCACCAGGGAATGAGCCTTCCCCCTGAACAGACCTACAAGGGAAATTATGCTCTCTGAGGATAACCAGTTTTCTGAGTATTCCTGGAAACGACCATTCTATAATAAAATATAGATAACAGAGATAAACTTCTATAATAAAATATAATCAGATGTTTTATTTGCAATTCTCAAAATATTGCTTCCAGTCATAGACAATAAAAAATTCTAGACACTGATGTACTACAGGCATACCTCATTTCATTGAGCTTTGCTACATTGCGCTTTGCAGATGTTACTTTTTTTTTTTTTTTTACAAATTGAAGGTTTGTAACAACCCTGAGTTGCGGAAGTCTATTGGCGCCATTTTTCCAACAGGCTCAGATGATGGTTAGCATTTTCTTAGCAATAAAGTATTTTTAAATTAAAGGATGTACATTGTTTTTGTAGATATAATTTGATTGCACACATAATAGAATGCAGTAGAGTATACACATAATTTTTATGTGTACTGGAAAACCAAAAAAATTGTGTGACTCTCTTTATTGCAATATTCACTTTATTGTAATGCTATGGAACTGAACCCACAATATCTCTGAGGTACGATTGTTCTTGTTGACTTGGGAGTTTGATAAGTACAGAACCATGCTGACTCATAATAATATCTCTCAACATTAATTGCATTAATTTAATGTGCCTCTTATTATTTCTCCCTTTATCTAATTGAGACATTTGTTACATGACTAAATGAATTTTTGACATAATATGTTCCTTTGCATTATGACCTTTGTCAAACAGTTTTGCTTCCATTGTCCATCATGTTTTTACATTTGGATTTAAAATATACATTAACATGATAAAATGGTTTCCCTGTCATTTTCCCATGAGCTGCTTCTCATGTAGTTAAATCTCTTTTCAGGGTCTGAGACTCCATTGATTTTGAAGTGAGATCAACATGCAGATGAGATTTTTAGACCATACCGAATAATGAAAAATTGGACTCCTCATCACTTTTCCCCAAGAGGGGAAAGCTACATGCAGCAGAGCCAAGGAAAGAAAACACTAATGAAAAAAATATAGAAATCAAGGGAACAGCAGGTAGAAGAATTAGTCATGGTTGCTCTGGAGTATAAAATTTTACCTCCAAAATACTGCCAAAAATACTGAATGATTTAATACAACATGTTATTCTAGCTTTTACCAAAAAATGGGTTTCTGAGTTTCTTTCTTTTTGTGCCCGTGTGTTTTCTTGACTTTTTTACCTGGTTCCAGTTTCCTTAGATATTTTCAGGGAGTAGCAAATTTAGAGCACTTTGCCAAGACTTACTCACAGGAGTCCTACTAACCTTGACCAAGGTCACAAGGCCAAATCCCCAGTCCTTTACTTTGAAAATCAACTTGATATTTCCAGTGATACTTTCATCTGGTTTTGTTATTCCACATATGAGAATTATTTCTCTGAGAGGTTTGATTTACTTCTATTAATTATTATTTTAAAAATATATCCTGTAAAACAATTGTAACCAAATACCAAATTAATGAAAACAGATGGTAATGTAACTACAGAAAGAATTTTGCCTGGTGAGATATAACATAGACAGAATTTTCTTAAATTGCTGTTGGAGTGTTAACATTAAAAGTGACTGAAATAACTCTCTCAATTTTAAACATGTTTATATTTCTAAGGTAAAGTATCTATAAAAATAATCTAGAACCTAAGTAAAATAAATTATTTTGTTTTATGGTCCCTCAGTTACAACATATAGGTTCATGCTAGACCAAAGAACAGATTTACCAAATGAATTTAGAAAATATGACATCCAAATGATAAAAGTGAATTTGAGAATTGAACAATAATTTGAATAATTCATCAGAAATGTCCTTCCGTCATTAGGAAGTTTATGACTTTCGTCGTTCTAGCACTATCTTTGCAGACTCTATCTACTCAAGATCAAAACAGCTGGTCAATTTCATCAGCTGCTGTAAACAATGTGTCTAGAAAGTGAAAAGGAGTAGGAATACCTAAGGACAATACCTTTCACCACATTAGGAGGGCATCGTTTGGTCTTACTAATATCCACTAACAATATGCTAAAGTGAGTGCCTACTCTGGAAAAGCTGGCCTCCAGGGCACAAAATGAACATGTAAGGTCAAGTTCACCAGAAATTAATCAGTCAAAAGTACCTCTGCCTGAAAAGTCTAGTCCAAGATCCCAATGAGGCATGTACTTAATACGTCCCAAATTCCGTGTCAGCACAGATTATCCACTACACATATAGTGGCAGATGAAATCTTGAAAAGGTGTTGCGATGTAATCAGGCATTAACGTTAAAATGAATTTTACAAACAGCGTGAAGGATAAATACATTTCGAAACCACTTTTGGCATATGTCTTTGGTCTTCTCCATTCAGCTTGCCAGCAGTTGTTGATTTAAAAGGTTATGTGAATGTATTTTTTTTTCTATTGTAACATGTACAGAGAAAGCACTTATGCAAATAAACCTTAGGAAAACGAGGCTGTTATGATTAAAGAACAAATGTGGCCATAGTCCATAAAAATACTGTTCTTTTTCTTTAATACTGTGCTAAGGAAAAGTTATTTAAAGAAATTTCAGGTAAACATTTTATACATATACTCACTGTTATAGACACTCTATTTTCCACAGTATTTCAAAAAAAGTACATGAGTGCTTTTAGACTGGAAATACCTATCATTCTCATCCTTGTTCAAAGAGCATAGGGAACACACATGCTCTCATATCTTTTTAATATATATATTTTTTTATGTTAAAACCCCAGATCCAACTCTGGCTGCGTATTTTTACTAAGTGTATAATTCCTCAGCATTGACATATGTCACCTGTGATGCAGCCACATTTGGCCAACTCTGTACTCACTAGGGAAGAACCGGTCTTCAGCTTTTATTAGGTGGTAGAAATAGACCACTGGAATAAAAAGTTATTATAAAAAATAAATAAGATAATTTTCTGCCTGGGGACTACACCACTAACTGTTCTCCAGTAATTTGAATTACTGAATGGGCTAAATAAAAGTAGTTCTTATTCTCTACTTTTTGCCCAGACAAATCACCTGAAATGCAAGTTGACTTTTTAAAATTATTTTATCCTTTCCTGTTGGTAGGATTTATCCTTGAATAATCTGTTCTGTGCACTCTGCATGGAATGCTGCCATTTATTTATATAGGAATTGCTAAAATATAGAGAGTTTTAAAGAAAATAATGACTACAAAGCCCATAATATTTGCCAAACCATTAACGATTATGTGCAGTTATGATATTGCTTGACACAGAACTTCACAGAAAGCTGAAACTTTTCATTTCTATAAAATCTTTTCTGGTTAATGGCTTCAAAATTGTTCTCATCCTTTCTGCATTACAGCAAAACATATGAATAACAAACAGGAAAATGCACTTAGCAATTTTAACTTGATTAAATTCTACCAATGTTTGTTAAGCAGCTATTATGTACAACAACATGGCTGGTGGCATTGTGGACCGTAATATTCATTTCTTCACCAGTCAATTCAACATTAAAACCTCAGCTCAGCATTAACAACTCCTAAAAGTTTTTGTTTCCTTGTTTGGTTTTTATTTGTTTGCTTGCTTGTTTGTTTGTTGGTTTTGTCTCCCACCTCCCTAACCACCAGCTAGGTTCAGTTCACCTTCTGCTTTAACTATGTTGCATCTATATTATTGCACTGACCCCACTGCATTGTAATTGTTTATTGTAATTATTTCTCACTCTAGAAGGTTTTTCGTAAGGTCAAGAACTCTGTCGTATTCCATGTATGCAGAGACTAGCACAGTGACAGAATTAATAAATAATTGAATGAATTAATGCAATTGAATGATTAAATGAGTGAATTATAGTCAATAAGCGTATATTTTCATAATGCAGATAAATGCAGATTATGATAACATAAGGTAGAGTTTATAACTAGCTAAAGATAGTAAAATGACATGCTATAGAGCAGTTTAGAGTAGTAGAAAGGGTACCCTACTGTGGCAATAAGAAAAGGTGAGTTTGGAGATCATCCCTAAAAGACTAGTAGGAGTTCAATAAGAAGAAGGGCTTTAATGACGGGAGGAAGCCTCATGGGGAGGAACCAGAACAAAAGGTCGGAAGCAGAAGAGCACATAGCAGGACACATAACACAGTGTAGGCTCTGGGACCAGCCAGCTGATGTTCAAATCCTGACAGTGTCAACCTCTAGTTCTAGGTATGACCTTGGGTAAGTTGCCCAATATCTTCATGACTTTACATTTTTTTTCCTTTTTTTAACTTTTTTCCTGGTTATAAAAGGACAATAATAATGGTAACTACCTCATAGAATTGTTGTGAGAAATACATAATTCCATATATGTAAAATGCTTGACACATGATGAGCATTCAAAAAATGACTAATATTATTTCAACTAATACGATGGGTTGTAGACCTTGAAAGAAGGTGTTGTTACACTATGGAGAGTAAAAAAATTCCAGAATTGAGAAGTATGTACTTAATTTGCAACACAATGGGGAGAGACATCATTGCACTATGTCTCTATTTAACGCAGTTAAATGTACATCTGACTTGCTGGCCACAAATCCATGTCTTGTTTTTTAAATAAATTGGAAAGGCCTAAAGATACAGACTATGCTGTATGCTACCCAGCACAGCACCTAGAATTTATTAAATGTCAAATAAATCAGTAGTAATTGATTCATAGACCAAAGAAATATCTATAGACCTCCACTCCAGAGAGCTAAACACCCAATGAAAAGTTTTATTTTCCATTCCTTATTCAGAGGTATTAACAAAAAACACGCCTACACTCAGACATTTTTCTTCACTGGGAATTGACCAGGGCATGGCTGGAATCAAAAGATGAAACAAACGTTCACTGCTCGATAACACTGCTTATAAACAAGTTTATTACCAGTAAAAGTGATGCATATGACAGAGATAACAAGCATCTATATTAATATATAAGGAATATTACTTAACTGTAAATTAAGTTATCCACAGTCCAGGATACTTATAAACCCTATCTTAACAGGTAATTTTTCCCGAAGTATTTTAGTTTATTTACATATTAACCCTTTGAAGGCAGAGAAAAATTATTATAAAATATGAAAAAATAGAGTATCAAAAAATAATCAAATTAACTATATGTATAGTATTTGAAATAAGAAATGACAGATCCAATTCAAACTAACTTGCAAAAGACATGAATGAGTTTGGAAAGTGGGGCATTTGCTATTCATTGGCAAGAGTGCTTCATAGTTAGTATTAACATTAATACTGTAGGTTTTAGGAATATTCTGCTACTCAGAATACTACCCACATTTGAATTACTAGTTATTGAAACTAGACTGGAATTCAACTTTTGAAAGTAGCCTTCTATTTATAATTAAAGGCACATTAATCAGAGAAAGTATTAAAATAAATGCAATGGCATTGTGTCTAAAATATTTTGGGAAACTAATGTAAGTATACATTAAATTGAGAAACTTAATATTGATAACTTCTGCATATTGTTTTGTTTTATGTTTTGCTTTGATTTTCAGAAATGAGAGTTAAACTCAAGGTATGCGAGGGTCATACTATGAAGAGGCAGATAGTTTTTACCAAATCATAGTAAAAAATCTATTTAATCACTGAAATTTAATGACAGCTTCCTTACTCTCTGCTCCAATTTATTATATTATATTATATTATATTATATTATATTATATTATATTATATTATATTATATTATATTATATTATATTATATTGCCTGAAATAATTAACTATCTAAGATCATTTGCGTACTCGGCCCACAGCCATTTAAAAAGCCACCTTAGTCATTATGTGACTTTTCTATTTGTTTTAACTCAAATTCCCAAGACAGCTTTAAAGTTATTTGGAATTGTTCTTTTCAACATAATTGTGAGTTTGTTCACCAAAATGGGGATTATTTTTTACTCTGTTTGTAAAATAAACTCAGAAACTGAGAATTTATCCACAGAAAGAGCATTTATCAGTACTTCCTCTTTGAAATATTCCAGGAATTTATATGAAATCATAGAATGGGAAATTAAGGTAGTTGGGTCTTGACTGGTAACTATGAAGACTAGTTGAAAATATCAGTTATTTAATCTGCTTTGACCAAACTATCCTCTGGCCTTGGACCCCGGAGTCTATTTTCCGAGTAAAAGCTGTGTTGCTGCATTCTGTCCTCTTCCTTCACTTATATCTGTCTCTACTACATCACAATCATCTCGAGTTAGTTGCTCAAAGTAAACTTGGACCCAGACTACTGAAACAGGTCTTTACTTTCTAGTCATTGTCAGGAGAGGATTCAGCAACTCCCTTTCTCTCATTTGTTTTTTATTGTCTTATATATTCCCATTTTATAATAGAAGATACAACATATACCCCAAACTGTCTAGAATTCTACTTAAATGTATGTAGAAATGTACACAAATAAACTTCTCAAATTGACTTCTGTTGCTTTTTATTTGTGACTAACTAGCACAGATGTTAAATGCCTGAAATGATTACATAACAGTCTTATGACCATAAATATTTGTGGTCAGCTCAAAGCTAGAAATGATAACAATTTTAAGAAACTTACAGCTTGAAGAGATCTCCAACCTTAAGGTGAGTGAGTCATGTCATTATTAATAAGACTCTTAGTTTGAAAGTGCTAATTAGGTTATCTAAAAGCAGGCAAGAAATGACAACAGGAGGCCAGTTGACTAGGACAGAGATCCAGGAACTGGTATATGCACAAAACTTTTTTGCAAAAACAGAAAAAGAAAAGCAAACAAAATAGTATACACTTCACATACTGATTTTGACTTAACATTCATATGTTCAAAATACTGCATTCCTACAGTACTCTGTATGTAATGCTTCAGCCTTATAGAATAATTATTATTGTGCTGTTTATATATAAACATAAATTAATAATCCTTTATGGATTACAAAAGCACAATGGACAGAATACATGATGACTGAATGTTGTTGATTTCATTAAGGATATTAATTAATCATGTATTTGCTACAGTAAAATATCCAAATGGTCCAAACACAAAATTTTTTAATTGTGACAATATGTAGAAAATCCATGAAAGTAAGGTATTAAAATATTGTTCACTAGGTCAGTGTGGACAAATTCGATAGCGTGGATTTGACAGCTGAGAACTGAAAGTACTGGTATCATTTAAAAACTGTCTTTAAAAAGGGTAGTTTCAGCAAGGAAAATTAAAGCTTTATCTCATTTGAAAATATAGATGCCAAAATTCAAACAATAGATACACAAACTGAATCTAAACTAGCATTTAAAAATATACCATAACCAAGTTAGATTTAGCTCAGGAATAACATTGAAAATCTATTAAATCAGGGCTTCTGGGGCAAGATGGCAGAGTAGATAAAGGCTGTGCTTACCTCCTCCCAGGAGCACATTAAAATTACAACTAAATTATAGAACAATCAACCTGAAGAACCATCTGAACGCTAGCTGAGAGAAGTCCTATAACTAAGGATATAAAAAAGAAGCCACATCAAGACTCTTAGGAGGGATCAAATATATGGTGATGGAAGGAGAACTGACTCTGGGTGGTGAACACACAATGGGATTTATAGATGATGTAATACAGAATTGTACACCTGAAATCTATGTAATTTTACTAACAATTGTCACCCCAATAAACTTTAAATTAAAAAAAAAAAAAGACTGTTAGGAGGGGTGGAGACATGAAATAGGCTGGCCCCACACCCATGTGTGGCAGTTGAGAATGGAGAGGGATAGCTCAGCTGCAGTGGTCTCCCCTGAAGAGCAAAGGACCCCAGCCTCACACCAGGCTCCTCAGCCCAGAGCACAGGTGATAGGCAGAGGAGCTCCCACAACATCTGGCTATGAAAAAAAGTGAGGATTCCATCCACCTAGGTGAAACAGAAGGATGCTGGAAACCAAATAAATGGAAGGTACTCAATGGATAGAAAATCAACATTGTTAAAAATATCCATACTACCAAGTAATCTATTGGTTCAATTCAATTCCTATCAAAATACTAATGGCATTTTCCACAAAACTAGAACAAATCATCCTAAAATTTATGTAGAACCACAAAAGACTTCAAATAGCAACAGCAATTCTGAGAAAGAACAAAACTGGAAGTTATCATGCTACCTGATATCAAATATAATACAAGGCTATAGAAATCAAAACAGCATGCTACTGGCATAAAAACAGACACATACATTAATGGAATAGAATGCAAATGGCCATTTAATCTATGACAAAGGAGCCAAGAATATACTATGAAGTAAAGACAGCCTATTTAAATAGTGTTGGAAAAACTAGTATCACACAAAAAAATGAAATTGGAGCACCTTCTCACACTGTATATAAGAATAAACTCAAAATGGATTAAAGGCAAATGTAAGACCTGAAATCATAAAACTCCTAGAAGAAAAGACAGGGAATAAAGTCCCTGACATTGTTCTTAGTAATATATTTTTCTAATATATCTCTTCAGGCAAAGAAAACAGAAGAAAAAAGAAACAAATGGGATTATATCAAACTAAAAAAGTTTTTGCACAGCAAACAAAACAATGAACAAAACAAAAAGAGAGCCTCCTGAATGGGAGAAGATATTTTCCAATGATACCTCAGATAAAGGTTTAATATTCAAAATGTATTAAGAACTCATACAACTCAACATCAAAAAAAACAAATAATCCAATTTAAAAATGGGCAGAAGCCCTGAATAGACATTTGTCTAAATAGGACATACAAAAAGATGCTCGATGTCACTAACGTCACTAATCATCAGAGAAATATCAACTCACACCCAACAGAATGGTTATCATCAATAATTCAATCAATAACAAGGGGTGGCAAGGATGTGGAGAAGAAAAACCCTTGTGCACTCTTGGTGGGATTACAAATTGGTGCAGCCATTATGGAAAACAGTATAGAGATTCCTCAAAAAATTAAAAATAGAACTACTTTATGATCCAGCAATTCCACTTTTGGGTATTCATTCAAGGAAATCCAAAACATTAATTTGAAAAGATACATGTATCCCTGTGTTCACTGTAGTGCTATTTACAATAGCCAAGATATGGAAGCAACTTAAGTGTCCATCAATAGATGATTAGATAAAGAAGAAGTGGTACATATATACAACAAAACATTACTTGCTCATAAAAAGAATGAAATCTTATCATTTGCAACAACATGGATGAAACTAGAGGTATTGTGCTAAGTGAAATAAGTCAGAAAAATACAAATACCACCTGATCTCACTTATGTGTGGAACCTAAAGAACAAAATAAATGAACAAACAAAACCGAAACAGACTCACAGACATAGAGAACAAACTGATGGTTGCCAGGTGGCTTGGGGGGCTGGGTAAAAAGGGTGAAGGGACTAAGAAGTCCAAATTGTCAGTTCCAAAATAGTCACAGGGATGTAAATAGCTTAGGGAATATAGTTAATAATATTGCAACAACTATGTATAGTGCCAGGAAGGTACTAGACTAATTGGGGGGACCACTTCATAAATTACATAAATATCTAACCAATATGCTATACATTTGAAACTAATATAAAATAATATTGAATGCCAACTGTAATTGAAAAAAAAATTGTTTTTTAATCTGTTAAACCACATGAACATATTAAAGGGGAAAAGAACAAGATCATCTAAGATATGTGGTAACTTTATAAAATTTCCACCTCCCTTCATGTAAAGAACCAATAGAAAACTAAGAATAGAAGGGAGTTTCTTAGCCTGGAAAAAGATGTGGGCCAAAAAGTCTACCACAGAAATCTTGTTAGTAGTAAAATATTAAATGTATTCCATTCAAAATTAGGAATAAGTCAGATGCTCATATAACTACATTTAATCCTATTTTATTTGGGATCTTTACCAGTACAGTAAGAAAAGCAAAATAAATTAATTAAAGGCATATGTATTTGAAGAATACTTAAAGAAAGAAAACATTATTTATAGATTATATGATTGATCACATAAAATACCCAGAATTATCAATACTAGTTGATAGAATTAATAGGAATTTATCAGGGTGGCTTGTTATAAGGTCACTATGCAAAAATAATTAGTATCTCAATACACAAGTAACTAAAGCAATGTTTAAAACAAAGAGAGCAAGCAATAGATGGAGACGAGAAGGAGGAGGGACAGAGAGAGAGATTATTGAGGCTAATTATAATAACAACTGAAATGAAAAAGTAGAGATGTGTGCAGACATTTCTGACATTATTGAGAGACACGAAAGAAGATGTAAATAAATAGAGAGATATCCCATGATCAAGGATAGAATGATCCAATATTTTAAATGTGTATACTCACCTCAATTTCCACCGCCTTCACTTTATATCACCCTGACCCAACCCACCATCTCTCACATTTCTCTAATCTTCTCCTATCTTGTCTCCATACTTCCACTCATGGCCTCAGAACATGTAAATTCTGTGCTCAAAATGTTTCAATAGATTCACATTTCACCATATAAATACTGAAATCCTTAAAATAACCTATAAAATGCTTGATGATCTGGCCCCATAATTACCTTTTAATCCCATCGCTTATCATTCTTTCACTCAATTTGCTCCTGATATAATGGCCTCCTAATTATTCTTCAGACAAACCAGGATTCTTCCTGTGCTGGCTGTTTCCTCTGCATCACTAAGGGCCTCACCAAGGTCAAGTCCTTGCTCAAATTCTCTCTCAGAGAAACCAACCTTGACTACCTTATTTAAAATTGCAACCAGCTCTCTATTCCCAGATTCTCCATCTCACTTTATTTTTCTCAATCAATGGCACTTGTTACTCCTTATGCACTATGTAATTCACTTATTTATTATGTTTGTTTTCAGTCTCACCCAATTAAAACAACCTTCACAAGGGCAGGGATTTTTTATATATATATATTATATTTTTTACTGCCGATCCATAGCATAGTCAGCAGTACCTAGCACATAGTAGGCACTCAATAAATATTTGTTACATGCTACGATTAATGAAGTGTAATTTAGAGTATAATGAGATAGGGATTATTAATCGAATCATTTGTAATTATTACACATGACAAAAAATTAAGAAATATGACAATCTGGGAGGATGTAAATCAGCAGAAACTCTTACACATTGCTGGTGGGATTGCAAAATTGTACTATATTTTCAAAAAACTTGTTGATATTATCTTGCAAAGTTAATCAAGCATTCACACGCTCTGCAAGCCAATAATTCTATTCTTATTTACAAATCTTAGAGAAAATCTTGCATCTGTGTACAAGAAAACATAGGCCAAACTATTTGTAACAGCAGTATTAATAAAAATAAAATGCTGGAAGGTATGCTCTTTGACAAAAAAAATAGATAAATAATGATGTTATATTTACTGAATCAATTACAAAGCAGTTAAGATGAATGAAACACAGCTATTTACAAAACTATGGATGCATCTTAAAATGTAATGTTGAATAGAAATATCCTATCAGACTACGTAAAATATAAAACTATTTTTATAAATCTCAACAAAAGCAAAATTAGGCTACATATTTCCTTTGGCTCTTACATACATATGTGAAAATAACCGTATATAGTTAGTTTTCTATACTATTGTAGAGCTGCTAAACTACTCTGCCATTGTTTTCTCTGGTGGAAAACATGGAGTAGTAAAGTGTACGTAGGCAGAGGCAAGTCATGTTAGCATTTCAGTTTTTAGGTTGAATAATGGGTTCACCAATGTTTATTGTATTATTTATTTTGCTAACATGTGTTACATATGTTTAAAATATGTATACATATATTTTGAATACATCAAATATAATTTATATACATTTTTAAATATTTGAATATAAAAGATAAATGGAAGAAGGACTATAAAATGCCCATAGCACTGTTAGCATGCTTTAAAAATGAATTTGGCTGTGATATAAAACAATTGCATATTCAGTTTATGTTTCAAAATTCTCAGCGATTACTCTGGTACCCAATTTTATGATCACTGATTATTCCCAAATTCTGTGGTTTGAAATACATTCTACTCAAAGTTTTGATCTTTCAAACTTCTGAAAGAAGTCCCTCAGTTCATCTTTGAGATCCAAATTTTTACTTTGGTGTTTTTCATATTACTATATTTATTAGCTGAAATAAACTTTCTGAATTATTGTGACATAGAAAATGGAGGAAAAAAGAAAAAAGTCTGAAGAGGTCGTTTTCCCAACAGGCTCAGTAATACCACATTCTCACAAATAATTCAACTGGGCTGATTTTCATCCAAAATACTTGGGTTAGTCCAATGAAGGATAGTCTGTTTTTTAAAGTTGTGTCATATTTTCTGATTCATGCCAGTTGCCTAGACCAAGCTATGAATGTGACCACAGTGCTAAGTGGCCATGAAGGTTTTGTGAGAGACATTCTCTTCTTCAGGGCAGACAAACTGCTTGGAACGAAGGTTAAAAAGAAAAATAAAACTTATTTTCATTGCACTATGTATTTTGATGTATTCCTAATGTAGTCCTTTTCAAAATATCCCTTTGCTGAAGTAGAGGCAAAGACAGAATGAGCAACAGTTGCTGTTCTATTTACATCAAGTACACATTTTTAAAACTCTTAAAAATGCAGCCTAGAAATTTAAAAGAGCAAGTGGCAAGATTACTTTTTTAAAAACATGTATTCTCTGTAGCTACATTTACCAGACTCAAAACATGCAAATTACACAATACATGAATTTGGATATGGCTGGTTTCTTTCAAGACTGGCTGATAACAAAGATATTAAATCCATCTATTTATACATTAAATGAAGATTTCTTAATATAGAGCCAACATTTCTTTTGAAACTATTCATCAGCAGTGAATTTAACATCAAGACATATTTAAGATGTTGAAAGATTTCAATTAAAAAATATTCCATGAACCAACAGTTTTATTAATTATTAATCAGACACATTTTTCTTCGCTTTAAGCCCTCTCCTTGACTGTCAGAAAGCACCTTACTAATTTACAAGTGTGGTTTTGCCTTGCCTGGTAAAGTAGTTATTTTGCGTATTTGAATTACAAGTTGAGGAGGCTCTAGTTTTGTTAACTCAATTTTTGTACTCAAATGCAAAAGTTCCTGAATTAGTCTATGCTTATTGTCTGTAATTGTTTCTTTTGAGTCCCATTCACCTCTTCTTTTGAAGTTATTGTTATCTTGAGATGGAAAAAATATATTTCCTATTAGGCAAATTTATATTTCTATTCAATAATAAGGTCTAAATTTAAAAAAAAATTTTAACTACTCTTACTTGAAAATAAATCATCTCCAGCAATTTATTTTCTAAAAGTCTTTGGCTCTTATGCAAGACTGACTTCTCTAAGACTTCACTCCAAGGTGTTTCATAATGGAGTTCCCAGTGTTAGTTCTTGTCATTTGACAGGATTAATTTGATCCACCGTCATCCAACACAACTTCCTTCGTCTCTTGTTCGTGTGCTGTCCATAACTAAGTAAGCCCTATTGTGTGTTCTTTAGACTTTATAAAATGGTTCTTCTGCTCACTTTCAGGATGTGCCCTTCATCATATACTATTCAATGGCAGGTGAAAATATACTGTCTCTTTAAGGTATTTTTAATGGTCTGAAAAAATCATTTATTAAAGGTGGTGTTTTGAACTACTGTCTTTTTAGCTTAAAGTTTATGGTTTTCCAGCACAACATAAAAGGAGCATTTCACAACAAGATTTTTTTTAAAAGGTAAAGTTTCAAAGGTAAATGAATACATTTATTTAATCTGTAAGCATAGGGGGAAGATGAGGAGTGGCATGAAGACAAAAGCAAAATGGGAAAGCAGAAGCAGTTAGAAGGAAAAGAAAACCTCAAAGATAAATTGTAGTAGAGAGAAGTGTTTATCATTATTCTCAGAATATATAAATTTCTGTTTTTTTACCAAAATATTAAGTCCTTTGAAATGTTCCAAAAGATCAGCATCTAAAATTGAATCTCACTCTTGAATTCAAGGATTAGCATTGCATGAGCTTCTGCCTCCTCTTGGTGAATCTTTTTTTACTAACATTAGTTATCAAGACACTTGGCATTTTTCTCACAGTATGCATGAGTCACAACATAGACACCTCTATCCTCAAAATAAATGGATATTGAACTTTGAATAAAACATGTCTCTTTCATCTCAATCTCAAATGTGTGAGTGTGCACCTCCTCCCCCTTAGTCTGTTGTGAGATTGCCTTGAAATAACAGTTCTCTTATGCAATCCAGGTTGAAAAAGATGGACCAAGGATTTACCTTCGGAGGCATCTGTCCATGAATTGAAAGGACTGGGAAAAGGTTATCATTTGATGCACTTGATATTTTTCCAGGGCCCCAAGTCTCTTCCATTAAGCTACATTTCTAAGATCTGCTAGGTTCTAAGATTTCACAAAATAGTCTCGCCTGGTGGTAATATAATTACATTTCTAAAATAAAAATGATTTTCATTACCCTAAGACATGTAGCAATCAGAAAGCTTATTTCTAAAAAGAGAATATAGAAATATCTTAACTAAGATATATTCCATTTTGACTATTTGTCAGTTATTGTAACATTGCACAAGTCTTACATATCTGTTATCTTGTTCCTATACGAGGAACTAGCTACACAATAAGGTAGGTAGAATGGGTTTTTTATCTCATTTTACAGATTAGGAAACTAAAACAGGGAGTCATTGGTTATGTCACAATGAAAGGCATCGGCAAAATCACAATAAGAACTGGAACTTCGTGGTTTTTCTCCCAGGATCATTTTATTTATTCATTCATTCATCCGGTATCTATTGACCGAGTACCTGTTGTGTGCCAAATACTACACTGGAGTTTAAACTACCGTTATGCTGCCTTTTATCTAATTTCTAGCTACATATAAATATATCAATATGCAATATAGAAATACTACATACATAAATTAAAATATATTACTGGAAGTCAAAATATTCAAATGAAACTGAACTACCAATGTTACAGATCCATTTTCATTATTATTCATCACTATTATTGACTAAATTTACAAATACAATTAATTCCATTTTAATTATACTACTAAAATGCAGTTCCAGCTTCTCACAAAATATCTTATCAAAAAGTAAGCACTTAGAAATAGTATTTCAAGAGAAGAAAATGGTAATTTTTCTTTACTCACTGATACTTGGTCACTGTATTCCAAATCAACAGCCCCACTCAGAGCTGACACTCAGCACAATTAGGAAATAGGGAAAAATTGTCACTGACATTATCCTTCCATCTCCAACACCATACTCAGTCTTTTCAGTTTCTCTCTTTCCTCAGGCCTCTCCTTACTGAGTCTCATGCTTACAAGAGCTTTTTCCTAAGCTAAATCTTAAATGATACCAGTGTTTATAATACAGGAATATTTGTGTTATATTTTATTGTGTGGCTCTTAAAAAGTTCCAAGATTGAGGGAGGAAATCCCTACATGAAGTATTTTAAATAGAAGCTGAGACAAAATGTCTGAGAAAAGAACACCCCCCACCACCACCATCACCATTCAATTCAAATCACAATTTACAAGACACTGTCTCTTCATTAACCTGACTTTGCTCCTCTGCTGAACATTTGTATGAGTTATTTGGAAATCAATGCAGCACTAACTCTAAATTCAAACACTCCCTTAAAAAAAAAAAAAAAGACTCTATTTAAAGAAAAACAAAACTTCTTTAAAAAATACATTATCACCTAGAAGTTCTCATCAGATTGTTTTATATTTTTAAAAATTCCTAAAAGTGAGGGCCTAATAAATTTTCTTTAAATGAAAAACCATCCCTCAGCATATGTCAAAGATGTTTGAGACAGATAAGTCTAAAGGATAACCAGAGATTTAGGTTTTCTGTCCATTACGAAGAGTTGTTACTGAGAAATGGCTGCCAAACAATGGACTGCATTTCCCAGTCCCTTCTTTTTTTTTTAATTAAAGTTTATTGTTTTAACTATGTTGAATCAACATAATTAAAATGGCCATATTACCCAAAGCAATATACAGATTTAATGCAATCCCCATCAAAATCCCAATGGCATTTTTAAAAGAAATAGAACAAAAAAATCATCAGATTTGTTTGGAACCACAAAAGACCTCGAATAGCCAAAGCAATCTTAAGAAAAAAGAACAATAATGGAGGTATCACACTTCCTGACTTTGGCTTGTACTACAGGGCTACAATAATCAAAACAGCATGGTATTACAGAAAAACAGACACATAGACCAATGGAATAGAACTGAGAACCCAGAAATAAAACCACATAAATATGGACAATTTTTGACAAAGAAGCTAAAAACATACAATGGAGGAAAGACAGCCTCTTCAGTAAATGGTGCTGGGAGAATTGGATAGCCATGCGCAAAAGAATGAAACTGGACTGCTATTTGTCACCATGTACCAAAATTAATTCAAAATGGATCAAAGACTTAAGCATAAGACCTGACACAATAAACTGCATAGAAGAAAACATAGGTACTAAACTTATGGACCTTGGGTTCAAAGAGCATTTTATGAATTTGACTCCAAAGGCAATGGAAGTAAAAGCTAAAATAAACAAATGGGACTATATGAAACTTAAAAGCTTCTGCACAGCAAAAGAAACCATCAACAAAATAAAGAGGCCACCAACTGAATGGGAGAAGATTTTTGCAAATAGTGCCTCCGTTAAGGGGCTAATATCCAGAATATACAAGGAACTCATGCAACTCAACAACAAAAAAACAAGGAACCCAACTGAAAAATGGGCAGAGGACCTGGCCACCATAAATAAAACTGCAATGAACATCAGAGCACATACATTTATACGGATAAATGTTTTCAGATTTTTTGGGTAGATACCCAAAAGAGGGATTGCTAGATCACATGATAATTCTATTCTTAATTTTTTTAGGAACCTCCACACGGCCTTCCATAGTGGCTGCACCAATCTCCATATAAGGAACTCATACAACCCAACACCAACAACGACAGAAAATCCCGTTAAAAAATGGGCAGAGGACCTAATAGACATTTCTCTAAAGACGACATACAAATGGCCAATAGACATATGAAAAAATGCACCCAGCCCCTTTTTATGGCACTGGAACCATTGGACTGGGTCTTGTCAATGGTGTCAGCAGAATCAATGTGTAACACTTACCAACCGAAAAATAAAGACTTAAGTGAACTTTCTCCACCTTTTCAAAATTGAAGGGGGAATCTATGGATATGAAGAAGGACAGAGTCATAAGATAGAAGGAGCTTGAGTTCTTAAATTTGGAAAGCTGTCTGCCAAACAAGAACAGCCAATTTGGATTTTATGTGAGTGAGAAATAAGCTTCTATTTTATTAACACACTGAGATTTCGAGATGATTCACTACAGCTGGTAGTGAATCTTAAGTAATGAAATGTTCCACGACAAAAAAAAATTGAGAAAGATATTCATTTGTTAACTATGTGTCTTAGTCTGTTCAGGCTACTATAACAGAGTATCATAGACTGGGTGGCTTATAAATAGAAGAAATTTATTTTCTTAGTTCTAGAAGCTGCATGAGGGCCTGCTTCCTGGTTCATAAACAGCTGTCTTTTTGCTGTGTCCTCATATGGCAGAAGATGGCAGGGACTCTCTGGGGTCTCTTTTATAAGGGCACTAACCCCATTCATGAGGGCTCTGTCTAATAATCTAATCAGCTACAAAAGGCCCCTCTTCCTAATGCCATCACATTGAGGTGAGACTTTTAACATATGAATTTGGGGGGCAGGGGGTCACAAACATTCAGTCTATATGGCCCCCTAGTGTTACTGAACAAGGAGGCCCACTCACTCCACATGTAGCAAAGCCAAACACCTAACACCGAGTTTTGCAGTGGAGAAATTAAAGCAATGTACTGGCAAGTCACCAAGTCAGGAGCAGGTGAGCAAGTGCTCAGAATCTGAACTCCCCCATGGTTTTTGATCAGGGTTTTTAGAGGCAGAGATTGAGGGTTAGGGGTTAGTGACCAAGGGTGAAGCTGATTGGTTAGTTCTTGTATAAGCTTCAGTGGGTTTTTTTTTTTTAGTCTGATTAATTCAGCTCCTGACCTCTTCTTGTCTGGTATCTTCATCACTGTGGTCTGCTGATCTAACCAGGTTGAGGAGCTAAGAATCTGCAAAATATCTCATAATTGTGCCTCAGTGATGCTATCTTTAAAGTAAAAGACAGAAACTAAACATCTTGTGATCACTGTTGTTTTTTTGAGTTATCATTGTTTTATGCTTAACTAGCTGCATTTTCTTTAGGTCAAACAAAGTGTACTTTTAAACAATTTTTCTAGAACTTGCTTTACAGGCAGGCCTTCAGGACATGACTAACGTACTTTATAACTTTTAACTATACATGACTAATGTGACTTCTTAATCTTTGCTTATAAGCTGCATGACAACCAAGGCAATTAAAACATTTAGTTAAAGCCTATATCTATATCTCTAAACTCTGTGATCTAACACCTAAACATGTTTATTGTTAACTGCTGATTTCACTAGGGAAGCAGGTAAGGTATCAGATGGCGTCAGGGTATGGTGTAGATTTTTCATCTCTGTTGTCCTTTGTAACATTGATACGGCTCAGTCTGGTCTTTGAAAACTAATATAAAAGGAAATGTTATAGAGCACACACGAATGGAATTCTAGGAACCAAAGATGTGGCAGTCTGAAAAGTAGCTCCAGGATGTCATATCTAGCACAAGTTTATGGGGACTTCTACAGTTAGAATGTAGTCTCCTAGTTTCTTTGGGTTCCATGGAGTTAAATTCCAAGCCATAAATGGTGTTTTCAGGGGAGCCTGAGGTTTCAAATACATTGATCCTCCTCACAAATGAAGATAAGCCACATTTTAACTGGACCTCTTCCTTGGTGCCTCCAAAGGTAATTATGCTTCAAAACTATCATCTCTATAGAGCATTGCCTGTGGTGGCACCAGCTTTAGTTTCTAAGAATGTACTGGCTGCAAATGCATAAGTAAAATGAGGCTAGTGTATATAACGTAGGCCAAAAAATATTCAGACTTAAAAACTTTCAAATGAATTCAAAGTGAATAGGAGAAATTTACATTACCTTCTGATTCATTTGGTTTTAGACACTGTTGAGGAATAATTTATATGTGTTTACTGAGTCTCTGATAGTGAATCTGTTTCTCAAAGCGAAAACGCTTTGCACCCAACAATAATTCAAATCTCTTGAGAAATTCTGTAATTTTATAAACTATGATAACAAAGCAATGGTTGTTTACTACTCCTCATGCTATGTACTCTCTTGTTTGATTACAACAGTTCATAAACAAAGAATTAAAAATAAAGAGAGATGTCACCCTTCTCAACCCCTGTAAACCACTCTTTGATAAATGAAGGGCAAATTCAGTGGTAAAAAAATAACTCTGTCTAATGTAATGACAGGATTTCTTTCATATTTTTCAAATGCTCTCATTCCTGTTCTTAAAGTTACCTCATCAAAAGATCTTGAAAAGGGAGATGTCTCTTTACACAATTTGCTTGGAGCGTTTATAATGTTTAGTACACCCATAGAAGAAAAAGCCCTGTTAAGATATTATCCTGAAAGAAAGAAACAGGTCGAATGCTTTTTGCCTACTGTGATCTTCAAAATGGGATTTAGAATTCAATCTATTACAGTGGTTTGAAGGAATTCTTTTACTTTGGTATTAAAAAAACAACACAAGGATTCATTAAGAATGGCTGAATTCAAAGTAAGGATTTAAAAGGTATATAGTTCTTTTAAGATTTAACTTAAATATTTTTATGCATTCAACGTTACAAATACTATTTCAGGGGAATTAATTTCTAATCATGGGATATGATTGAAAGTCAGGTTTAAATCTTTAACTTTTGGAGATATGAGGGGTGAGGGTTATTTTAATTATTCATTTGACCTAAGTCTGGTATGTACCCCATCTGCTTTGAAAATTTGCTTCCTTCTACAATTGCTCTTATTAGAAGTTATAGAGAATTCTTTCCCACTGTCCATGATAATTCAAGTTCAGATCTTAGATAAAATAGTTTTCTGATGCACTATGTGATCTGAATGTTCATCCGCACGATTAGGCATCAATCCTCACAATGTGAAATCTCCTTAAAGGTTTCTTCTCTTTTTCTAGACCTCTTATGTCAGCATACCGGGGAATGGTTCCGAGACCTCTTCTCCTCTATCTCTATTTGCATCCCTTGCTGATCACATCCAGTCATGTGAAGTTATGTACTATCAATAGGCAGTTGAGTCCTAAATGTATAGTCTCAATCCCAACATTTCCCCAGAACTCCAGACACAAACAGCCAATACTTATTTGAAATCTCCACTTAAAGGTTGAATAAGCATCTCAAATTTATCACAGTTAAAAGCAAACTTTTGATGTCCCTTGAGCGGTGGGGGTAGGGGTGGGGTGGGGGAAGAGCCAGACCCATGCTCTTTCTTATCTCAATTAATGGAACAACCATTTCTTTCTCTCTGCTCACACTTTGTAAGACCTTCTGACTCTCCTTTAAAACATTTTCTAAATCTGAATCATTTCTTACTGCAGCCATGAATACCACCATAGTCAAGCCACATAATGTTTCCTAGAGTATTAAAAGATCCTCCTCACATTCTCCTTGCTATAACTTTGTGCCCAGCATACTCCAGTCTTCACACATTAGCCACTGCACTCAGCCATACCTGCCTTTTGTTGGTCCTCAAACACACATCGCTAGCTCCTTCCCCACATCGCTACACTTCTGTACCATATGCCTTAAATGTTCTTATCACAGATCATTACATGATAAAGATCATTTTGTCTACAGCTGTCCAAATGTCATCTCTTCAGAGGGGAATCTTTGGACCATGCTTCCAATCCAGTTGTCACTTTGTATACACTTACTCTGCTTTTCAGGTAGGATTTGCCTCTACCTGAAGTTATTTTATTTAGTATTTGTGTTCCTCACTACGATGCAGGTACTTTGTCTTTCATCATCCCCTCTGCAACACCTAGAACACTGTATAGCATAAAAAAAACATTCAAAAATTTTTATTGAATGACTGAATGAATTATAAGCTGTCTTCTTTGCTAAGATTTTAGGGACTTCACAGGGCTAAGGCAGAAATTACCCCTGGCCCACCTGCTCTCGTAGTACCTGCTTGCCTTGGAAAATTGCGTGTGTGTGTGTGTGTGTGTGTGTGTGTGTGTAAACTGAAATAGCTTTGTCTCTAAGGCGCTATGGCACTGGAAGTCCAAGATTTGTAAGATATCACCATGATGGATTCTAATGCCAGAGAAGAGAGACCTCTCTCTGTAAAAACTCACGTATCCAGAAAAACTATTGGACCAGCAGTGGTTGTTTTGGCTACTGTCTTTGGTATGAAATCTGGAATATGCGTCTAAATGCAAGTCCACCAGTGATGCTATGAACTTATAAAGAGATTAGGATAGTAAGTGACTAAACTTATCTTTTATATTAAATTTGATTCCAGCTGCCATGTTCTCAAGTCCTACACTAGCCTGCTATATTCAAAGAATCATGTTCACTAACACCATGACACTAATCTCAAATTACTGCTTCCAGGTAGAATAAAATCAAAAATTGAAGATCAAATTTAATAAATTTATCAGGATTTTTGTCTATTTTAAATAGAGATGTCTCTTCTTCTCAACCAGAGCTTCCAAGCCAAAAGCATTACATTTTAACTCAGTGACACCAGCAGCTATTTTCTATTCATGTGCTGGTACAGTGGCAGTCACAAGCAAGAAGAGTCTGCTAGACCAATTCTGATATTCCTCACTTGGATAAAGAACTTCATGCATTTAAATTCAACTCTGTTCTGTTGTTGAGAGGCTAAATTGGCTCTTTGAAAGAAAAGAAATACATATATTTTCATATAACATAAGATTTCATTTTTGCATCATTTACAGATATAATCCTGTTTACCATGGCTTTATAGGATTCAGGAGAAGAAAATGGACACCAGCAAGCAAGTATAGTGGTAACTGCAGCAGCTGTGACAGCAACAGTGGCAGCAACATCAATGGCTGTGGTAATGTTTTTACACATGAGGTTATTACTTTATTCAGTTTTTTTTTTTTTTTACTAACTTAATGAAACAGGAATGACCTTGGAGAAATGCATTTTCTGGAGTAAATAATGGAAAGAAGCTATTAACCTAACACAGCAGAAAATATATTGATAACACTTAGAATTTATTCTCTCAGAATGCAATATAAAGAGTTTACTTACTGGGGTGGCCAGTTAGCTCAGTGGTTTAGAGCATGGTGCTAGTAACACCAAGGTTGCTGGTTCAATCCTCGCATGGGCCACTGTGAGCTCTGTCCTCCAAAAAAAAAAAAAGAAAAGAAAAAAAAAGAATTTACTTACTAGTGCTAGTACATCTTTACATCTTTGTAAAACTGAAGAGAGAGGGGGTAAAAAAAAAGACACATTTTGATCGTTGGTGTATGTTCTACAAAGACAGCCAAGACAATGCACAAAAGTATTCAACTGTAACTATAGAGTATGTATTATTTTACATAATATGGCTCCTAAATACCTTTATCCTATTTAGATGTCTCAGAGTGTATAAAGGGAATAAAATACTTAATTATTTTTTAATGTCTCAAAATCGCTTTCAGCAAAATTAAATCAATGCAATTGCCAAGAGTTCTCTTATATGATCAGCTATATTAATTCAAGATATGTGTCTCCCTCCCTTAGGTAACTTTAGTTTGAACATTGTTTATTAAGCTTAATCCTTGGTAGAAGTTGAATCCCAAGTTTTCAAGAATGAATCAGCAACGGATAAATTTAATAATGGGCAACAGAGATGTACCAAGTTTTACAAAAGGTAATAAATAGATTGCTAGGAGTTTATAAATTCAACCTACTAAGTGATATTCACAATTTCATATCTTCAAATTCTATCTTAATGTACAGGTAAGTTGATACAGGTTTGTTGGAGACCAATTAGTGCTAACATGTTCCATGAATACATCCACCTGGAAGCAGCAGAAAAGAACAGATATGTGCTCAACTTTTCATAAAATTCATTGTGAACAGTTTTCACAACAGATAAATTATGATAAAATATTGTTCATGTTCAGGTTTGATGCAAGCAGGCACTGGATGGTCAGCTAATAAAAAATTTGCACTCTTGGCATTCTTCACATTTAACTAGTGTGACAGGAGCTACCCACTCTCAGTTTTCATAGGCATTTCTCAATATTTTTGTCAGAGGCACTTCTCAATATGTAGTCCTTAAGAACTGCATACAACTCAGATTATTCCAACTACAATGCCATGTAGATATGAATTAACTCTTGGGCTATATATTCACTGGCAAAATACAGTAAAGAAGCCATTTAGATTGCACAATGTAAAGACCAGTTTCGTTTCAGTTCTTCATTTTGTATGTTAACATCACCTTAAGGAGAAATTTGTTGTCAGGACCTGGGGAGAAATTGAAATAAGCACATTCGCTATTTATCAGTTGCATGAAAGACCTTTCCACTGAAGTTAGATTAGTAGCTAGGATGACCTTCACGTGGTAAAGAAAACTCCTTTGTGTATATATATGTATATATTTTTTTAAGAGGGCTCTTTTGTAGACCTACTTTAATGCTAAATAAAAATATTACCTAAAAGCAAACAGTAATAACCTTTTTAATTACCTGATTTGTGAACTTACTTGAAGAAAAAGAAAATAATAATAGTCTTAACTGCTGTATAATATTAAGCCAAAAAGTTTCTGGCACTATTTGCAGATTTTAACTTAAAGGTTTAATTCAAGGTCAAAATTGCACTGGGACACATCCTGGGAAAAATAGTTGTGGTTTTGTTCATTCTTTCCCACTAAATAGAAAATTGCTTTTCTGAGTCTACACTATTTTAACAGCAGCATAAATGCAGTTCACTACTCTGAATTCAGATATAATAACCTATAATGAAATAGGGGTATAGGGCGAGGGGAGAAACCAGGCCATGTGCCAGATTGGGGTGAGAAAAATAGACAAACAATAATACCCAAAACCATCCCTGAATAATTAGTTGCTATAAAAAAAGTTTCTGCAATTAAAAGAGAGTTACTTTTAGATGGAAAGCTATCATTTTAATACATGCCTTAAGGAGGACATATTAAACATGTTAACATGTTAGAGATACCAACAAATATTAGCTGTAAACTGGAAAATTAAAACATTGTAATGGCTTCAAAGACTTATATATAATATTTGCCTGAATTAGATATTTAAATTATTGTCAAGGCTTTGCTGAATATCAAAGTTCATTAAAATTACAATTATATCTAGAGACAGATTTGATAACTTTGCATCTTTTTATTATAATGGCATCATTAAGTACTACCTTAAACTACACATTTCTGATGAGAATATTTTTAAAAGTGAGGTTAATCTGATACCTAAAAGAATATAGGGGATTAATTATGTACACCTTCCTCCCAAAATAGAAACTGTCTGTCTACATGTATAGTAACTTAACAGCAGCTTTTTTTCCAGTTGTTGGCATGTTGAAGTTGAAAGATAACAAATTCGGGGTCAGGTATACAGAGGTTCCAATCCAGACTCCAACATTTTTAGACTAAATGTCTTTGGGTAATTTACACAACTTCTTTGGATCTCACTTTCATCAACTATAAAATGGATATATTGATATATGTTTTTAGGGGCTTTGGGAGGATTCAGTGAGATTAATGTATGGAAGAAGTTGACTAGTATATAGTTTGTGATACATAATACGTGCTCAATAAATGCAGTTCTGTAAACACATATATAAGCTCTACAGACTTATTACAGTGAGAGACACTGAAGCTGATAGAAATAAAGTGGCTAAATCAAAAATCAGTGAACTGTTTACAGGCAGAGCTGGGCTTAGAATCTGATCTCCTGACTTATTAGTTCACACACATGGTGGGTACAAGGAAGGCTGGATATCACAGGCATGAGACATTGGAGTCAGACCTACACTGCAACCCAATGCTTGGGTGTAGCAAGTCATTTAACCTCTCTGAGCTTCAGTTTCCTCATCTAGAAAATGGAGAAAATAGCTACTTCACAGGTACCATAGGAATCAGTTGAAGAATTAGATGTAAATAATATAGCAGTGTCTAGCAGATACTTCAAGCTCAACAAATGGTAGTGATTATTATGAAATACTTACTGTGTGTTATGCACTGTGAAAGTACTGTGAGATACCCCAAAATAACAGATTCCTTGCCCTTCTGGAGCTTTGGGAAAATAATGCAAGGAAAATAATTATTGATGTTACGCATGTTTAAATGACAAACATATAGATATAGATAAAAGGCTAGTGGGTTAAAAATGATGGAGGAATAGTTTTATGCCGAAGTGTCCAGAAAAAGCCTCGCAAAGGAAATGGAACTGAAGTCCAGCAAAAGAGCAGTAGATTCATCTTAAAATTTGTGTTCCCTTTTCTTTTTTTCCTATAGGAAAGGTGCAAAAGGGCTTCGATTGTCAGAATTATGAAAAAAAGAAGCCAAATTCTATATGAGGAGTTGTTAGAGAACACATCTTTCAGGCTGAAGACTAATGAACAACTATTCTACCTTGAATATCAAAATGATAACCACAGCATGAGTTCCATGTGCATGCATGTGTGCGCGTGTGAATATGTGTGCACGCATGCCTACTCACAAGTTTTCACAAGATGGCTCACTTAACCACCAAACCACACATTGTTTTCTAAGCCAATGGAATGTACATCTTAATAGTTCCCTTTTCTTAAGCACAGCAGAAAAAGAGGCTCATCAAGTTATTTCTCAACAACATCACCATGGACAATTGATATACCCATTATAAACGCCGGCAGTGTGTCTGGTTTGGTTACTATTTTGATGAGCTTTCTAATGGTGCAGCTTGACTTGGCAGTAATTGTAATTCAATTTATGCTTCTACAAAATCATCCAATCCTGTTGCCTATGCAATATCACCAAATAACTTTTCTCTTTAGAGTTAATCAGCCTTACACTGTATGTTTTCTATTACCTAGATTTAACTGCATTGCACAATAACTTTCAACTCAAACAAGTTTACATTCGAGAAAATAAACACATTAGAAATAAAGGGATCAACCTTGAACTGATGGTAGAAGACGCGACTCATAAAAATGATAACTTGGCTTTATTATAAAAATTAATGTATGTTTAGTATGTGTGTTTGCATATGTTTGCATTTTGCTCTGAATAAAGAGGATGTTTTATATCTTTGTATAAACATGGTTCTACGGTAACATTTAAAAATCATTTTATTCATGATTTCATTTTTATACAAACTTTGAAGTGTGGTTGAAAATTTTTCTCAAGGCAAGTATTGCATATACATAACCATTTTGTCAAGTAAAATCTTAATATTGAGAAGTGTAAATATGAAATAACTTTTTTTCTCCAATCACTGTTTTCAGTTATGTTCTGTATAATTGTTTAATCTTTCTGTGCTTTGATGTTATCTTGGGCCAATTCTATCACTTTCAGTATTTAAAAGTTTAATCTCAAACTCTAATCAGGTTTCATGAGCTCCCAGCCATTTGCCACCGGACAGCTTTGAGCTGGGACCCTGACTCTGTGGCCTCAGCGGGTAAAGGTAAGACATGATCTTTCTCTGAGTCACTTCTTCCTGGTCCCCTTTTTAATAAAACTCTAAGAGTTGGAGTAGAGAGAAAGGAAAAGAGACAAAGATCTCTTTCCTTCCCTGGGTTGTACTGACATTTCTTCATTGGTTTTGCTCCTCTCAGTAAAACTAACTTACTGGTTATCAGTGTTCACTACGTGTCTGACTCTAAAAGTTGACCGTCCTATGGCATAGAGCATTGCTCCACCAAGTATGGTTTTGCACTGGCCATTGTCCCATGGCTGAGCATTGGCATTACCTGGCAGATTGAATCAGAATCTGAATTTTAACAAGATCCCCAGGTGATGTGTATGTACATTCAAGTTTAAACCATTATGGTTAAAAGAAGCTCGACTTTATTTCTTGTCTATTACAGACTGGTACGTATAATGTATATACGTATAATGTATAATAAAAATAAATTGCTAGAAAAATAAACCTTTTTAAAAAGTAAAGACATGCAAAGCACAAGCCAACCTTTTGTTGTTTGATTCAACAGGCAGACCATGTTGGAGTGAGAAGTAACAATCCTACCATCCCACCAGAAAAATATGATACAAGTTATTTTCAAACATTACACAATAGGTAACACCACACTTTGATCCCTAAGAGAAGGAAAACAAACAAGAGGAGAATTCTCATCACCCAAGGTTTTTGCCTAGAGGCATGGCACAAGAAGGGGAGACCCAAACAAAGCAGGACAGGCTCAGGTAATCAAGGAGGCAGACATCATAGTTCAGTGAGATTGAGGTGGCTTCACTTTGTAGAGCAGCGTCCTGGAAAGGAGGTAGCTAGGAAGAGAAAGAGCATAAGAAATATCCTTGAGTTTGTTGCTAAATTCTAAACTATGCGTTAACTGTGGTTTAAGTTGGAATTTCATGAGGCTGGGCAAAATTATCAAAGGCCTAGAAACAGGAAACCCAAAACTTACAGTTGGCTGGGACCAATGAGAGGATCGTCCCAGCCAACTGTGAGCTCTGGGTATCCTCAGTTACATTCCAACCAATGAGAGAGGATCTTTTATAGATTATCCCCCTCAAATTCAGATATAAAATTTCAAGGTTAACATAGTAGAAATTAAGAAAAGAAGCTTTAAAAAATTGTAAAAGGCAGGTTTTTTTAATGCTAGACCAGGAGTAATTTTATTTTAACAAAATGAAACCATAAGAAATTATTCTTCAAGTTTAGTTCGAACAATAGGAGAAAATAATTACCAATCAGAGAGAATAGAATGGAATTTGTATTAGAGGAATTTGAAACAGAAGGAGAACATATGACTTTTTACCATATTCATATCATCCTCTATTAACTACAATTTTTATCCAGAAACGTGGGAAAACCCGGACAATGTAATAAGTATGGAAGAGGTCTTTTACATCAAGTAACTGTCCCTGTGACTGTTTGAAGTGATCTTCCCCTTCAGTTCTTTAATTGACCTGGATGTGACCAGGGACCAGAAAAACCTAGTCACTAGCATGGTGAAAAGCCTGGCTAAGGTTGAATCTCAGGTATGCCTGCTTTAAGCACATGAAAATGCTCTGTACGTTAAAACTTTAAATATCAGAAAATCAATTTATATGAGTAAGCCACAAGACAACTCCAGTAGTAAAGTGAATTCAGCTATAGATTTGGTGAAAACAAAACAAAACTCTAAATATAGACTAGATTTTGGATTTGAGTTGCAAATATGTCAGTTAATTGTTCTTTGATCTAGGAGAAGCAATGAGCTGTATTTTCTTGAAAGTTATATACTGTAAAATAATGAGAAAGTTAAATAATATAGTTAATGGAGTGCTGTGCAAAGTATAAAATGCTATAAGAATGTTATATGTATATATGTATTGTAAATAAACAAGCTCTTATATACCACTTAATATACACTGAACACTGGTCTATGCATCTTTACAAATATTAACTCATTTAAGTCCCATTTTACAGATGTAGAAACTGAGTCACCGAGCGATCAAGTAACTTACCCAAGATCACACAGAGTTAGTAAGTAGTAGAAATGGGATTCAATTCCAAAAAGCCTGGTTCACATCTATGCTAACCCAAATTTACATGGTCTTTGAGAGCAGAAAAGTCAGTTTTGTTGGCAAGCTTCTGGATCTTTCTGGCTTCACTTAGGAATGACTTTCTTGAGTCATTGTTTTGCTTTGGTATGGCCTAAGTATACCTTTGGTGTACTAGTGAGGGATTGAAGAGAAAGGAAAATACATAGAAACCAAACCTGGTGTCAAATTATTGTGACCTCGGCTTAAAAAGGTAACGTCTATAAAGGAGTATTGGAAACCACGCAGACCACCCATTCTAATAGGTTAGTAATTTTCAAAGTTTGTCCTGAGGTCCATTGTTTATGATGGCCTCCAGCAGAGCAACAGATTGATCCAGACATGCAAGAACTTTCTTTAATTCTCAATAGTGAAAGACATAAAATTCCCAAGTCTCTTATTTTTTATGTGATTAAAGGAACTTAGCCACTATACAATTTCTAAACTTGGTGTTTATAAACCAAATTAAGTATACCATAAAATTTACAGAGTGTTATTTTTTCAGAATTTTAGTAAAAATTTCAAGTAAACCCTTACTGTGCTTACACATTGGCACATATTTAGAATCACATGGGCCACTAGGACAGGGAAAGGTATGTGGGCTACAGATTATTTTGCCCCGTATAAGTATGCCATGATTAGAAAGTTGAGATCCAGACATTTCCAAATCAAAACATGTGAAAATTTTCCAGAGGAACATTCATCAAAAGAGTGAAGGGAATCAATTTCCACATCTTTAATTTCTATACATAATGTTCTCTCCTAAAATTGATCTTCCTAAGAGAATGCCTTTGGCCCAAGTTTTTCTTTATTAACTCTCTTTCACAACTGTCCTTTTCTCACTTTCTAAAATAACAGGATATCCTTCAGTCATAATAATTGGGAAAATGCTCCACCTATCTCATTAAGAGAGGTATTTTTACTTTTATGCTTAATAATTATCCACATAACTTGAACCCATATCTGTATGTTTTTGATCCATTATCTATTAATAATATTATATAATTTCAATGTGGTAGCACGTTTCAACATTTAAAGCTTATGGTCAAAAATTTTTTACAAGAAGGTCCAAGATGGTAAGTTAAGTAAACACTGTGCCTGCTGCCTCCCAGGATTACACCAAAATTCCAAATAAATTATAGATCAACCTCAAGAATCATCTGAAGACTAGTTGAACAGAATCCCTATAACTAAAGATATAAAGAAGAGGCCACATTGAGACTGATAGGAGGGATGGAGATGTGAAACAGGCTGACCCTAAACTCACAAATAGTGGTTGAACACCTGGAGGGATACCTCTTTCGTGAGGGTCCCCTCAAAAGAGGGAGGGGACCTCAGCTGCACATTGGACTCCTGAGCCCAGGGATACTGTACTGGGAAGAATTCCCACATCTGGTAGTGAAAATCAGTGAGCACTCTGTCCGTCCAGATGAGACTGAAGACAGCTGGAAACCCCAGGTGACCTCTTAGAGGGACTGCACAAAGACTCACTTACAAATACTACCTGGTCTCTGGTGGAGGGGCGGCAACTCAAAAGGTGCCAGAGACACACAGGGAAAGTCTGGGTTGTATGGTTTTGGTGAGAGAACTGGAGCGACCAGCAATTATCCCTCTGTGGAGCCTGCCTCACATGTTGCTACAAGAAGGTGCCATCTTTTCTGTGTTTAAACCTCCCCCAAAGGGCCAAATCTGAGATTGCACTGGTCAGGTAAAATCCACACATGCACACCACCTTGGTAACGCCCTAGATCTCCAACCTGCACAGCTAGTACTGCATCACTGTGGACACTGTTGGCTACAGAGCAGCCAGCCTGCCCTGCAAGCTGCAGAAGTCTGTTACAGCAACAGATGGCCCGCTGCTAGGCAGTGACCCAAAACTTGTGCTGCAGACACTCTTGAGCAGCTCTTGAAGATGTGAGAGCCAGAGGCAAGCAGTGGTTTGCTGCAGTGTTTCCAGGGTGTTTTTGTGAAATAGTCACAGGTCTGGCACCAGTGTAAGAACAGAAACTGTATTAACTTTGTAAAATCCAGCACCCACACCCCATAAATCCAACCCACACCCACCCACCCAGGGCTACATCTCAGCACCAGGTCAACCAGCCTGGCCCATGCACCTAAGGAGGCTCTTTCAATGGCTGAGCCTTACAGGCAACCAGCAGGTGGTAACAGGGACAGGGCCTTATTATAAGCTACCGCAGGCCCAATATTGGTGGCAGCCAGCCTCAGTTCACAGTGAGTCCACCCCAAATGCCTCCAGGTCCAGCACAGACAGCAACCAACCACAAATAGCTTCATAGCACCTACTGGGTAGCCCCAGGCCAGTTACAGGCAAGGCTGAAATAGGCCTGCATGGGATCCTCTCCCAAGAGATAACACACCCAGAGACCGGCTTCGGACCACACCAGAGCACTATATGGTTAACCCCACAAGCGTCACACTCAAAGGGTGGATTTAGGCACAAGAGCTCATAGAGCTGAACCCCATTCAGAGAGGTCATTCCACATACAGCAATTCATACATTATTGGTGAAGCCAACCCTCACAGTCAGCCTGGGAGTCAATCCCACCTACTGATGCACCAACAGCAATCTAAGATCAACTATAATAGGAGACTACACACAAGGGATACACCTGGAACACGTGCACAGGAGATCAGGGAGATTGCACCATTGGAACACACAGGACACGTACTACATAAAGCCACCCAGCAGAGACCAAGAAAAATAAAGATCTACCTAATACACAGAAGCAAACACAGGGAGGCAGCCAAAATGAGGACACAAAGAAACATGTCCACCCCAATAAAAGAACAGGAGAAACCTCCAGAAATAAAACTAAATGAAACGGAGGCAACCAACCTACCGCAGACCAAGTTTCAAACACTGATTATAAGAATGTTTAAGGAACTCAGCAAGAACTTCAACAAAGACATAGCAAGCTTAAAGAAGGATACAGAAACCATAAAAAGGAACCAGTCAGAAATAAAGAATACAATAATGGAAATGAAGACTACACTAGAAAGAATCAACAGCAGATTACATGAAACAGAGGCTCTAACCAGCTATTTAGAAGACAAGGTAGCATAAAACACCCAATCAGAACAGCAAAAAGAAAAAAGAATTGAAAAAAAAAAAAGATAGTTTAAGAGACCTTTGGGACAACATCAAACATAACAACATTTGCATCACAGGAATACTAGAAGGAGAAGAGAGGGAGCAAGGGATCGAGAACCTATTTAAAGAAATAATGACTGAAAATTTCCCCAACCCGGTGAATAAAAATAGTCATACAAGCCCAGGAAGTGCAAAATCCCAAAGATGACCCCCAGCAAGCCCACACCATGACACATCATAATTAAAGTAGAAAAGGTTAAAGACAAAGAGAGAATCCCAAAAGCAGCAAGAGAAAGACAACTAGTTACATACAAGGGAGCACCCATTAGACTATTTGTGTATTTTTCAACAGAAACTTTAAGGGAGTTTAAAGTTTTCCTTAAGGGAGTGACAGCAATTATTCAACATGATGAAAAGCAAGGGCCTACTCTACCCAGCAAGACTATCGTTTAAAAGTGAAGTAGAGATTAAAACTTTCCTGGACAACAAAAAGTTAAAGGAATTCATTACCACCAAGCCAGTATTACAAGAAATGTTAAAAGGACTCCTTTAAGCAGAAGACAGGAGAAAACAAACAAACAAAGGTCAAGAATATAAATAATAAAATGTCAATGACTATACCTATCAGTGATCACTTTAAATGTAAATGGCTTAAATGCTCCAATCAAAAGACATACAGTAGCTGACTGGATAAGAAAACAAAACCCATGCATATATTGTCTACAAGAGACCCACCTCAGGCCAAGAGACACAGACTGGAAAGAAAAGGGATGGAAAAAGATATTTCAGACAAGTGGAAATGAGAAAAAGACTGGGGTCGCAATACTTATATTGGACAAAATAGACTTTAAAAAGAAGACTATAATGAGAGACAAAGAAAGATATTACATAACAGTAAAGGGATCAATCCAACAAGAGAACATAACTGTAGTAAACATTTGTGCACCCAACGTAGGAGCACCTAAATATATAAAGCAAATATTGACCGATGAACATAAAGACAGAGATCAACAGCAACACAACCATATTAGGGGACTTTATAATCCCAATCGACAGATATTCCAGACAGAAAATCAACATGGAAACAGTGGCCTTAAATGCCAAACTAGATCAGAGGAATTTAATTGATATTTTTAGAGCATTTTACCCCAAAGCAACAGAATATTCTTTTCAAGTTCACATAGAATATTTTCCAAGATTAACCACACGTTAGGTCACAAAATAAGTCTTAATAAATGTAAGAAGATTGAAATCACATCAACTGCCTTCTGTGACCACAATGGTATGAAACTAGAAATCAATTACAAGAAAAAAACACATAAGCACACTGAGGCTAATTAACATGCTATTAAATAATAAATGGATCAATAATGAGATCAAGGAAGAAATCAAAATATACCTTGAGAAAAACAAAAATAAAAACACAACACCCCAAAAATCTATGGGACAAAGCGAAAGCAGTCTTAAGGGGGAAATTCATAGCAGGGCAGACTTAACTAAAGAAAAAAGAAAAATCTCAAATAAACAGTCTAACTTTACAACTAAGTGATCTAGAAAAAGAACAGCAAACAAAGCCCAAAATGAGTACAAGGAAGGAAATAGTAAAGATTAGAGTGGAAATAAACAAAATAGAGGAAAAAAAAAAAAAAAAAAAAAAACCAATATAAAACCAAGAGCTGGTTTTTTGAAAGATAAACAAAATTGACAAAGCTTTAATCAGATTCATTGAGAAAAGAAGAGAGAGGACCCAAATAAATAAAATCAGAAATGAAAGAGGAGAAGTGATGACAGACCCCATAGAAATATTAAAAATTTTAAGAAAATTCTATGAGCAAATATATGCCAACAAATTGGACTAAATGGATAAATTCCTAGAAGCATATAGTCTTCCAAGGCTGAATCAAGAAGAAACAGAAAATGCGAACAAACTGATTACAACTAACAAAATCGAATCAGTTATCAATAAGCTCTCAACAAACAAAAGTCCTGGACCAGATGGTTTCACAGGTAAATTTTACCAAACACTCAAAAAAGAATTTATACCTATTCTTCTCAAACTATTCCAAAGCTTCCAAGAGGAGGGAAAACTCCCAAGCTCATTTTACAAGGCCACTGTTACCCTGATTCCAAAAGACAAAGATATTACAAGAAAAGAAAACTATAGTCCAATATCCCTGCAAAACATAGATGCAAAAATCCTCAACAAAATATTAGCAACCTGAATTCAGCAATACATTAAAATGATCATATACCAGTGATCAATTGGGATTAATTTGTGGTATGCAAGTTTGCTTCAATATCCACAAATCAATTAATGTGATACCCACATAAACAAAATGAAAAATAAACATTATATGGTCACATCAATAGATGCAGAAAAAGCATTTGACAAAACCTATCATCTATTTATGATAAAAACTCACATCAAAGTGGGAATAGAAGGAACATATCTCAACATAATATAGGCCATATTTGACAAATCCACAGCTAATATCATACTCAATAGGGAAAAGCTAAAAGCGTTCTCCTTAAGATCAGGAACAAGACAAGGATACCCACTTTCATCACTTTTATTCAACCTACTTCTGGAAGTCCTAGCCACAGCAATCAGATAAGAAAAAGAAATGAAAGGCATCTAAATGAGAAAGGAAGAAGTAAAACTGTCATTATTTTCAGATGACATGCTAAGCTATAGAGAGAACCCCGAAGATTCCACAAAAATGTATTCGAACTGACAGATGAATTTAGTAAAGTAGCAGGATAAAAAATTAATATTCAGAAATTGGTTGCATTTTTATACACCAATAACAAACTATCAGAAAGAGAAATTAAGAAAATAATTCAATTTACAATTGCATTTAAAAAATACTTAGGAATAAATTTAACTGAAGAGGTAAAAGATCTATACTCAGAAAATCGTAAGACATTGAAGAGAGAAATTAAAGACGATATAAATAAATAAAAAACATATACCATGGTCATGGATAGGAAGAATTAATATAGTTAAAATGTCCACACTACCCAAAGCAATCTATAGATTCAATGCAATCCCTACCAAAATACGAATGGCATTTTTCACAGAACTAAAACAAATAATCCTAAAATTTATATGAAATCTTAAAAGACTTGAATAGCCACATTAATCCTGAGAAATAAGAACAAAGTTGGAGGCATCAGGCTACCTGATATCAAATTATACCACAAGACCATGGTAATCAAAACAGCATTGGCATAAAAACAGACACATAGATCTATGTGTCTGTCCCATTGATCTATGTGTCTGTTTTTATGCCAATACAGTCATATAGTTATTTAAAAAATTAAATGCTGAATAAAGTTTGGTGAATAAAGTTTTGTTTATCTTATTACTATTATGGTATTGGCATAAAAACAGACACATAGATCAATGGGACAGAATAGAGAGCCCAGAAATAAATCCATCCCTGGTCATTTAATCTATGGCAAAGCAAAAATTTACTCTTGGGTAAAGAGAGTACATTCATTAAATGGTGCTAGGAAAACTGGACAGGTACATGCAAAAAAATGAAATTGGACCACCTTCATATACCATTTCCAAGAATAAACTCAAAATGGATAAAAGACTTAAATGTAAGACCCAAATCCATAAAACTCTTAGAAGAAAATATAGGCAGTAAACTCTCACGTAATACCCTTAGTAATATTTTTACTGATATATCTCCTTGGGCAAGGGAAACAAACAAACAAACAAACAAATAAACAACTAGACTACATTAAACTGAAGGTTTTTGCAGAGTAAAGGAAACCATCAACAAAATCAAAGAACATCCTACTGAATGGGAGAAGATATTTACCAGCGATACATCTGACAAGGGGTTAATATCCAAAATTTATTTAAAAACTCATACAACTCAACACACACACACACACAAAAAAAAAAAATCCAACTGAAAATGGGCAGAGGACCTGAACAGATATTTTTCCAAAGAGGACATATAGATTACCACACAGATTTTCATATGTTGGTTAGACATATGAAAAGATACTCAATATGACTAATTATCAGAGAAATGCAAATAAAAACCACAATGAGATATCACCTCACTCCTGTCAGAATGGCTATCACCAATAAATCAACAAACAGCAAGTGTTAGCAAGGATGTGGAGAAAAGGGAATCCTTGTGCACTTTTGATGGAACTGCAGAATGGTGCAGCCACTATGGCAAACAATATGGAGGTTCCTCAAAAAGTTAAAAATAGAACTACCTTATAACCCAGCAATTCCACTCCTGGGTATTTATCCAAAGAAATCCAAAAACACTCATTCAAAAAAATACATGCACCCCAGTTTACTACAGTGCTCTTCACAATAGCTAAGGTGTGGAAACAACCAAAATACCCGTCAATAGATAATTGGATAAAGAAATTGTGGTACATTTATACATGGACTATTACTCTACCATAAAAAAAAAAGAATGAAATCTTACCATTTGTAACAACTTGAATGGACCTAGAAGATATATTACTAAGTGAAATAAGTCAAACTGAGGAAGACAAATGCCATATGATCTCACTTATATATGGAATCTAAAGAACATCTAAAGATCATGTAATTATGGCCACTTATAGAATTGCCCACACTGAATTTCATTTTAGTATTGTCTCAGCTTTCATAGAAATATGAAATATTTCATATGGAATCCATCACTCCAGAGGAATGCTACTAAAGATAGTATATATACCACATCAAAAAATGCTGTCTAAACAAAGTCCCACATGAAAGTTTTCTTTTGCAATTCAGTTTCAGGAAAAGCTTCTCTTCCCTTGAGTAGTTGGTGTACTTTGCCCTTTCTTATCAAAAAACTTATAGTAGTGGTCGTATCTTCCTTTTCACTTTGGCTCCCAGGAAATTTGCAACCAAATCTGAGGTAAGATGAACAGAATTATTTCAGTCTTAACAGATTACACATATTTTGTTGCAGTCCTATCAATTCATTGTTACTTACAACTTCTTCCTTCTAAATTGTTGTTCTTCCTTCTTCCTTCTAAATTGTTGTTCTTAATTCTATTTGCCATTATTTTACAATGTGTATTTGTTCTCCTGCTCCCAAATCTTTTGTGGAGGTCAAACATGAATACATGTGAATTTAAACAACAAATATTCTTTTTACCCAGGTATCCATAGGCGAATCTTCCACTTGCTTTTCAGCATACTTTTATTATGTGTTTTGTAGGTAAAATTACCAAAGACAAGGACCCTCAGGGACAAGGAGAGCCCACCATCATTATTCCCAGGTAATGTTTTATTCTAACCAGTTTCTTAAGCAAGTGTGCCCTGTGCATCTGTTTCTTCTTGGTATGAGCACAGGGATCAACCTAGCCTTTGACTTCTGCATTCAGTTAACAGAACTTACAGTTTCCATGAAATAAAATTTTCATCATATTTAACAGTGTCAACAGTATCTAAAAGAGCAGTTTAATTTTGTAACAGTAGGTCAAACTAAAACTTCTTGCCAAGAGATAGGAATATTCATTAATACTTCTTTTCAAAAACAGCACTTTTATTTTATTTTTGAAACGTGATCTAATTTGATAATCCCTTCCCCATGATGTTTTGTCTCAAGCGAGTGACCTCTTCTAACCAATTATTGTGGAAGGAATCATCCCAGCAGCATATTGATGAATAAGAAGAAATTCCTCTTGCCCACAGATGGCACTGCTGGGTCCACCTCCAGCCCTACCGTCTCCACACAGGGCACCTGTTACTTAGTCTCTCCCCATCTCTCTTCCACTTCTGAGAGTCTGGCATTTTTTAACCACCTGACTTTCCCATCTCAACCATATTTCCTTCACTCAGTAAACAAATATCAAGTAGCTACTATGTGCTAGATACCAAGTTGGGGTACTAGGAATACAGATAATATGGTGGTAAACAATCTACAGTAAATGCCTTCAAGGGGTTTATGTCTTCAATATTCCAGGGACAGAGAGATCGGTGAACACAGGAGAGGTTTCCATCAAGAATTCAGTTTGCTCCTTGCTTCTCTTCCCCCTGGGTTCTTGTCTAAGCCCTATTTAATAGTGTATCACATCACATCCCAGACTTTACATTTTCACTTCTGTTGTTTAAATAAACTCTATCAACACCTGCCCCCCACGCATGCGTGCACATACACACACATCACATACATTTAACATGGACTATACAGAGAATTATACAGACATCTTCTCTAAGTAGATAGTCAACATGACACATATTTGCAACACAGATTATCTGACTTAAACTGCTAACTTAATTAATTGGGAAGAAAAATAAGTGCTCATTTGCTCACAGGAATAGTTCCTAACTAGGGATCTTTTAGATCCATATGAGTAAGGTAAGAGGGGCACAAGTAAGTCTTTGAGATATATCCAGTAAGTAATAAGATAAACAAAACTTTATTCACCAAACTTTATTCACCATTTAATTTTTTAAATAACTATATGAATGTATTATGTTGCCTCCAACAGAATGATTATGTAATAAAAATTATAATTAAACTGCCTCGTAGGAGTGTGGGTCCAGGCAACTGGTGAATAATATGCTTCATTGACCATTGTAGGGAGGTTTGAGTAGCTAAATTTAATCTCAGGAGCTGAGAAAAAGTTGGGAAAGGCTGAATTGCACATGATTTCCAAAGCAAAACATTGAAATAAAGAATAAGGAAGCCAGGAGCTCGTGTGTGTGATAGTTGAGGGAAGGGGAGTATAGATCGCCCTCTGCCTTCATCTTCATCCTGTTATTGGTCCCATTAGTTCACTACACAAAGCAATGAATTTGGAAAGAATTACTATTTAAAATCATTTGCTTTGTTGTGATAGATTTAAATCCATCATCATCACCCCATCTCCCCTGCAGAAATTTGAGTGAATTCTTAGTAGAAAATTAATGTTAAATATAATTGAAAAGTATCAATTTTCAGAAAAAATAAAACAAAACTCCTTTGATCTGTTTATAGCACAACAATTTTGATAAATAAGGCAATGAAGTCATAAGATATTAGAAAGTTTGATTCTTAAATCCCATTAATATAGCTGTACTCTATATATGTAATGTCCTACATTAAGAAAATCTGAAAGGTGCTAACTTTTACAACCATAATGACCACTTGCATGTACACAAGAGCCAGTGAACAGAAGGACAGCTGACTTTTACTATACTGATGGGATTCAGTACACACTGTCCCAAAATGGTACCTTGTCTTATTAAATATCTTTATCTGGAATTAAAGAAAATGGCAGAAGCAGGAAGGTCACTATGACCTCCCCACCTTGCCCCTCTTTCCTGAAACAGGGTATAAAACTCCCATGTGAAAGGCAGCCCCTGCCCCGCGGTGCCAGGAGGAAAGAATACATTCTTATCAACAGAGACAGGAAAATTTGGGGTCAAGAACTCTGTACAAACAAAGCTTATTAAACTAATCCTTATCTTCCTACTCACTTCTTCACCATTTACTTCCTCTACCCCAAAACTCTTTGTTGTGTCAATTCTTCACTAATTTATTGTTTCTTTGTCTAAATGATATAAAAGCTTTCTGCTCTGGTCACTTCTTTGGGTCTTCATTCTCTTGGGAAGACTCCCATGCACATGTGAAAATTCAATAAAATTTATATGTTCTTCTCCTATTAATCTGTCTTTGTCAGTTCAATTTTTAGACCTAGCCAGGGATCCTAAGAGGGTCAAGGAAAACTGTTTCCTCCCTTTCCATACAAATGTTAAAACTCTCTGCTAACATGTATATAATTTACAAAGTGATCCTCCCAATAAGTCTAGTATCCACCTGGCACCATACATAGTTATTACAATATTATTATTTTCCCTATGCTGAACTTTACATCCCCATGATTATTTTATAACTACTAATTTGTAATTCTTAACCCCTTCCCTTTTACACCCAGTTCCCCAACACCCCTTTCATCTCGCAACTATCAATTTGTTCTCTGTATATATGAGCCTGTTTCTGTTTTGCTTGTTTGATTATTTTGTCTTTAGATTCCACATATCAGTGAAATCATATGGTGTTTATCTTACTCTGTCTGAGGCCATGGGACCAGGCAAAGCAGTATCCATTTTCCCTTCCAGCCAATCTGGTCAAACCCAACACATTCTACAGGACCCAGCTTAAATATCACCTTTTGGTCAGAAGATCTTCATCCTTCTAAGGCAGAGTTGTTAAATATTGCTATTTTATATTCTTTATAATTATTTTTTTTAAGCTCGTCAAGCTACCAGTCCTTTAGTCCCTTGGAAAAGGAATCCAAGTTCTGGCCAAGACAGTGGAGTAGATTAACACTGTATTTTCATAACCACATAGAAATTACAACTAAATTACAGAACAACCATCATTTAGAACCACCTGAAGTCTAGCTGAACAGTTCTATAAATAAGAACATATAGAAAAAATCATGTTGAAACTGGTAGGAGGGGTGGAGACATGAAACAGTCTGGTCCTATAGCCAAATGTGGTGGTTAAAAATTGGGAGGGCTATCTTGGTTGTAAAGGTACCCCCTGAGAAGCAATAGGTCCCATCCCTATACCAGTTTCCCCAGCCCAAGCTTCCAATGCCAGGAAGAGATATCTCCAAAAATTTTAGTTGTGTAAACCAGTGGAGACTGTGGCTGTGTTAGACAGAGGGCCATTTGATTCCCAGGTATTTCTCTTATAGGGCCCACTCATGGACTTACTTGTTGATGGACTCACTCACTCCTAGATCCAGCACTGAGGCAGCTTAAAAGGCACTAGGGACATATGGGGAAGAACTGAATCGTCTAGCTTCAGGGCTAGAGCTAGAGAGGCCACTTCTTCCCAGACAGAATACTAGCAGATAACATTGTTCCTTGTTGAGCCCCCCCCCCACACACACACACACACTGCTTCCAGTTTCAAGGCTTAAGTGGGTTCCATATCTGGTATACCCATCAATCCGGCAAACACCATTCACTTCGCCCTGGTGATTCCTTGAGACCATGCCTCACACAACTTTCAGGCATACCCAAGCCACTTCCAGGGGCTTTCCCATACAAACAGCCTGTCTTGGCTCATGCTACAGACTTTGTAAAAATTTCTCAAAGGCTCATAAACTCCTAATGAGCAGTATTTGGCCTTGGTATGCCCTATACCTCTTGATAAGAATCCCCAAGCCAGAGCTGGCCACAACCAACCTCAATTCTAGGCTAGGCACCTCCAATCCCAGTGCAAGTGGTAGCAATCTTCCAACTGCTTTCCGGCTCATGCCAGGTAGCCCTGAGCAGGGCACAGGCTGTGGCTGAACTTGGCCTGTGGCAGGTCCCCTCCCAGGAGGATATAGGGCCAGAATGCCCAGTGACTGGCTTTAGATTGAGACAAAGTGTTACCTACCAACCTCCATATATGACACACTCAAAGGGCAGACTGGGCAGGTACTAGAGTCCTGCTAAAGTGAATCGTGCTCCTTAGGGTCAGCCCCTCCACAACAGCTCCTCCACTGCAGTCAGGACCAGTAATGACAATCAATCAGTTTAAGGATCAATTCCTTCTATTTCCCATTGATGTGCAAATGGCAATCAAGGCTCATCTATAACAGGAGGGCACAGACAACCCACACAAAGACATACCTGGAGTACCCAGCTCAGGTGACCAGGGAAATTGCACTACTGGGCTTCCCGGGACACCTACTACATAAGACCACTCTACTGAGACTGGGAGACATAGCAGCTCTATCTAATACATAGAAAGAAACCCAGGAAGGCAACCAAAATGAGGAGGCAAAGAAACATGTCACAAATGAAAATACAGAACAAAGCTTCAGAAAAAAGAACTAAATAAAATGGAGACAAGCAATCTTCCAGATGTAGAGTTCAAAACATTTATTATAAGAATGCTCAATGATCTCAGGGAAAACTTCGACAAAGAGAGAGGAAACATAAAAATGAAGATAGAAAACATAAAAAATAACTAGTCAAAAATGAAGAATACAATAACTGAAATGAAGACTACATTAGAGGGAATCAACAGTAGATTAGAGGACTCAGAGGACTGAATCAGTCATATAGAAGATAAGGTAACAAAAAACCCAATCAAAACAGCAAATAAAATAAAATAAAAATCCCCAAAATGAGGATAGTTTAAGGGGCTTCTGGTACAACATCAAGCATATGACCATTCACATCATAAGGGTACCAGAAAAAGAAGAGAAAAAGCAAGGAATTGAAAATCTATTTGAAGAAATAATGAAAACTTCCCTAACCTGGTGAAAGAAATAGACATACAAGCCCAGGAAGCACAGAGAGTCCCAAACAATGTATACACCAATGGGCCCATACCAAGACATGTCAAAGGTTAAAGACAAAGAGAGAATCTTGAAAGCAGCAAGAGAAAAACAGTTACTTACAAGGGAGCTCCCATAAAATTGTCAGCTGATTTCTCAACAAAAACTTTGCAGGCCAGAAGGGATTGGCATGAAATATTCAAAGTGATGAAAACTGAGTACCTACATCCAAGATTACTCTACCCAGCAAAGCTATCATTTAGAATCAAAGGAGTAATAAAGTACTTCCCAGACAAGAAAAAAACAGTGTAGTTCATCACCACAAAACCAGTATTACAAAATATTAAAGAGACTTCTTTATAAAGAAGAATGAAAATAAAAGATCAAAAATATGAAAAATAAATGGCAATAATTCCATATCTATCAATAATTACTTTAAATGTAAACTGATTAAATGTTCCTATCAAAAGACATAGGATGGCTGAATGAATCAGAAAATAGGACCTTTACATGTGCTGCCTAGAAGAGCTTCACTTCAGATCAAAGCACACACATAGACTGAAAGTAAAGTGATGAAAAAAGATAGTTCATTAAAATGGAAATTTTTAAAAAGCTGGGGTAGCAATACTTATGCCAGAAAAAGTAGACTTTAAAAAACTATAACAAGAGACAAAGAAGGACCCAGTAATCCCACTTCTGGGTATTTACCTGAAAAAAAAACAAAACACTACTTCAAAGGGACATGTGCGTCCATATGTTGATTGCAACATTATTTACAATAGCTAAGATGCGAAGGCTATCTAAGTGTCCATCAATAGATGAATGGATAAACATATATATTATACAATGGTATATTACTCACCCATAAATATGAATGAAATCTTGCCATCTGCAACAATATGGATAGACCTAGGGGCTATTGTGCTGATGTTTAGACAGAGAAAGACAAATGCCATGTGATCTCACTTATATGTGGAATCTAAAGAACAAAATAAACAAACAAACTAAACAGAAACAAACTCATAGCTACAGAGAACATTTTGATGGTTGCCACATGGGAGGGGGTTGGGGGGATGGGTGAAAAAAGGGGAAGGGGTTAAGAAGTACAAGTTGGTAGTTACAAAATAATCATGGGGATATAAAGTATAGCATAAGAAATATAGTCAATAATATTGTAATAACTATGTATAGTGTCAAATGGGTACTAGGTTTATCAGGGTGATCATTTCACAAGTTATATATATAAATGTCCTATTACTATGTTGTACACCTGAAACTAATATAATATCGTATGTCAACTTTAACTGAAAATCTCTTTTAATTATTAATAAAGGAGTTGACAAATTACTCTATCTGTATCATTAGACCATGAATTTTTTTTTAAATTATACATTTGTTGAAAGATTAAAATATGAATAAAATAAACAGTAGGTGAATGAACACCAACTAGGTTTAAAACAGAGACCAATGTACCCATTCATTCATTAATCATAAAGATCAAGCTTGTTTAATAATCACTAAAAAATATACTTGTCAATGTCCATAAATTTACACTTAGTATCAGAGCTGCAAAATCCATAACATGAACACAAGCATACATACCTAGTAGTAGAAAAAAAGTAAGTCCATTATAAAATTTTTCTAGGTGTTAAAAGTACAAATACAACTGTTTAATTTGTTGGAAATATTATTGTGTATGAACTAAAATTTGCACTTCTACTCACTCCAGAAAATAAAAAATATATATTGCACCTTTAAATCACCATTCAACTTTGAATATCATGCTGATATTGATAAGTGATTCTGCATATGAGAGTTAATATATTTTTATTATGCCTCCCACCAAAAGAGAATTTGAATCTACCTAATTAAATCATACATTACTAAAATGTGTAAGGTAGATTCTCTTAGAATATTACAGATTTTTTTTATTTATAAATAATTTTCTCTTGAAAATAAAAGTTCACTCTTAAAATGTAATAGCTTATTTCCAAGTGTGTTTCCACATATTAACTCTGTAGAATGTCATATTTAATGCTGTAAAACTCTAAGACATTTTTTTTCCTTAGGAACCATCAGCTTCATATCAATATGTTGGAGCTACTGTGCAATAAAAGAGCAATATCTTTCCCTATTGTCCTGAATTATAATACCAGGTAACATCCACTTCAAATTTTAATACACTTTAAGCTTCTCAAATATATTGATTCTGACTGGCACTGTTCATCACTGTTTGTTCATAAACTCAAAAAAAGGAAAATTTAAATTATTTATTATATTGACTATTAACAATCTGCTATATCTCAAAAAAGCAAGTAGGGATCAGCCATGAGTATGAGGTGGGAAAAGACACTGCAACCCAGCGGTTCTTAACATAGGGGAGATTATGAGAAGGACCTATGAGCCTTTTTTAAACATAAGGACATCTGAGTCAACCCTCTGAAATTCAGATAGTTATTCAGATGTGAACCGACAGTTGAGAATCACTGTTTCATGCAGAGATAATGACAAACGCTAACATAGAGAGGTATGGAATAAATAAATGAGTATGAATATGCAAAAGTAATCAGAAAAATCTCTGTATTTTACTTATACAATTCGAACTACTGAGATATCAAGTGATATTCTAATGAATAATTATTTAAATTTTATCTCTTCTGATTTTTAATTTCATACTTATGTTCCTTAATGTTTGTGCAAATCAACTTCATAATTAATTCTTTCACAAATATTTCTTGGCCTCCTACTGCATGCCAAGAGCACATTAGGTGGTGGGGATATAAGGAAAAATAAAACAAGGCTCCTTTTTCAATAGGAGACATGATTTTTCTTAAAAAACGTGAATAACGATCATTTTTATTTTAAACTCCATACTTGCATGATATGTCAGACAGCAATTTGTCCAAAGTCTGTGTAGTTTTAAAATTCTTATTACATTTTCCTTAACAAATATTAGTAGACTTCAGTAATCATCCATTTCAATTGTATCAGCTTCCTAATCTCTACTATTCCTTTCTTGCCTCTCAGCACCACTCAATAGCTAATTCTCCATTCTAGTTTTGTCTTTGATCTTGACATTTCACTCATTATATCTTCTGTTATGGTTGTGGCCATAATGCCCTAATATTTATTATGTTTCACCTTACATAATACCTCAGCTTGCAAAGAAACTAACCTCCTTCTTGTAGTGATAATGGTGATGGCATCTGTTATTGTTCCTCTATTTATCTTTTTTTTTATTTAGATTTATTTATTTATTTATTTGGGTATTTTGGTTCTGAGAATTTAACTTGTCAAAGGTCTAAGTGATGGGTCATCAGGAAAACCTGAAAAACTAGACAAACTGAACTCTTAGGAGATGTTTTTGTTCATTGGCACACAATCTTAGTATTATAAAAACCAAGACCTGGAACAGGACAAAAGTGAGAATCTGATTAAATGAGGTGACAGATGTGACTGCTCCAGCACAGTGCTTATGCAGGCTAATAAATATTTACTAAGGAAGTGTCCAACATTTATTTACAAATGCCTTATTATAAGGAAAGTTCTTAAAATAATACCTGGCACAAAATAAGTGGCCAATAAATGTTAGCTGAAAGGGAAAGAGAGGGAGGAAGGGAAGGAAGAGAGGAAGGGAAAGAGGGAGGGAGGGAGGGAGGGAGGGAGGGAGGGAGGGAGGGAGGGAGGGAGGGAGGGAGGGTTAAAGAGCATCAGCATTGGGGAAAAGTAGAGAATGATATTCCCTTGGGACAGAGCCTACCTACCTTCTCTTCTATTATGCCCCCAAATTGAACATTTTGAACCCTCCTCACAATCTTCACTCCACAAAACCAAAGCCCTACTACCTTAGAAAACAATTCTGTTCTCAGCTCTTGTTGGGTTTCATACCTCACCCAAGGGTCTTATCAAAGTACTATAGTTCTTTCATCTACATTCAATTTCTTTCTTAGAAATACTGATAAATGCAATTTTCTTCATTTTATTTCATTTCAACTAAGGTTTTAGCACCTTAGCTATGTTTAAAAATCTCTTATGGATTTGAACCTGTGAGCTGTCTTTCTGGGCTGCTCATTAACAATTCTTTCATTTATTCATCCAGCCATTTATTCAGTTACTGAGTCTGGAAACCAAGTCCACAGAGATTAAGTGAGTTTCATGGGTTGCAAAGGTTGTGGTTTGATGGGGACTTAAGCCTAACACTCTGCCATCATTTGAGTACTCTTGCCTTTTTGTTAAAATTTCTTACTTAAAATTCAATTCAGAGAACTTTTTTCACTTTGTATTTCAAATGTGAAGATTAAAATTGATTAAAATGAATCTTCTAAGCTTGTAAAAACTAACAGAAAATATATAGGCAGCCTTTAAAAATTATTTTCTGATTGGACTGCAATCAGTGTCAGTGGACTATTATAATAAGCAATGTATTGAATTGTGTGAATAGCACACAAATTTAACAGATGTTTATTTGCAATATGGTATAACAGGTGCTGTTGTAAACTCTGTAATTGTGGTGAAGAAGTTTTCCTAACCAGAGACACTATGATGTATAGAGCAGGATTTGATCTGTGTAAAGCCCAAGGGTACGTTAATAATGCATATTATCACAGAGCTATGACATATTTTCAAGGCTTAGACTGGAATTCAACTAAGAATATGCTTCAGATGTTTGCCATCAACTTTTCATGTTCTTCAGATAATATTGTACTTCGTGTTCTTCAGAAAATAAGAAAGTAAATAATGAATGCTTTTGTTCCACTTTCTCTACTCGTAAAAACTGGAATTTACCAAAAATCAAAAATCAAAAATTTGGGGGGTTTGTAAAATATGTAAATAATTTTGCATATTTCTAGAAACATAAAATAAGAAATTCACCTTGGCCCATACTGGTCTTAAATTGTCTTGTGAAAATAATATTATAATTCACTTAAGCTGTTATTGATTTTTTTTATTCCTAGAAAAGAGGGATTTGTGGATTTCTGGTCAAGAATCTTCTTATACTACCAAATTAAAATAATAACACAGGTTGAGAATTGAGACAGACAGCATTTTTTCAAAAGTGACTATACTGATATGAAGCCCATTCCACGTGTCCTTCTTACAATATGATGTTCATGCTTCTCCATCCAGAGGTGGGGTCTACGTGTCTTCCACTTTACCTGGGAGGACCTTTGTAACAGCCTCCACCAAGAGAGTATGGTAGGAATGATGCTATGTGACTTCCCAAGTCAAACTATAAAAAACAATTCAGCTTCTATTTCTTTCTTGAGAGGCATATATTTGAAATTCTGAACCAGTCTATAAAATTATAGCTATAATGAAGCTTTGATTCAGTGGAGACTACATTAAGAGAGAGACAGAAAAATACCCAAGGAGTCCCAGCTGTTCTAGCCCTCAGCAATTTGAGTCTTCCCTGCCCAGCCTTCAGACACATGAGTCAGAAGTCTTTAGATGGTTTCAGCCCTCAACCACTGGACTGCCTGCTGAGTGGAAAGGAAATGAGTAGTCCTTAGAGAGCCCTGCACAGACTGCTGATTCTTGTATGTAAGCAAAGTAAATGTTGTTGTTTTAAATCACTAAGCTTTGGGTTTGTTACATAGTTATAGTAACGGGAACAGAGATGTCCACTCTGTGTAATTATCCTGAGTGGAACAAATGTGGCAAAGAACAGCTGCATTATTCATTCATTCATTTATACATTTCCATAAATATGTATTGAGTCCCTAACATGTGCCAGTCACTCTGCCAGCCAGTGGCTGTTTCGTGTAAGCAAAACAGGCAGTGTTGACCCCCATGGGATTTAAGCATTGGAAACGTGCTGACAACAGGCAGGCCTATAAACAATCTGATGTCCTATCACAGTGGGCATTATTAGAAGGATAGAGAAAAAATATCATTGTGATAGAAACGGTGATGGAAATAGTTGACATCTTTCCTTTCTCAGTGGTGACATGTACTCTGCTGCCAAATCTCCCTGTGCACAGGAAAACACAATGCCAGCCTCAGTCAGAATTACACTAAAGAACAGCAGGGAAGAAGAGCAGGTGAAGGAGATAACTCAGAATCTTGCAATCACATCTAGTGTTTTCTAGATAGCTCTTTCTTTTTATTAAATTCTATATAACAGACACCATAGTGAGACAATAGTAATATAACATTTTCTGGTGTGTTGAAAACTTTGGGTCAGATATGTCAGAAAAGTGTAATTCTAAGGCCTTACTGTTACTTGATTCAGCAAATAAATCATACTCAGAGTCCCACCTCAAATCTATGGTGTAATTTGGATTGTTTTAAACTTGATTCATATGCAATATACTTCTCATGAATAACAAAGCAAGGAAAAAACTAGGGAAGCTTTACACATTCTTATGCAAACTTAAACCAAATAGAAGCTCTAATACTCATCTATACTGATAAGCCTCCAAACAGCTGAGAATTTGTATTGGGAGAATGAATCGTATTATTCCATTTAGATTATTTCCGCATTAAAAGATAGGGCTTATATATGCTGCAGATGATAAAGTGTGGTCAGGTTAATGCTAAACTGACATACACATATGCTATGCCAGATTTGAGAATATGTGGGAAATTTTAATTAAAGGTTTATAAAACTCTAAAAAATCTCCAAAGGGTTTATCCTTATGAATGAACTTAAAACAAATTTAGAGGTAATATATTAGGTAATACGCAGGCAGTGATTAAGGGAAAACATGTGGCCGGTGCATAATTTCTGCAATGGTCTCCTTCAGAGGCTGGCTGTGGAAGCCAACTCCATTTGCCTGCAGTTGTTTTCAGCAAAGACCAATCAAGAGTTTGCTTCACTTTGTCATAGAACATGACACACTCTCAAGCTTTATGCTACTTTTCACAAACTGAGACATTTGACTCTACTTCTACAAACTATTTTTAGATATATTTATTTCTCCTACTGTTAATTTATAATCATTCTTTCCTTACAGATGTGTCAGTGAACTGGACTTACTGGAAGATTACAGGAGAAAAAAAAAAGACTTGTTCAAGGAAAAAGAGGGAAATGGGGAGAACAGACATGTTGATTGTTAATGGTTGTCATGCAGGGTGTCATGCGGGGTCTCAGCCCCCGCTCCCCACACAAGAACACAGGATATGGTGAGGCCAAAAAGGAACACCCCTGGAGCCATAGATAGTGGAGTCATACCACTATATTTTCGTTGGCAGCTGGGTTGGAGACACAGGAAGCAGGAGCCACACTATCCGCTACCTGCCGTCCACTTCTCTCTGCCAACCAACCTCACTTGCTAACTGCAATCCACTCTTGCTAGCTCAGCCACCATCTTTTTGCTAGCCCCCATTTTTCTGCTAGCATAGCCACGGTAGTTATATTAGTGGCCAATGGCTCACTGGTTACAGCTGGTGGCCAGCTAGCCACAGCTGATGGCCATCCAATCACAGTTGATGGCCATTTACTACCTGAGCCAGCACCTTTCCACGTGAGGGCGAGAGCCTGGAAACTGTCCCCTGGCTCTGTCCCCACAATGGTGCATACCTGAGTGATCTTTCTTCCCTTGAATAGCATCTTACAAGTTGCTCTAACACGCTAAACCACTATTACCATGGAGTAACACCCCCACTATAAAGGGGTTCTAATAGATGCCTTAAAATATTTTTAAAACATGCTCTAAAAGAAAGATAAATCCTATGCAATTCATATAAAACCTAATGCATTATGTACACTCTGTGCTTAATAAATGCCTTACTCATAAAATATACATTCATACATCCTCTCTTCTTATCAGTAAAGCAATCAAGCTGAGCATAAGATTATACAGAAATTCTACTCCTTCCTATACAAAATATAATCACATTGTCCCTTTTTAAATCATACTCAGATGAGAAGAAACAAGAAATGGCTACCTTTAATATTTCATTGTGTAAAATATTTCATATTTACCTACTAAAACTACTGCATGCATTTTTTGTCTTTCGTGTTCCAAAGCATAGAAGAAAAAGAAAAAAAAAATGCAGCTTTTTACTCCTAACCCAAGAACTAATCTTAAAGTATAATGTGTATCAGTAACTGAGACTGATTAGAGTTATCCTAAAGCATTCAGGGACTTTCTGTGTTACAGAAACTATATATTGATTATCAGTAAACGGACATAAGGCTAGTTCCTGATCTCTAAGGAAATTTGACTCTGTCTTTGTTTCTTCTAATAGTCTCCATTTGTCAGATTTAACAACTCATATCCACTGTTTGCAATGTTAGGCATCCAAATCACATTTCTCCGACAGAATTTGCCCAAAGCATTTCTTAAGCTAAGACCAAGACTCTGTCTTCAGAATGAGAATTAAATTGGGTGCTGGCAATGGGATCCCTTCTGATTTACTATTTTTCATCTGGACAAATGATCCCATAATTGCTGTGTGTCCTCATGCCCCTGTATTTTTAAAGTCCTATTCTATTGATAAACAATTAAATATCAGGTTAAGTTGGCTGTGGTTCATTCTAGTATATAGTTTGGCAGACTCTATAAACTGCCTGTTAGTAGCATTCTTGCAGTCAAAATTATGGTTGATTATAATGGAAATACAGGAGTCTTTAGAAAGCCAAAACAATGCACAACAGCTTTTAATTCCTCCTATGCCCACTTTACCCCACCCCAAGTTCAGATTTTTTTTATGATTACTTGCTTCACACCAACCGATCTTGGAGCTCTCTCCAGATGCTAAGGCATCTTTGTATATTTTACTAGCAAACATGCCATTTGGAAAGGCAACTATCAATTTATATGAGGCAGGACTTTGTATATCTTTCACACTCCTTTTTCCCTCTGACAAGCAAGAAATCGTAGGTCTTATTTTCCAAACCTTATTAAAAACTGTAATCCTTGTTGTTTGGAAGGCTCATTAGAGCCACTGCTCTATGCTGAACAGCACATCTTTATAAGAAAGACAGATTGCATGGATGCATCAGTACACCGGCAATAATGAAACCCAAGTGCATCCCCCACAAGCCTCAGAATTTAGACCTTCATTTGCTTTTTTGAAAAATGAGAGCCAAGACCATGGGCATTCGAAAACACAGCTAGATTCTGGTCTTTTCAGTAATAGGAGCACCCCACTATTGCATAGATGACATTCAGGGAAAGGAAAAGAAGCAGTTAACCATGTAATAGTTTGCAACTAGAGTGCTGAAAGCAGACCAGAAGCAAGCTCAGCAGAGTGGCCTTAGCGGTGGATTGAGAATGTACATAGGAGTAAATTCGGAGACTTGCCATCTCATCAGTGGTGAAGCACTGGTCTCTTGGGTGATAGATTGAAGGCATTTAACTTTCTCTAGTCTTCGACTTCCCCTTCCAAAAAAAGATTAGTCATGTGGTGTCTTTATCTAGGTAATAAACTGCCAAAAGTAAAGTTAAATGCAAGATTATTTTTTCAAAACAAAGTAAATCATGGAAATAGTATTATCTAAAATAAAACAATTATAATAGTTCTGATCTTGGGGAAAATGAAGCAAAATGGTGTTACAGAGTGAGTAATTCAGAGCTCGTTTTGATTTTTTAAATAAATGTGCTTCTCCATCTCTAACAAGCTGTGTGTGTGTGTGTGTGTGTGTGTGTGTGTGTGTGTGTGTGTGTGCGTATTTTCCATTCCTACAGTATTTCACAGAGGAGAACTTTAGCGGGTGGAAAGCACACTGGTCTTACAGTTTTAAAACATTGTACCTCAGAGTCTGCCACCTACTCACTTGATGAATCATTTAACCCCACTGGGCCACATGTCTTACCTGTCTCATGGAGCTGCTATTAAAAAATAATAATAATATATATAACATAGGTAAGTGATCTGGAATTAATTGGACTTTCTAAACCATCTAAATCAGTCTCTTTATTTTTAATGTGACAAATATAAGCAAAAAATTAATAATAACTTTACCAAAGTCACCCAGTATTTAAGTATCAAAAATTAACTTAATGTCAAATTATGATCTAAGATAATTTGTATATTATTTTTATTATTCATGTGGTTATATAAATAAAAAACTAAGAGTAGCATTTATCCCAATTAAACTAAAGTGCAAACACATAAATGATTGCACATAATAAATAGCAGTTATAATTATATCATGTTTTTCTTGAAAGCGACCTTAAAATATCCTGACTGAATAAACAATTGTATTTTCTTGGCTTACACTAGATTTTCTCCCGCATTTTAGAAATTTAAAAGGGGGTTGGGACATTATACCTCATAGAATACGGTTATATTAATGGGATTTAAGAATCAAAACTTTCTAATTTCTTGTCACTTCATTGCCTAATTTACCAAAAACCTCGTGTTATAAACAAATTGATAGAATTTAATTTATTCTTTCTGAAGATTTGTATTTTATGAAGTTATTTTTTTCTTTTAAAGATAGAAATACCTAAACACAATGTGTTATCTTGCCTTGGATCCTATAATAGAAAAATGATACTTAGGGAAAAACTAGTGGAATCTAAATAGAGTTTTTAGTTTAGGTAATAGTAATATACCACTGTTAATTTCTTGGTTTTGACAAATAAGCCATGATTAGATAAGATGTTAATTTTAGGAGAAACTGGGTAAGGGGTATCTGGGAAATTATTTTTATTATCTTTAAAATTTGTCTGTACACCTGAAATTATTCCAAAACAAAAATGTTATTCTTAAAATATAGAAATAAAATTGAGAAATACCAGGGGCATACTGATCTAATTTAAAAAATCTTATTTGATCAGAAAAATGATGGGAGATGATAATTTCAATTTCAAAGGAAGGAAGGAAGGAAAGAAGGAAGGAAGGAAGGAAGGAAAGAATGAAGGAATGAAGCTTTGTTTTTCATTTATCCCCAGTGCTCTGTCTCCACAATCTTAACCACCTCCCCCAACATATATTTTATCGAAGAACTCCTTTCTGGAGGTACCAACATATAAAATGGAAACAAATATCTAGAAAAAAATTAATTCTGCTTTCAAGCTTATTGTTCACAATACAGAGGGTGCCAAAAACATGTATACACATTTTAAGAAAGGAAAAAATTGTATTAAAATTGTAATACTCAACATATACCGATAACAAAAGATGAATATAAGTCACATTTAATTTCTGCAATTGCAAGAGGTGCTCAAAGTGGTTACCATCAGCATAATTTTAATACAGTTTTTTCCTTTCTCAAAATGTGTATGCACAATTTTTTTGGCACCCTCTGTAGTTACTCTTCTTCCCTGCCCTGCCTTGATGGATGAAATATACTTCCCTACTACACCATGACTTCAGGATAAGTCACATACTTCCTTTGACCAACAGGACGCTAGCAGATGTCACACAAAATGAGTCTTGGCAGGTGCTTGGGAAGCTGATTTTACTCTCTTGTGCCATGATAATCACCACAAAAAGAGCTTCTGCAGATTACCTACAGGCCCCTCAGCCTAGAGCCAAAATAAACACACGTAGAGCAGATCTGACCTGAATTCAGCTCTTAAAGAGGAGCCAATTCCATCTGAATGCAACCCTTGAAACAGAGCCTCCTAGTGGCACTCACTCCAGATCTGTTTACCCCCAGGCCACCAATGGGCATGGGGACAGGAACACCTTATTATCTGGCACCTAAATGTTGTATTGGTTTGTTAAGCAGTAATAACTGATGATACAGGACCTAGTGTCACTTGATGCTTAACTCTCAGCTTGTAATAGTAACTTTACCCATAGTGCTTGGGTAACTTGTCCACGTTTACCTGGAAAGAGTGGCAGAGCTGAACTGCCCATGCACACAGAGATTTATGCATGCTGCTGAAATCACATTTACCTTGGACTGCTTGTGCATGCTTTGCTTTAGAGAATCATAAGCGAAAGAGAACCATGTTTCACTCCCCCACCCCATTCCTAAAGGTGAGCCACAGCTAACCATAATCCCCAATGCTCAGTAAGTGCTGTGGATAGAGTGTTCCCTCCCACAATAAAGATTATTCATGCCTTTGCTTTAATTAACAAGATGGCAATGTCTCATCCTCTCAATAGTAAGCATCAATTCCTTAGCAGGGGAAAGAGAAAGAAAGGATGGGAGGGAGGAGAAGGAGGAGGAGGGGGGGGGAAGAAAGGGGAAAGAGGAGGGGCAGGAAAACAAGGAATACTGGCAAGAGATATAACAAGATGCCATTCTCCACTCTACTGCTTTGATGGCAAGTAAAGTAGACCAAAAGCATGATGGTCATTATGATATTTTTGGCTCCATGCTTGCCTGACAATCACTGTGGTTGTACCCATGAAATAGAAGGCATCTAGGTGTAAGGATCTATATTTATAAAGGGAGCAAGAAAGTGGAGCGTATAGAAGGATGTGTGGCTGCAATCGTGAGTAGATAGCTGGGAGGAAATGGAACTTGCCTCCTTTCTAGCATGTCTCATATCCCATGTGAACGTATCGCAGACAGTTCACAGATTTCAGACATTATCAACACACACACGCACACACACACACACACACACACACACAAAACAACAAAATGGGGCAAGTGGGGTATGAAATGTGGGAAAAGGAATTCTGTAGATTCCATTAAGATTGTTCTCTCAAACTTAAATCTATTTTCAAACAGACTCAATCTGTGTTACAGTTCTCTTGGGAATATGATTCTATACCAACTTTTTCCATAAATAATAAACATTCTAATCATAATTGTAGTAATTTTATGTGTACTTTTAACAGAAAATAAAATACAAAGAATAGAATGAATATTTGTATAATACAGTGCACAATCATCCTGTAAAGAATAACAGTTTTAGAAACATTCCAGGAACTATCAAAGGCCATATATTCCTTATGAAACATAAAGAATTCCCATTGAAGTCAATGGGATTTTACATAAAAATCAATGGCAAATTATGGTCCTTAATGAAGAGGAAATTATAATTATAGTGCGTCTGGTAGCATCACTATGAAGGCTGAGCAGTCTTTTCCATTATCACTTATCAAGATTTAATATCTCAGCTGTTTTGAGTCCTACTTGGCTGAAATGTAATATACAACTCATCAGACTGGATGTAATTAGTTATTAATATTGTTATTCCATAAACAAATATTTTAATCAGTAAAGCATTTTTTAATTATGAAGCTTAAAGAGACTATTTTTTCCTAGTGGCGGGCGCAGAGGTGGGAAAGGAGAGAGAAATAAGGAGACATGCTTAAAAGAAAGGAAATTTAATGTGGCAGCTCTCGTTACTAGAATAATTCCCTATCCTTTGACCGTGGGCACCAGCATGCTGGCTATGACACAGAATCTCCTGGGGGAAACAACACTGTAAAAGATGCAGGGAAGGCCATTCATGGGCTTCTTGAAACCCATTTTTCTGTTATGGGGGTGAGTTCATGTGCAGAGCAATGAAATAGGAAGACACTACAGGGCTTCTAGGCTGCAAGCATGGTCAGGCTCTGGTGAGAGCTCTCTTCTTCACTTGCAGACGGCTGCCTTCCTGCTGTATCCTCACATGGTGGAGAGAGCTCTGCTGCCTCTTCCTCTTCTTATAAGGGCACCAGTTCTACAGAATCAGGGCACCACCCTTATAATGGCATTTAACTTTAATCACCTCTTGAAATGCCCTATTTCCAATATAGTCATGTGGAGAGCTAGGGCTTCAACATGAATTTTGAAGAAGCATATGTCAGTCCGTAGCAGCCTGTGTAGAAAAAGTTCACCATTCCTGGTCTAGACCAAAGAATATGGTGTTTCTACTCCACCTTGTTGCCTATCTATCTGGCACAGATATTTCACTGGTGTTTAATGTTCATTTTCCATAAAAATTATTATATATGTGGAGAGCCGTCAGATTAGAAATAGCCGTGACTTTGGTTATAAAACACCAACCAGTTATTTTAATTTTATAATGTTTGCATCTTTTCTCTCTCTTCAAAACACATTGTTAGAATGGAGAAAAAAAAAATCTAACAGTACAATGAACATAAATATTTTCTTGATTTTTATACTAATACATGGTAAAATGTAAAGATTAGTAACACTGAGAATCAGAAATCCCTTCTAGAAGCCTTAAAGGAACAAAGCAGCTCTGTAATGGAGGACTAAGCATGCTTTTCCCAACACATATACCTGTTTTCTCAGACTTAGTCAATGTTTATTACATGTTATAAGCGATTTTACAAAATGTGTTTTTTTCTAAAGTCTGACCACGCCCTAAGAAAAGGAAAGAAAAATGTAGATGATTATCCCCAAATAAATGAGGCCTAGTTTTGTTCATCACTAAAGGAATAGCGAATTAAAATGTAGTATGTGTATACTGTGGACTAATAATAGCAGTTAGAATAACAGTAACTTGAATATTTCTCATAAAACTAGTGTTGAGTAAAAAAGAAAACAAAATATCCACACTATAACACTATTTATGCAGATTGAAAATATGTACATGCACAAAACACTGCATATTTTACAAATGTACAGTGTCAAGATTAAATATCAAATACATGTTCATGAGGGCCTATGGGCAAGATTGATTTGTAAGTCCAGGAAAAGAGGGAAAAAAAATAAAAAAGACAGAGGTTTGCAACTAATGATGATCATGAACAGACTATAAGTGGCTCAGATAGTTGTACCTGAGATACAGAGGGAGGGAGGGAAGGAGAGAAGGAGGGAAATGAGCATGGGGACGGAAGTAGGAAATAATAATGGTAAATACAACTCTCTTCTGATATCATTTCATTGAGTTTTTGGTCCTAAGTCCCTCAGGATGTGCGCATAGGACCTTTCTTGAGTGCAGACTAAAGTTGCAGTAGTAGCTCAGAGTTATAGGATCAGAGAGACAAATAGTATAAGCTTAGACAGAAGGGTTAGACATAAAAGTAAGGAGCTGCCACATTGCCCTTTTTTCTTTCTTTGAACCTCTGAGTCTATCCTGACTTATTTATGCCATCTACTGGTCCTTTCAATTAACCGCCTTTCCAAAACTCACTTAATTCTTGATTTGGACACTTTCAGTATTTGGGAGCAAGTAATGAGAGTCTTTTTACTCAAATACTCATTTCTTTCTAAAGAAAACGTCTGTGAAGCAACCTCTTGCTCCCATACTGATATGTTCCATCTTAAGCTTTTCCTTTGTTGCAAAACTCTGTGGAATTAATTCTTTTGTTTAGAAGCACTCTTTCAAGGAAAAACTGGACGCAGTTTCTAACATAAGCAAGAAAACCATTTCCCAAATTTGCTATAAATTCTTCTTTTCCAAAGCTGGAAATTGCATTGGAATGGGGTGTCGTTACATCACCTAAAATGCATTTGTAATCTTTCCCATTTGAATTTACAAAATTTGCCTAAACTGATTATAATCTTGGGGATAGATTTCTAGAGGTTTTTTTTTCTTCAATGTAAATTTCTGAACTCTAACAATCTTACTCACAGTTGGATGTGTATTATCACATGCCTTTATTATCTTACTGCTATTTCCTCTCTTTCTTTTTTAATTTCCTCATTTAGCAGATTATTCTCTGGCTCGACTCATCAAGAGAGGATAAATGTCAGTATTTTTAATGCTGTTTCAGCCAGACAGCCAGTCCCTTCCTTCATTACTGAGAATTCCCCTGGACCTGTGCAGGAATCTGGTCAAGTCTTATTTACACCTGTTCATAAATACAAGTCATTCATTAACAAATGTAAGGTTTCAACAACAACAACAAAACCCTGTCTCATTCCACATTCTCGTCTTGACAGAACAGTGTGTCTTATTGAATCATTTCTTATTCATGTTTAGTATCTGCTACTCTGAAGGAGAAAAATCAAGCAAGTTATTTCTGGAGCAAACACCGAGAATAACCACGAACCTGACAAGCCATCTTTTCTTCCTTGATGATGTGACTATTAAGCAGCTGAAGCTGATTCCAGGAACAGACTGTCCTCAGAATATTTCCCCAAATCCCAGATGACCATAATGCTATTGTTACAGGGAAAGGGAATTGAATCTCCTGAGGATCCTGAATATCAGGGAGGCTTAAAATCCTACAACAGGGGTCAGAGAACTACAGCCATGGGACAAATCCACCCACCACCTGGTTTTGTACAGTCTGTAAGCAAAGAATGTTTGTGTGTTTTTTTCACATTTTAAATAATGGGCAAAAAAATTAAAAGAATAATAATATTTTATAAGGCATGAAAATCATAGGAAATTTAAATTTCAGTATCCTTAAATAAAATTATGTTGAAACACAGCTATTCCCATTGATTTACTTCTTGTCCCTGACTGCTTTCATACTACAGCAGCAGAGTTGAGTAGTCACAATAGAGACAACATGGTCCAAAAAGTTGAAAATATTTACTAACTGGCCTCTAGTTTGTTGAGTCCTACCCTAAGATGAAAGAGAGGTGAGGTGCTATGAAGTCACTGATAGATTCTACAGCCCAAGACATCAGTGAATGGGTTTCCAGAGAGAACATGAGAACCAATGCAGGCAGCCCCTCTCCTCTCAAAATCCATTGCTCTTTCTTCTTCATACATCTGATCTTTCCATCATCAGATGCTGGATCAAGAATCTTAAGTTTCCCTTATTCCCTTAAAAGCAAAAATTAACAAATGGGACTACATCAAATGAAAAAGTGTCTGCACAGCCAAGGAAATCATCAACAAAATGAAAGACTACCTACTGAATGGGAGAAAATACACACAAACCATATATCTGATAAGGGGTTAAAATACAAAATATATAAAGAACTCATACAACTCAATAACAAAAAAAGAACAAATTATCTAATTTTAAAAATGGGCAGATGACATGAATAACATTTCTTTCAAAGAAGACATACAGATGGCCAACAAGTACATGAAAAGATGCCGTACATCACTAATCATCAGGCAAATGAAAATCAGAGCCACAATGAGATATCACCTCAAACCTGTTAGAATGGATATTATCAAAAGATTAGAAATAACAAGTGTTGGCAAGGATGCAGAGAAAAGGGAGCACTTGTGCACTGTTGGTGTGAATGTAGAGTGGTGCAACCACTAGGGAAATAGTATGGAGGCTCCTCAAAAATTAAAAATAGAACTACACGCATACCTGTACTTTATAGAATTTTTTTACGAATTGAAGGTTTGTGGCAACCCTGCATCAAGCAAGTTTATTGGGGCCATTTTCCCAACACGTTAGCCTTTTTTTTTTTTAGCAATGACGTGCTTTTAATTATGTACTTTTTTTAGAGATAATGCTATTGCACACTCAATAGACTAAATAGACTATAGTAGAGTACAAGCATAACTTTCATATGTACCAGGAAAACAAAAATTTGTGTGTGACTTGCTATTGCAATATTTGTTTTATTGTGGGGGTCTGGAATTGAACCAGCAATATCTCCAAGGTATGCCTATACCGTATGATCCAGCAATTTGACTTACGGATATTTATCTGAAGAAAACAAAAACACCAATTCAAAAGTTATATGCACCCCCATGTTCACTGCAGCATTATTTAAAATACCCAAGACATGGAAACAACCTAAGTGTCCACTGATAATGAATGGACAAAGTATATATATATATATATATATATATATATATATATATATATATATATATAGTGTGTGTGTGTGTATATATATATATATATATATATATATATATATATGATGTAATATTATTCAACCATAAAAGAGAATGAAACCTTGCCATTTGCAACAATACGAATGGACCTTGAGGGCATTATGCTGAGTGAAGCAAGTCAGACAGAAAAACAAATACCACATGATCTCATTTATATGTGGAATCTTTGAGTACAAGTTATTTATGTGCTCTAAATAGGTCTTTGTTTATTTTATCGGGTATCAGCTTTTTGTTGATATAGGTGTTTCAAAAAGAAAATATTTTTTTTTATTTTTATCTAGTCCACTTTTCAATTTTTTTAAATTTTATGTGGTTTCCGTGTCCTGTTTAAGAAATCTTTGTCTAATCCAACATCATACAAGATTTTATCTTAAGCTTTCTTCTAGATACTTAATAATTTTAGCTCTTACATTTAACTTTATGATCCTTTTCGGGTTAATTTTTGTATATGGGGTGAGGTAAGGGTTGGAGTTTCATTTATCCCTGTATTGATTAACTTGTTTCAGCACTGGTTTTTAAAAGGCTGCAATTTCCTGTTGAATGTCTTTGGAACTTTGATCAGAAATCCATTGAACATTTAAGTGCCCTTCCTGATGCAGTTTTACAGCTCCAGTTAGGAAGTACCACATTAGAACAGTGAGTCACTACAGCTAGGGTTTTAGGAAGGTCTCTCAGAGATGGAGACAGTTTTCCCTGGTGACTTATACAGCCAATATTATACCTAATTTTCCACCTGTTTGAATATCCAGGTACTTTTTGACAGGCACCTGGGATGAAGTAAACAATGTATTTATTTGTTTGTTTGTTTGTTTGTTTATTAGATATTTTAAACTTAGTTTTACTGTGCCTTGATAGCTTTCCTTATCTCTGATTTTGGTGAGGGGATTTGATTACCCAGATGTGTCGTATAAATTCATAAATGATGATTTAAAAGTGAGTGGGTTACAATTAGCCCTTGTGAGTCATTGTCTTATAATCCTGTATATTATTCTAAATTTCTGCAATGTATTTATAATAATTGGCATTAAGGGAAAACAGCAATAATAAATGTGGTGCAGGGAAAATAACATAATTAATGTATTGTAGTTTTATGGTTTATACTGGCTTTTAATGCAACCGATTCATTTTGTGACTAATAGCAAAAAAGAGAAAACATAAAATTAGCAGCTGCACAGAGCCCCCTAGCTTTCTTCTTGATCAGCTATCACCATTGAAGCTCCTAGGGTCCGTATTAAGATGGTTCCTTCTCAGTGCAATCGTATTCCCAGCCTATCCAGTCCTCTCCCCTTGTGCTCTTCCTTTTTGTTACTATCTGCTTGGTCTGTCATTCTCCTGCCTCTGCCCAGGTCATTGCCAGTTATGATCTTGTCTCTTCTTTGTCATACAAACTCAACCTGGTTGAAGTAAAGAAATGATATGCTTGCTTTTTTGGACATACAGTCCCAAAAATGACAGACTGGGAGCAATTTCAGATACATCATTTGGTAATTTTAAATGATGTATGAAAACAAAATAAACATTAAACACAGATTGATTTTTATATCCCACTTTGATTCTACTTGACTGCAAACTGTGACAAAACTTGTTGTGACTAGAAAAACTAGGAAAAGGTGAGATAAGTCACAGAAAGATAGCTTGTAACTGACAGGTGCCAATGTATTTATTTAAGTACTTCTTCCACCCCTTGCTCATCAAAGATACTTTCAAAGTCAAATTATATCACTTAGAACCTCATGTATTAGAGGTATATATTACCATAAAATTTAACTTGCTGTCCCATATATGCAAATATTTACGTCAGGATTTTTATAGTTATAATATCATAGAATTTTAGACCCGGAAAGGAGTTTCAAATTAATCTTGTGAAGTCCAAGCTCCTAATTTTACTAATAAAAGATCTAAATCTTACAGAAGTAAAGAAATTAACCTCAAATCACAAAGCTGCTTAACAATCACACAAAATGTTGAATCTATGCTTCCAGGATCCCATTTTCACACAACCCGTCAGTCTCTAGAATCTGGCACAATACCCTGCACAGTGGAGATTCTCATGAATAATAATCATGAAGGATGGAGGGAATTGATTTTCTTGAATACAAGTAGGAGTCCATTCTTGTAACTTAAAATTCACATGCTTTTCAGGATAAACATATTTTCCATGCATGTTGAATGCATAGAAAATATAGCTCAGATGAATGCTAAATGTTTTAAAAATAAAACATGCCTGGAAAAGGAGCAAAATTAGAGCAGTAAAAGAAAAAATCTCAAAAACCCATGGTGTGAGACTTGAAGAATTTTTCAACTTTGTGGAGATTACATAATAATTGCAAGTTTCTAACTATTGAGACCTTGGAATGACTGAGGCCTGTATGTTGAAATGCATGTCCTTGGCATTGCTATGATGTGGTTAGATTGTGTCATTTTAATCTAAGGTAGGCCCTCAATAACCTTAATCCACATCCCTAAAAGGAACTGCTTCACCATCTCAGTGATCTCTGTGATGAAACTTCATGCAGAACTGACTTTCCTAAGACACTTGCACACTTCACAGCACATGGATGCTCAATAAAAAATGTCGTTGAACAGGTGAATAATCTTTTCCTAGAATACTGGCAAATTTGTAGTTTGATACACTGGGAATACGTAGGTTGAAACTATAGATATTGCACATACTGACCAACCCTAATATTTGTGTTAATAAAGCAGCCTCCGTATCACCTGTGAAGGAAAAGCATACCGGCTATAACTTTCTCACCCTCTGTAGCCTTGTCTTAAAAAAGGGATAGAAACCTTCTCTGGAAGAGATCAAAGACAGCGGAGTAGATAAATGCTGTGCTTGCCTTGTCCCATGAACATATCAAAATTACAACTAAATTATAGAAAAATCAAACCGGAGAACCATATGAAGCCTAGTTGAACAGAAGTTTTACAACTAAAGATATAAAGAAGCCATGTTGAGACTGATAGGAGTGGCGGAGATGCAAAATGGGCTGTTCCCATACCTATGTGTGGCGGTTGAAAATCAAGAGAGATATCTATACCACAAAAATCCCCATGAAGGAGCAAGGGACCCCAGCCCAGAGTACTAGTGTCAGGAAAAGGAGCCCCCACAACTTCTGGCTGTGAAAAAATAGTGGGGATTCTGACTTTCCTACAGGTAGGGAAGGCTGTAGGAAACCCAGACGTCCTCTTAAAGGGGCCGCGCAGACACTCACCCAGGGCTCCAGTGGAGGGATGGTGGTTCTGGGTGCATCAGAGACATGGGGGGAGACACTGAGTTGTGTAACTTTGGGTTGAAGACTGGACGGACAGTCTCCATTTTCCCTACGTGAGGCCATCCTACTGTGCAGCTGGCAGGCAGGTGCCATTTTTCTTGTGTTGAGCCCGCCCCCACAGGCCAAATCTGAATCTGATTGGGCTGGGGAGCTCTGCTGCTCCACCTTACCAACTCACTGAGACGTGGCCTTACCCAACTTGCTCACTCCCTGAGGATTCATCAATGGCTAAAACTTATAGGAGCCGGCAGGTGGCAGCAGACCTCAGAGTACCCTGAGGCATTTTGTGGAACTACTCCAGACCCAGAACTGGTAACAGCCATCCTCGGTTCGCAGCATGGCCTCACCCACCTGCCTGTAGGTTTAGTATAGGCAGTGAACAACTGTGAATTGCTTTGTAGCTCCTTCTAGGTAGTCCCCAGCCAGTCACAGGAAATGGGTGACCTGGGCCTGCACCGGAGCCCCTCCCAAGAGGTCCCAGAACTGACATACTTGAAGGTTGGCTTCAGAAAATAGCAGAGCATTGCTCAATTAGGCCCACAAGTAGCACACCCAAAGGGCAGTCTCAATAGGCACCAGAGCCCGCTGGGGCAAATCCCACTTAGTGGGGTAAGCCCCCCTCACAGCAGCCCATAAGCTGCAGACGTGGCCAAATCCCACATCCAATTAGCCTGAGGGTCAGTACCACCCACTGAAATGCCTTGACATGCAATGAAGGCTCAACTATAACAGGAGGGACACACAACCCACACAAGGGACACTTCCTGGGGCACCTGGAACAGATGACCAGGGACGCTGTGCCACTGGGCCCCACAGGACCCCTACTACATCAGGCCACCTGGTAAAACTGGGAGACCATAGCAGCCCTACCTAATACATAGAGACAAACACAGAGAGGCAGTTAAAATGAGGAAACAAAGAAATACATCCCAAATGAAAGAACGGGAGAAAACTCCAGAAAAAGAACCAAACAAAATGGAGGGAAAGAACCCACCAGAGACAGAGTTCAAAACAATGGTTATAATGATGCTCAAGGAACTTAGTGAGAACTTCAACAAAGAGATAACAAGCATTAAAACAAATAAGTCATGGGGATGTAATATATAGCATAGGAAATCTAGTCAACAATATTGTGATAGTGTGGTATGATGTCAGGTGGTTGCTGTATTTATCATGGTGATCACTTCTTTAACATAGAGAACATAATCAATAATATGGTATTAACTATGCATAGTGCCAGGTAGGTACTGTTGAATAACTGATGTACACCTGAAACTAACATAATATTGTATGGTAGGTATATTTTAATAAAAATCTTTTTTTAAAAAATGTGATCCAAAATACACCTCTTTGACATAAAAATTATTTTGAGCTAACGGCAATTAAGAAACGGGAAAAGCTCTCTCTATTCTCCCTTTTTCTGCCTAAAGGCAGGATATAAATTCTCCCCTCACTGGAGACAGACTCTTATCAGCCCAGATAGAGCATTCTGTAAACAAACTTTGCTCCATTAGTTCCTTCTCATATATTTACCTTCCCACAATCTGCCATCCTTGGAAGCCTAAAACTTCTTTCCTTTATCCTAACATTTCTCTGTAAATTTATTGTTGTTTGTTGAAAATGCTATATAAGTTGGAGTTCTAAACCAGGGCTTTCAGTTATTTTTCACTGAGGTTTTTCCCACATGATGTGCACTATACGTGTTAATAAACGATTTTTTTCTCTTTGTTAATCTGCCTTTTTGTTAAGGAGCCCCAGCTGAAAACTTAGGATGGGTAGAGATAGATTTGCCACCCCACATGGCTAACAGATGGCTTGATTCTCTATCCTTCATTTGACTTCTCAGTTTTCCTATCACTTGTGTAGCCAAATTTCTACATTAAATTACTTTGCTTAAAAGACCTGGAGTTGTTTTTATTTTCTGCTGGGGTTCTGATGAATGCAGGTAGCCATTAAAACTGATTAATAAAAGGAGTAATGGCTTCAACTCCATCTTTCTTTGCCTTTTCTTACCTTAGTCCTCTACATTTAAAAATAATCAGTTTTGTTGTTTTTCTCAGTTGGTTTTTAATGAATCAGGTTCACATCCTATCAGCCTTCATATGTATTCTAATCACTTCATTTAATCTCCCAAAATATTATTGAACATCTATTATGTGCAGAAACTGTACTAATTGAACTCCTGCCCACAAAAAGCAATGTGCCATGTACACAGCCATATAGCTAAATAATTAACATATAGTGTGATATTGCTTGAATGCTATCTACAAAGAGTCAGCAGAATGCAAATGACAGAGAAAGCAATTCTTGATTGTCGGGTGGCAGAGGTGGGTAGGGGGAGAAATATTATAAAAGGAAGGTTGGGGAAAGATGAATAATGAAAATAGGCATTTATTTAGTGCTTTCAGTGTTTACACTTTTCAAAAAGTACTTTACATATACTCTCTCATTTAATCCTTAAAACAACTCCCTTAGGTAGGTATTATAATTATTCCCATTTACCAGAGAAGAAAACAAGACAAATAGAAATTAAGTAACTGCCCCAAAATATGAACAAAGGCATGAAGAGAGAAGAATGCATAAAGACATTCAGGAAGAGGAAGCCACTCAGTGAGGTTCTTGTTTGATTATTTCAGATCAAATACATCCAGATTAGGAAAACTGTCTTAATACGATGGACTTAATGCTTTGGATTTAATACTATGTAGCTGAAAGGAATCCATTTCAAATCTCTGTGAAGGAAACTGGCAAGGACACATAGCATATTGTCATGTTTTTGTACCAATTTACTATAGTAACTAATTTGCAAACTCTTGGTTCATAGAGAATAATCCTAAAACAAATATAAACTAAAATTGAGGAAATGAGGCACTAGAAGCAAAATGTTTCTCCTGTTCTGCAGGAGTGTAACTTGCCTGTACAAATTAACTTATGTATAAGTAGGTTCAAAACTTCATTATTCAAAAGTAATGTAATTGGGGATCATATTTATGAAAAGCAAAAGGCTAAAGTACCCATTTTATGTGTTCATTTATTGCCATAAGCCTTGAGTATAATTCATTCAAATTCTGAATGTCGATATACATGCTAAAATAGGATACATTCATGTTAGTTTGAATGAAAGTATGCCTGAATAATAAGTCTCATACAATGCCAGAAACTTAAAAAAAAAAAAAAAAAAAGTAACACAGAACACAGCATTTCCAAATACTATCACATACTCAACACCAGGAGCAAATTATTTCCCATTTAATTACTACATACATTTTACAAAATTAGGTGTTTTTAAAGTCTTCTGTTGTGATAGCTTTTTTAAGAAGTAAAAGAAGCCTAAACCGTTTTTACTCAAGCTTCTGAATTTTAACCTTCAGCATCATCTCCATTTACTAGAGCCTTGGCCACTAGGGGGCAGACGCGACCAAGCCATTTAATGTGTTTGTATTTGCTGTTTTGAATTTGAGGTAAAGTATACTCTTGAAGCCAAAGATGTATTTTTTATAAAAGTGAATATCAAACAAGCAAAAAAACAAAAACTTTCATAATTCAACTTTGAGCCTCTTTCGTTTTCTTACAAGCTGCTAAGTCCAAGTCTTTGTTTTCAACCACAGTAAAATTAAATTGACAATAGTTACAGTCAGTTTTTAGTTGGTTGCTATATAGAATTAGCAATGTCCATCAGCACCCGAGTTTATGTTTCTAAGTGTCTATACTGATAATCTAGTTATGTATATTATCTAATTTAATTCTTACAATATATCATGAATAAAGTGTTATCATCCTCATCCATAAAATGAGGAAATATTAGAGATTTCAAAAGATCACTATTATGAGGAAGACTAGGGATTTGGACCCAGTGTTGTCTAATTCTAAAGTGTGTGTATGATATGACTTTTCATTTTTTCTGTTTTAATTATGAAGTGCAAATATGTATATACAAGAGCCCATAAAATACAAATGTACAATTTAAAAATAATTGCATAACAAATAGCAAATATCCATTTCACCATCACCCTATTCCTGCATAAGCATCTAATGAGCTGCTCACTCTTCCTAATCTCTTCCCCTTGAAAGGTAATCATCATCGTCACTTTTATAGTCATTTGCTTTCTTTTATTTAGAACTTTTGTGAGCTTCGTATGAATCTATTCATAACATATAGATTCATTCATATCTTTCTCCTTTTGGTCAATATTATATTTGTAATGTTTATCTTTAATGTATGTAGTTACAGTTCTTTAATTCTCATTGCTATATGAAATGAAATGCTCTATGTAATCAGCCACAATTTATTATCTGTTTTACTATTTATGGGCATATGGATTGTTCCCAGTTTTGGACTATGAACAATACTACTACAAAAATTTTTACACACATATTTTGATGCACATATAAAAGTGTCCTTAAGATATGTAACTGAGAGCCAAATTGCTAGCTTATGGAGTCTGTCTATATATCTTCAACTTTATTGGAAACAATCCAGAACTCTGTTGACAGGTGAATGGATTAAAAAATGTGGTATATCCACACAATGGAAAACTACTAAGCAATAAAAAGAACCAACTATCGATACATGCAACAATCTGGATGAATCTCAAAATCTTTATGTTGAATAAAAGAAGCCCAACATAAAAGAGTATATTCTATATGATTCCATTTATATAAATGCTAAAAGTGCAAACTAATTCATAGTGACACAATGCAAACCAATGTTTGTCTGAGGACCAGGGCAGGAGGTGAAATAAAGATAATGGCTTATAAGAGCACTATGAAATTTAGAGGTGTGATGAAAATGTTTGTTAACTTGATTGTCAAAATGATTTTACAGATGTATTCATATGTTGAAACTCATCTAATTTTATACCTTAAATATGTGTAGTTTATGGTATGTCAATTAAATCTCAATAAAGATGTAAAATGATCAAGCAAATGTAAAATATTATGTTAATATGGATATTTTCATTACTAATGATATAGAACATCTTTCCTCTGTTACTGGAGTTTGATTTGACACTGTTATTTCAATTTCCTTTTTCTATAGAGTGCCTTCTTAAGTCTTTCATCCATTTTCCTTTATAATTTATTTTTCTTCTATACCTGTAGGTAATGGGACCACTCTACTTCTCACCAACAGGACAGCACTTACAGTCAGTCCCAGTTGAGACACATGAGGTGAGTCACTATCAAATCCATGGTGTTCCTATGTAAGGCAAATTCAGAGGGATTGAAATCTTTTCCTAAGTACCAATGCCTCCCTCTGCTGGGGTATAATATTGTAGTACTGAATCTGGCAAGATAAAAGAATCTGGCAAGATAAAAGAATACAACTGAATCTGGCAAGATAAAAGAAAATGTCTGCTGGAGTTGTGTGATTGCATCGTAACTTTTCTCTTTATCCTCACGACCATATACCAAGAACCTCCCCAGTGGGGTTCCTACTTTATATTTACCCAATCAAGCCAGTCAGTGCTAAATGTTCTTATCATCACCCTTTTATCAACAGATATTTTAATTGCTCATTCCAGTTCTTAATCAAACTGCTACTATATGAATAATATAGAATTTGGTAGGTTCATATGATGTTATGTGTCTTAGCTCATTTTTGTACATAGGCAACAGTGAAATGTATACTTTGATTTGATGAAATACAACCTAGGAGACTGAGTTTATTCTCATTGTGTGGTTCCAAGTCTCTAATAGTGTCCTCAGCCATCGCTATGCACAAAAGATAAGCAAAGTCAAGGTCTAATATGTGTTTATTCTAGTTAAGACCCAGTTGAAGCCACCTGGGACTCATTGTATACCTGCCATTCCTTGCCTTCAAGGAATCTTGCCCAAAGTCATCTTTTGAAAAATATTTTTCCATTAGCGTTCAGCAGACTGTATTGCCACATTAATAATTTCCATAAAGGAGTATTTCATGTTTCCACCCAATATTTATAGCTTAACACTATCCCTGTTTACTCATGTACCCAAGTACATATATCCAGGGAATGGACCATTGTTATCAGCCTTTTGCATTTTAACCCCTATGAGCCAGCACCCAGGTTTTACCTAGCGGTCATTATCATATCCCATTTTAATTCTTTGTGAGGGCAGAGCCCCAGAAAGAAGTTTCCAGGCTCTCGGCCTCACATAGACAGGTGCTGGCTCAGGTAGTAAATGGCCATCAATGTGATTGGATGGCCATCAGCTGTGGCTAGTTGGTCGTCAGCTGTAACCAGTGAGGCATTGGCCACTAATATAACTGCTGTGGCTACGCTAGCAGAGAAGAGAGAAAGAATGGGGGCTAGCAAGAAGATGGCGGCTGGGCTGGCAAGTGTGGATGGCGGTTTGCGGACAGTGTGGATCCAGCCTCCAGTGAGAGTATAGTGCCGCCAGAGAGAATATAGTGGTACGACTCCCCCACCTATGGCTCCGTGGGTGTTCCTTTTTGGCCTCACCATATCCTGCGTTCTTGTATGGGGAGCGGGAGCAGAGACCCCGCAGGCCGCCCTGCATGACACATTGGCGCAGCGAGCAGGGTCTCCCGCATGACATTCTTCCACAGAATTTTCACATATTTCCATAATTTAATTCTCCTCACAGTAGTATTCTTAATTGTAGATACCAATGAACATATGATTATAAATCCCTCTGACACTGGGAGAACTTGCCAATTCCATCACCAAGGCAATAGCGGCCTGAAGAATCACTTGATTCTTTAACCAAAGTAGTTTTAGACAATAAATTGCTCTTGATTATTTACTGAGGAGGCATATGTGTATTAGCAAACACTACCTATTACACTTGGATAAATTCCTCTGGGGAAGTAGAAACTCAACTACATAAAATTAGAGAACAAGCCCATTGATTACAACAAACTTCACCTGATGCCCCTGGTCTTTCAATCTATTTAGCTCATTACCTTTGTTTTGGCTCCAGGTTTAGGACCATTTTACCAAGTGTATTTATTATTGTGGGGACAGAGCCCCAGAGAGCAGTTTCCAGGCTCTCGGCCTCACGTGGAAAGATGCTGGCTCGGGTAGTAGATGGCCATCAGCTGTGGCTGGTTGGCCGTCAGCTGTAACCCTTGAGCCATTGGCCGCTGATACAACTGCCATGGCTGCGCTGGGGAGTGGAGTCAAGGAGAGAGTCGGTCAGTTGGCAGAAAAGCGGACAGCAGGTCACACATCATGTGAATCCAGCCTCCAGTGAGACTATAGTGGTATGACTCCACTACTTATGGTTCCGTGGGTGTTCCTTTTTGGCCTCACCACATCCTGTGTTCTTGTGTGGGGTGCGGGAGCTGAGACCCCGCATGACACCCTGCGTGACAATTATTCTGCCTCTTTTTTTTTTTTTTTGTATAATCATTTTTAGACACTGTACCAGTTGCCTATCAAATCTCTATAGAAACGATGCATCAAATAGGATAATGTTGGCTCAACATTTTGAGATGATCTCTGATACTTACAAGATATAAAGTTTGAGTGGAAAATGCTTGTGTGGGGACAGAACCCCAAAAAGCAGTTTCCAGGCTCTCGGCCTCACATAGACAGGTGCTAGCTCAGGTAGTAAATGGCCATCAACTGTGATTGGATGGCCATCAGCTGTGGCTAGTTGGCCGTCAGCTGTAACCAGTGAGCCATTGGCCACTAATATAACTGCTGTGGCTATGCTAGCAGAAAGAGAAGAGAGAGAATGGGGGCTAGCAAGAAGATGGTGGCTGAGCCTGCAAGCAGAGCAATGAGGGTTGACAATTATGTGGCTCCTGTTTCCTGTATCTCCAACCCAGTCGCCAGCGAGAATATAGTGGTATGACTCCCCTACCTATGGCTCCGTGGGTGTTCCTTTTTGGCCTCACCATATCCTGAGTTCTTGTGTGGGGAGCGGGAGCAGAGACCCCACAGGCCTCCCCGCATGACAAATGGTGCAGCGAGCAGGGTCTCCTGCACGACAGCTTGAGAGTCCCCTTTTCTAACTTCCTTGTCACTCGAATGTGACCTTAAATGATTTCTAATCACTATGCACTTTTCCTTTGCCATGGGGTATGACAACCAGTACAGAAAACCTGACTCTTGATCAGCAATGCTGTGGGGACAGGGCCAGGAGTCCAGTTTCCAGGCTCTCGGCCTCACGTGGAAAGGTGCTGGCTCAGGTAGTAAATGGCCGTCAACTGTGATTGCATGGCCATCAGCTGTGGCTAGCTAGCCATCAGCTGTAACCAGTGAGCCATTGACCACTAATATAATTGCCATGGCTACGCTACCAGCAAATGGGGACTAGCAAGAGGATGGTGGCTGGCAAGTGCGGATTGCAGTTAGCAAGTGAGGTTGCTTGGCAGAGACAAGTGGATGGCAGGTTGCGGATCGTGTGGCTTCTGATTCCTGTGTCTGCAATCCAGGCACCAGTGAAACTATAGTGGTTTGACTCCCCTATCTGTGGCTCCATTGGTGTTCCTTTTTGGCCTCATGTCACGCGGGGGACCCTGCTCGCTGCGCCATTTGTTGTGCAGGGGCAGGGCGGCCTGCGGGGTCTCTGCTCCCGCTCCCCATACAAGAACGCAGGATATGGTGAGGCCAAAAAGGAACACCCACAGAGCCATAGATGGGGGAGTCATACTAGTATATTCTCGCTGGTGGCACTATACTCTCGCTGGAGGCTGGATCCACACTGTCCGCAACCAGCCATCCTAACTGCAATCCGCGTTTGCCAGCCCAGCCACCATCTTCTTGCTAGCCCCCATTCTTTCTCTCTTCTTTGCTAGCATAGCCACAGCAGTTATATTAGTGGCCAATGCCTCACTGGTTACAGCTGACGACCAACTAGCCACAGCTGATGGCCATACAATCACAGTTGATGGCCATGTACTACCTGAGCCAGCACCTGTCTATGTGAGGCCGAGAGCCTAGAAACTACTTTCTGAGGCTCTGCCCCCACACCTCACCATATCCTGCGTTCTTATGTGGGGAGCAGGACCAGAGACCCCACATGCCACCCTGCATGACACATGCTTTCAAAGAAAGATCTTGATTAAAAGGGGAAAATGTGAAAATAAATAAAAGAAACCTTATTCAAAATGGATTATGGAAGCCACGGAGGAAGAGTTCTTCTGTACTTACCTATGTACTCTCGTCAATTTGCATAAACAGCACCTTCAGCTTTTACAAGCAACAGGAAGAAAGCTCCCCTCCCTTTTTGCCTCCATAATGACCAGCTGCCCATCCTCTTCCCCCAGTAATAGCTATCAGCCCACTACCACCTAGCAATGAGAAATCACCAAACCTCTCCCAATTTCCTCCTAAAATTCAGTAAAAACTGACCTCTTTTGTCTCCTCAGACTTGCCTATGGTTTGTCATAGTTTGCATATCCTCTCTATTCCAAATGAATTTAACTGCTGCTTGAATAATTTTGAAAGAGAAAAATAGCTTGTGAATCCCTAGATTCAACCAGCTCTGAGGCCAGTTCAATTCAATCCCAGCCTTTTCCATGGTTTAATTACTTGATCCACTACGATAGTCCTCTTTTTTTATTCATGTAATTTTAAGGTTTAGTGTTGTTTCTTATAATTGAAATAGGTGTAATTGATAGAGTAATCAAACTATTGTCCCTTTCAGTTTTAGTCTTATGGAACTCATTAATCACTACATCCTGAAAGAGGGGTTTAGATACTAAACAATGGCTTTAGATTAAAGGAAGAATACAACATTGATTGGGGGACCCAAAGAGAACAAAATCAGGTATTTTAGTAAAATAAGATAACAAGGCAAAATTCGGATGACATGGGCGAAAATCGAAAGATGCTGACAAGTCATATTAAAATAATTTTTTTCCCAAATCACTCACACACACACACACACACACACACGTTAGAGTCAGGTTTTATAAGAAGAAACTTTAATTTTTCACAGATACAGAACATAAATCAAAAAAATTATGATTTTTTAATAATCTTTAAATCCCTTTATTCCTAATCATTTATAGATATTATAATGTTTTGTGAATCTTCATCCCCGCCATAAGTAAAATACACCCTTCATTTCCAGCTACTTCTCTTTATCCTGTGTTTCCTCATTTTTTAATTTTTGCTCTTCTATGATGTGACAAAAATTATTAATGTGTGAAGGGTTCACATAGTCATTTTCTTCTCTTGCACACCTGGTAAGTTACTTGCTTCTGATATCTGAGAAATGAGAAACAAAATATTCTTAATGGATTATTTAAGGGACAGTAACCAGAAGGAAGGGAAACACTGGGCTACTGGAGGTCTAAGCTAATCTTGATTTTAAGTGCATGCACCATGAGGAGAGCAGAAATGGAGAAACCAAGATGGCACAGTCAGGACAGCAAAGTTAGTAGTATGAGAGTATCCCAGTAGTTTGAGTGAGAGAACTAGTGAGGATATGATATTCTAACTTGATTTTCCACAAACAAAAATAAGATTTGAGTATAAATTGAAACTTCTGTCCGATCTTTGATTGGAACTGTGCAACACATATTGCGCACAGTTTGATAACAGAGAATATACATAATGCTAAAATCTGAGCCCATGAATATAAAAGGCACATACCTCATATCACCGACCACACGCATTAAGAGGTACTCAGAGGTGGGCGATCTGTCAAAACAGTTAAGTGAAAAAAGGCAAAAGTATAAGGTCCCAAGGAAGGAGCAAATAAACAAAGATCACATCTGATCAGAAATAATGCTAATCCAATCCAGTTCTAATTACAAAGCAAAGAAGGACATATTGTTAGAAGAGGGCAAGGATACAGCCAGGGATATTCAAACAGTGGGAATGACAGAAGTGCATCATTCTAAAAATCTCATCTTCAGACGAGAGGGAAGAAATGTAGTGCAAATCCTCTAGGTTGTACCCTGGGTGGGGGTGGAGGTATCAGGAAACGTGAAGGGAAAAAAAATGCATCCAGCCAATGGTCTAAATGGCAGGATTATTCATAGGGCAGCAACCCACAGAGACATAGCAAATTGCCATGTACCCAATAGATCCAAACAGGAAGTAGCCACAAAACTGACACCTTCAAGTTTCTACACCACCAAATTCATCTACCTGTTTCCTCAGGAGGCAAATCCTCTAAGAAATCATCTGCAGCCCACAGCATCTGTCTCAGTGCAGAGAGGATCAGAACGTCCATTACAGGGTCCAGATCCCACTCCGAGGTGTAATTACTGACCACCAAGATGTCAGAAAGAGCAAATCCAAGTTTTTCGTGGACTGCCTCTAGCTGTAATGCAGAAATTAAAACCCAGAAATCATAAAACAGTGAAAAATACTATTTTATGTCAATATAAATTATGATAGCAATAAGAAAAGGTAGGAGCTTGGCAGTATTTTTCCTGTTGGGGAAAATGGAGATTGAGATCTGGCCCCATAAAGGGCTTTTTAAAATGCACTTCACAAGTCAAGTTCTAATGTCACTACTAATTTTCATTTAGAATACACATAGTAGATTCAATATCAATTAGAAATGAAGGTAACTAATAGTTCTATAGAAACTAGTTTGAAATGGAAGCATTTTTAATACCCTTATACTAAGTCTACAATTTATCTTAGTTTCCTTTTAAAAATCATTCTTAGTATAAGTCGATTTTACCAGAGTCATTTAATGCTCACGTTTAATTCTTGCTTAGATTAGTTTATGTGTGGAACCAGACTGCCTGGGTTCAATATGGGGCTCTGTGACTTCTTAGCCTTGTCAATAAACATTGGCAAATGCTTTCCTTTGTGTGCTTTTGTTTTTTTCATCTATAAAATATGGCAATGACAGTGCCCGATTTATAAGGTTGTTATAAGTATTAAATAAGAAAATCTATCACATATTTAGTATTCAACAAATATTAGCTATCATTCATTCTCCCAACTGGTGTTCCCACCTCCAGGTTCCCTTTGACTCTAATCTATTCTGCTCATAGGTGACAGATTAATTTTCGTGAAGCTTAATTTGGTAATATCACTATTTTAAAAATTTGCTATGATTCTCCATCATGCACCTAATTAAGTAAAATCACCTCATGTGATAGTTACTTTCTTACTTTATCTTCCCCTACAAGGATACAGCACTCCACTAAACTGAACAGCCCCAAGTTTCCCGGACATGCTTCCTTTTCCTGCATGGATGTATATGTATGCTGTCCCCATGACCTGAATTCTTTCCCCTTGTGTCTTTTCACTTCCTGAAATACCCCTCCTCCTTGAAAGCCATTCCCAGTGACACTCCAGTCATGAAATCTTCCCCCACCGTCTTTAACACAATATTTTCCCCCTCTAAACTTTCAAACCATTTTATTTTTAGTTATTTCATGATATTTATCATACTCAATCATATCATGTTCTTTTGTCAACTTTTTCTCATCCTATTCCTCTATCCCCTCACTTCTACCTATAAATTTGTAAGCTTTTTAGTGCAGGAGAATTGTTTTAACTATCTGTATATCTGATTAGAGATTATCACCCTGGCCCAATCATTAAAGGTAATCAACAAATATTTGTTGGATTGAACTTAACTAAGTTGTGATAAATGGAATTATTTGTGTCAATGTAAAGATAAATAAATAATTTGTTTTTAAAACTTGGGAAGTGAGTCTGGATTATCCAAACAATTGTTTCAATTCTTCTTAAACTCCATTGGTTTCTATTTTTATTTTTATACATAGTAATAGCATGTGATTATAGTGACATATTCCATAAAATGTGTTTACAAAAGGACATCATTCATTACCTTGAGCTTCACAGGCATACATCTGTATATGTCTATAAGGTCTCCTTTCCTAATCAGAGTCATGCTATCCACATTAGTCAGCAAAACCACATGTGCCATACCTATGCCAAACAGATAATATATTGATTTTAATCATTATAGGCAGCATCAATATTTTTCAGTTAATTAGCTATCAATTGCACAATAGGCTACTTATGGAACAATTTCAGAGATCTGGGAGGGTCCCCATACCCCACAAAAAGTTACCCTGAACGATTCATTAGTACTTGGAATTTTTCTGACATAGGAAGTCCCTTGCATTTTCTTCTATGGTATGAAATCAGGCTTCATATGAAGCCACATCTCGGAAGAGATAACTAAAATGTGTTACAATATTGCTGATTGATTTCATATCCTGTCCTACAGCTGTGTTTTTATGCAGACTAGAGAAAAGGCCGAAGGGCTCTATAAAAAGATGGGGAAGAAGTGGCCTCAAGAAGACATAGAATATGTCAAAATATCAAAACTAAACTGCTCTTATGTCACAATGTTAGCAGGCACCTCCCTGCATACCACCCTTGCAAGGTTTTAATTTTCAGTAAGCAAGTAAGTCAATCACTCCCTGCTTCTAACTTAATCCAAGTTGTGATAAACTGGCTCTTTCCCGAACAGAATGGCTAATAAGGCCAAGAAAAGCCAGTGTGGGGCATCTTAAGTCCCTTATCCTTTTTACCTTCTCCAAAGCCTTTGTGCTACCTCTCGTTAACAAACAGTTTACTTCCCTGCCTCTTTTTCTTACCAAAATGTTCTTTTCCACTTTCTAATCCTTTAAGGTTCAGGAGTAAGTCTAAGGCTCTTGGAAAATAAATGCTTGCTAGGATGCATCGGTAGCCCATAATGAGGGCTGTGCTAAATTCTTCATGTACTTTAATTTGTTTAATCCTTGCAATAATTCTCTTTTAGGTAGGTGCTATTATTATACTAATTTTATAGATTAGGAAACTGAGGCATAGAGCACTGAAGTCACTTGTGAAAAGTCCTACAGCTCATCAGTGAATGAACCATGCTGATGGGCCAGGGAAGATTTAAATATGAAATTTCTTAAGTTCTTCATCCTGTTCAAAAATCATTCTACAATATAATCAATAACCCTTATAAGTAAAGTGGAATGAGACTCACCACACTTTATCATCTCTCTTCGAATTCTTTTGATCTTTGCCACCATCTCACTAGATAGATCTTCAACAGATTTGGCGTCCAATACTATTGCCACACAATGGATTCTGTCCTGCAGCAATGGGAAGTCATTCCAGTTACCATGACCTGGTGTGATTGGTTTCATGAAATTAAACTGTAAGGTAAAAATAAATGGATGTTTTAATTCAATGAATATTTATGAGCATATACTATATACTTAGTACTTTGCATGTGAATAAAACAGTGAATAAAACAAAAAATCTCTAATAATAGGAGGCTAACAATCTAGTAGTGAAAACAGTCATTATGCAAGTAGCTAGAAGTCCTTTCGTATAGTCAGGAAAAGCTCCTGTGTGGAAGGGATATGTAATATGAAGCTAAAAGAAATAGAGGTGTTAATCTAAATAAGGAAATAAGAATATGGCAGAAAGTGTTCTAGATAGAAGAAGCAATGTGGGCAAAAGTGGACGTGAGAGCATTTAGAAAGAAATCTGGTATCATCAGGCAGAATCCTAAGCAGGGAAGTGGTTGAAAATGAGATGCATTTACTCTTAAACTACCAATCCCCCTGCTGGGCATCTGTCACATATATACTGGCAAACATGCAAAATGATGTATGTATAGGCTATTAATTTCAGGACTATTTGTAGCAGCAAAATTCTGATACATCAATAACATATAGTATTCTATTACATCTCTAAAAAAGAGGGAACCACAAATCTATAAGTATTTTCTTATATATTTAAAAGGGAAGTAAATCATAAATTTTTAAAATGGTTACTTATAGAGAGGGGAGAAATGTATTTAAAGGGGCAGAGAAAGAAGATGGATTCTTTGGATATACCTTATTTTATAGATTTGACTTTAAAACTGTATAAATTATAAACAAATATAAAACAAAATTAAGTTTAAAAAGCAATCCCTAAATTGAACTAAACAAGTGAATTTTTGTATCCAATTGGGGTCATAACTACACAGAGAGAAACTATTTCTGATTGACTTTAAAATACAGTAATTTGTATACTCCTACTACATGACACATCCTAAAAACAATATAAAAATTCAGCTAAAATTTTAAAATTGTTTCTAATTTTGATTGCGACTATGTTCTATTGACATTAAATGTAATTATGATTAGGTTTTTCATAGTAGTGTTAGAGATTTTATTCTGAGACTATAGTGAATATTATGTGAGATAAAGCAAATGAGTTGTGCCATGATATTCTATCATCTCTGGTGTCCTTGAGACTAGAGATTTTCTGTTTGCGTAAAGCAGAGACAGAGGCAAGAAAGAAGAGATTAAGTAAAAATGGTTTAGTCCTGAATTTGAATGACGAGTTTCTATATTAATTTTAATGTATTTTATCATAAAATATATATATTTCTTAGCTCTGTCCATTAAAAAAAGCAAGCACCAGTGATCAACCAAGTAGCAATGAACAATTCTAATGACCCAGACTAAGGCTTCTTAAAGATATAACTGATTCAAAGTCTGGGCTGTAAATATACAAGATGTGATTTGGATATGTAGTTACATAAGAAATCAGGAATATAGCAGAGTTTTAGGTGCATTGTCAAAAGGACTCAGGATCAAAATTTCAGAGCCTCCCGCTGGTCAAAGATACTACACTTAACATCAGTATAGAGAAAAACTACAGTGCACTGAAACACATCTAATATGTTCAACTCATGAGTTCCTAACAATAATAAATTAATCACTGGTCAATATTGGCAGATGCAAAGAAACCAACTTATTATTTCAAATGCTTGTAAAAATAAATCAAGGAGATACCCTGCCTCTTCTGTATTAACTATACCACTAATAATCAAATGGTAGATGAGGGGAAGTTTCTCTTTCACACAACAAATGAAGAAGAAATGACAGAGGCAGAATATCATTATTTCCACACCCTAATAAATAAAGGGATCTAAGCATTGAATGTTAATGAATACCAATATTAGAAAAGTGAGGAAACTCAAAATTGTGAAAACACACAACACTGTTTATGAAGTAGACTTGAATCTTAATGTGTCTCTACATTCATCTGTCAGTTTTCAGGATGCATAGGAAACTATGGAAAACTACATCAAAGGGTAGAAACAGCAAAGTTCAAACTATGAGGAATTGTACAGAACAACCAAACAGATTTCTTAAAAGATAAATTGCAAGTAAAAATAACAAAAGAGATGGAGGTTAAAAGAGGCTGAATAAATTTTTTAAATCATTTTTCAAAAAAACTGCTTTAAAAGGTGCATGACACTTACAAGAAAATTAGAAATTTGGACATTGGGTAATATTTGATAAATTAAGGAACAATTAAGGAATAATTTCAATGTGATAGAGTACTATGGTTATGTTAAATAAAAGATACACAAGTCCATATATATATATATATATATATATATATATATATATATGCTTAATAAAATATATACAAGTCCATATCTTTTATATCTTGATGATTCTCAAGATATATATTCATTTATGGGTGAAATATTATGATTTCTCAAATTTGTTTCCAAATAATATAGGAGAAGAGAAAGTGGGTAGACATGAAGGAAACAAAAATGGCTATGAGTCAGAAATTCTTGAAGCTGAGCAAATGGAAATTCATTGAATTGTTTTGTCTACTTTTGCTTAAGTTTAAAATTTGCTATAATAAAGTTTTTTGTGGAAAAACAGAATATTTAAAAATAAACTTAACTACTCCTACAAGATAGCTCTATGCTAAAGAATAAAAGAAACTTGCATGAATATAAAAATAAAATATCCTGTGCTTCTGGATAGGAACACTGGATAGGTGAAGATATAAATCAACTTTCAATATAAAATTTTCATGTAATTTCAATCAAAACACTAACAAATAGAATACAAACAATCATATAAAACACAGGCAACTCACTTGGGAAAATATACGTATGAAAATGGTCAAGAAAAACAAATGTAAGAAATGAATACTGACAATTACTTGTCCAGTGAGTTATCAAGACATAATTGATTGTTATTGTAATTAAAACAATTAAACAGTATGGTAATGAATGAACAATATGGTAATGAAAATCATTAAGAAATTGATAAATATATCAATAGAACAAACTAGAGAATACAGAAACTAATCTCTATATTTGGTAGGGTAAAGATGCAAAAGGCATTCAATGAAAGATGTTGCATAACTGACTATTCATTTGGAACAAGGTAAATTAATGAAAAATTAAAGATCTAAATATTTACGAAAAGCATTCAAAAGTTAAAAAAAAAAAAAACAGACAGACTAAAATGGCTATTCTCTTTAATCTCCCATTTCCTCTTGCCTAGAACATAAACAGTGATCAGTGTGAACATCTTGAGAGCATGAGTTTGAAAGCCACATGTCACAGTCAGCTTGGGCTGCTGCTATAACAAATTATGATATTGGGTGGCTTAAACAACAGACATTTGTTTCTCATAGTTCTGGATGTTAGGAAGTCCAAGATCAAGGTGCTGGCAGATTAGGTGTCTGGTAAGAGCCCTCTTCCTAGTGTTTAGACAGCTACCTTCTTACTGTGTGTTATGGCTGAGAGAAAGATCATCTTTCTTCTGCATTTTCTTATAAGGACACTAATCCCATTTATGAGGACTCCACCCTCATGACCTAATCACCTCCCAAAAGCTCCACCTCCAAATATCTTCACATTGTGAATTAGGGCTTCACATATGAATTTTTAAAGGATGCAAACACTGAATCCATAGCCCCTCATGCTGAGGATCTCAGAACAGAAAGTCAGAAGGACCCTTAAAATTAAAAACCTCAGAGAGTTGCCACATTAGCCCAAATCTGCCTACCTCCAGACTTCCTGTTACATAAGAAAAATTACTTATGTAAATACATTTATGTAGTTGGAGTTCTGTTTCACATAGCCAAAAGCAATTTAATGTGTAACAACATGCAGAATTGTTATGTCAGCTATGACAGAAGAGACTTTAGATGTTTTAATAATTTGTAAAATAAATATCAAGAAGGAACAAAAGCTCTAGAACAAGTATAGTTTAAGAAAATCAATGTTGATTCACTGTACTAGAGTCTGCTGTCATAAAGGGCAAAAATTAACATTTAAAATATCAATTATAATTTCTGAATAATTAGCCAAATCACACCTGGTATCTGTCAGAAATGTGGCCTTTTAAGATGTGGAGTATGTCACCCATGCACATTCCTTCTTCCTCATCCAGCCCCATTGAGTCACACAGAATAAATGGAAGGGACTTGCCATCCTTCCCATCCTTAATGGAATATGTCCTGTACTGCAGAGGTGAAAAAAAAAAAAGCAACTTTAAGAGTTAATTTTGAAAAACCACCTATACATTGAGATGAAGGCTACATAATGAAGTTGATCAGAAAAAAACTTTTAAAATCTAATGAACTTAAACAAAGAAGCTAAGTCTGAGTGACCTAGAATGAACTCACCTGCTCAGTTATGCCCTTTGTATCAGAGCCCACCAAAGCCTGGTGGGTTACATGGCCTCGGAAAACAGACTTGACTGAGTTGAAAAAGCTAGACTTCCCAGCTCCAATTGGACCCAGGAGCAGAATTCGTGTTTGGTGAACTAGTTCTCTATATGGTTTGTAAGTTCTTAAGGCAGACAATAAGCTCTCCCGGAACCTGTTTAGACAAGACAATTTTAACAGTTGACTAAGGTTAGACCACAAGATCTTACCATGATTTTTTCTTGAATTCATTTTTTCTGATATATTATTATTTATTTTTGATTAGCAACTTGCCTTCTTATATAAAAAGACATAAAAGTATCTTACCTCAAATCCTATTATAAAAGAAGGAAAAGCAAAAATTATACTTTTTAGCTAGGGTTTCCAGGCGGGAATTCCCACCCGTTCTCAGGAATTTTTTCTCTTTCCCGTTCCCGAATCCCAAGATATAAACTGTTTTCTGTTCTCCACAATGAATCATTTCCACAAAGTGATGACCGATACTACCAACCACCTGGGTTCAAGGAGCCGATTTTCCTGATTTCCCAACCAACTTTTCTTGGGATTCAGGAATGGGAAAGCGAAAAAAATTCACGAGAATGGGCAGAAATTCCCACCCGGGAACCCTATTTTTAGCTAAAGCCATAAAAAGATCTTTCAGATTTGAACAACCAGACCATAAAAACCTAGAAATAAATATCAACTTTGTTAAACATGAAGATAAATTATCAATAATAAACTTCAAAAACTCACAACGTAATATGTGACTTTTGAAGTTTAAGGAAGGAGACCATTTCTAATATGTTCTGGAAGATCATGGCAGGTTTTCCCACCTCCCAACTACCCCTGCCCTACAAGTGGATGAAATGTAACTGCAAGAATTCTAAGCAAAAATATAGGCATACAAATAGTTATTTTCCTGCAAGTATATAAAAACATTAGAAATGTCTTCCCTCTAGTCAGTGTTCTTTTTGTTTGAACATTACTATTACCAAATAGTTTTATGTTTATAGAAATATAGCTTGTCCTTGATGATCCACAAGTTACCTGTCATAATTTGTGCTACCAGTTTTATTGACAGAACCTACAATAGAATAAATCTAAATTATGAACAGAATAATAGAACATTAAAAACATTGACTTACTCAGTGACCCCTTGTAGCTTCCTTGTGTCCAATAGATCTAGGGAAAAATCAAAGAATAATGAAGATTATAAGTTGTTAAATGATTGGCTGACTGAATGAATGTCAGTGACTGAATTCACTAGGAAAAGACACTAAAAGAGCCTTTCTATGAAAACAGTGCAGTGTAGTGAAAAGCACGTGGAGAAAATTATGACAAATATCCTAGCCATCACCTCATTTGAAGAGGTTACAGCTAGAGGCATGGTGAACACTGCAAAACTATGATGTTAGCAGATCTTTTCTCACCCAATTACTCAGCAGTAGTGTGTGGCTCACTCCTACATGGGAGATGAGGGCTGAGGTCCTTTCTGATTCAGAGAAGCAAGACCTAGAGGTATGGGCAGGCAAGGAAAGACTGGAAATTCTCTGAGATATTTTCTCCTCCATGGTCCAAAAGGTCTGAAAAGGGGTCATGTGCACAGACACAAATGAGAAACCCACAGACATCAGATTTTCTCCAAAATCTACTATCAACAATTGGGGCTCCTAGAACTTATAGTCCAACTGACTTTATTCCTAACTCCACAAGAGTATGTAGGACCTGTGCCTACCCAATCAGAGCACAGTGAGTGATTCAGGGGTGAGCTGAGTACTTCATTTTGACCAATGAGATTCAGGCCCAGAATTCTTTTGTTGCTTGGGAAAGGAGACTCTTTCCACTCATTGTGGATTTAAAATTGAAAGAATTAGGTGTAGTAATGCTGGCAATTCTCTAAAAAAGAAGAATATTGTGTGGAACATTTATAATTATGGCTACGTGTATAGTTAAAATGGAAACCTCTTTAAATTACCAAAAGTAGAAGTAATGAAGATTGTATTCAATGACTACAATATAATAAACCTAGAAAACAACAAGTGTAATCAGACAAAAAAGCAAACTCTTGGAATTTTCAAAAGCATTTTCTTAACTTTAACATCCAAGAGGAAACAACAACAGAAATACACAATTGCAATAATATATAGAAAATAATGTAAGCAATTTTTATATCAACTTTGTGATAAAAGTACATTTCAATAACCACAAAAAAGAAGTAAAGTTTTGAATACAGAAAATAGAAACAGAAAATTAAGGGTATAAATCTTAGAAATATATAAAAAAGGAATTAACGAAAAAACAAAGATAAATTTTATAAATAAAAACAGAAAATTTAATATAGTAATTAGCTTAAATATAAATTAATAAAAAGCTAACTAGTCTAATCAAAGATAGACAAATTCACAAAATGTCATACCAGTCACATATCAGATTGGCTACCAATTATAAAACAAATAATACACAGTGTTGGAGAAGATTTAAAGTCCCAGAAACTCACAGTGCTTGTGGTGGTGGGCATTGGTACGACTATACTGGAAACTTTGTCAGTATCTACTGAAGCTGAACATACACATACCCTATAACCCAGCAATTTCATGCTTATATTCTTTGAAAACATGTAAATATGTAAAGCAAAGGACATGTACAAGAACACTTATAGCAGTATTATTTGTGATCTCCCCAAACTGGAAAACCCAAATATCTACCAAACGTGATTTGATTTAAAAAAAAAAAAAAAAAAGAAAAAAAAGAAAAAAGAAAGAAAAAGTGTGATAGAATCATTACAATGGAATATTATATGAAAATGAAAATGAACAAATTACTGCTACAGATAATAATCTGGATGAATCATTGGGGAGGTAGGAGCTAACCTGTGCTACATTCATTCACTGTACCAAGTAACATTCTCAGGGAAAAAAACACTAATGACTTAGTCCAATTTGCTTAAAAATATATTAATAAATTTATCTCCTGGTAAATAGATCAATGATATTTGCTACAAGGAAAGTATTTATCACTTCAAATCCTTAACAGGATATACTTGGCTAAGAATTACTTGCAGTTAAGTAAATCCAGGTAAAACAGCTTTATGAGTCATGTCTACCTGGACAATGTCATGTGAACTGAATGTCTTAAGTTTGCTGAGGCTGCCATACAAATACCAAGGACTGAATGGCTGAAGTAATAAATGTATTTCTTGTAGTTCTGGAGGCTGAAAAGCCCAAGATCAAGGTACTGACAAGGTACTGTATTTTGCCATGTATATTATACACTTTTTTTGCCCAAATTTGTGAGGGAAAAATAAGGATGTGCATTATACATGGGTAGTAGTAATTCTGTATCTATATAAATGTTTTTAATTCATTGATTTATGCTTCTGAGTTAGAAGTGTAACTCTAGAAATAAATAATGATATCCACATGAAAAATAACACCCTGGAATATGATAATCAGTTTTGTTGAACTTACGAGTTCTTGGCCTTCTATAATGCATAAGTATCGTAAATTTGTTACCGATACATAAAATTTCTTGTACTTTGTATCTGTTCTTGTGTTTTGTAATTATTTGTTACATAAAATTTCTTGTACCATAATATGTCAGAAAATAAATGCTAAAATTCCTTTATAATACAAAAAATAAGCACTAAATATAAACAAATAAAAATTTGAATTAAAAAATTAAAAGATTTTTTTTCCTCTGAAAGTTTGGGTCAAAAACGTAGGTTTGCATTATACACAGCAAAATAAGGTAGATTTCCTTGTAAGTTCTCTTCCTTGGCTTTTGGATGACTGCCATTTATTGACCTCTTTTTGTGTGTGCGTCGGGTGAGAGAAAGAGCTCTCTTGTGTCCCTTCCTATATGGATACTGATTCTATCAAATGAAGGCCCCACTCTCATGACCATATTTAATCTCAGTTACTTCTTCTGAGACCCTCATCTCCAAGTATAGTCACATTGGGGATTAAGGCATCAATATATGGATTTTGGGAGAATGCAGTTCAGTCCATAGCATTGGCATGTAAATGTTTGATAACCTAAGTACCATCTAATATGTAAGGTGGCCCATGAACTTCAGTTAAAAACTCAGCCTGTTGTTCTTAGCCAGAAAGCATATGTCTAATATGGGAAGGAAGGATCTGGGAGCCACACAGAATATCTTGGTATTCTTTCTGTCTTCTCTGAGTATTGTTATTGCCTTTATCCCTGAAATTATTAGTAAAACTTGATACTGGTAAGATATCTGATTTTTAGGGGTCTGATTTTATAATCCAATCCCTTGTAACAGCTCAATCTCTCAAACACAATATTGAATGAAATAGGATAGACACAAAACAGCACATACTGTGTTATGATTTATATGAAATTCAAAAATAAGAAGTATGTATTAATGTTGGTATGAGACAGAATATAGTAACCTTTGGTTGGTAATAACTGAGAAGAGTCATAAAGGAGTCTTCTGAAATGATGGTGATAATCTAGTCCTTTATTCAAGTAGTGATTACATGAATGTGTCCAATTTGTAAAAGTTTGTCAATTGGTACACTTATCAGTTGTGCATTTCTCTGTTTATATGTTACACTTCAATAGAAAGTTTACTTAAGTGACACAGGATAGTCAGCATCATAACATGTCCAAGTAAATTTACCAGACTTCAACAAAAGTTTTTTTTAAATTATTTGGGCAGCCAGGAAGAAAGATCAAATCACTCAAAGGGAAACAAACAAACAAACAAACAAAAATAAATAAATAAATAAATAAATAAATAAATAAATAAATAGTTGAGATCCAAGTTGGCAATGTAAATAAACTCTATGCCTGCTTCCTTCTGTGAACACATTAAAATTATGACTAAATTATAAAACAATCAACTGGGAGAATCATTCAAAGTCTAGCTGAACAGAAGTTTTAAAACTAAGGATATAGAGAAAAAAACACATCCAGACTGGTAGGAGGGGCGGAGAAGTAAAACAGGCCCCCAAACTCTGTGTGGCAGCTAAGGATCAGGAGGAATATCTCGGCCACGGAGATTCTCCCTGGAAGAGTGAGAAACCCCAGCCCCACAACCGGCTCCCCTGTCTCAAGTACTTGTGCTGGGAAGAGGAGCCCCCATAATATCTGGCTGTGGAAAACAGTGGGGTTCTGTCCCCTGGGTAAGATGGAAGGCTGCGGGAAACACCAGTGTCCTCTTAAAGAGCCCACACACAGACTCACTCACTTGCAGGTACTCACCCTAGGCACTGGTGAAGGGACAGTGACTCAGGGAACAACAGTGTCATACAAGGGGCAGACTGAGATGTGTGGCATCTCAGTCACATGGCTGGAGGACTATCGCCATTTTCCCTGTCTCCTGTGCAGCCTGCAGGCAGATGCCATCTTTCCTGTGTTGAATTTTCCCCCACAGGGCTAAAGCTATATCTGATTGGTCTGGTGAGCTCCACTTACTCCACTCTGCTGACTCACTAAGGCCCTGTCCCTCCCAACTCCCATAACACCTAAGGCACTGTTGAGAAGCCAGTACTACCCATGTTTCACTCTTCCTTTGAAAACTATCGGAGTCCCTGGGCCCCAAATGGGCAGTGACTAGCCTCAGTGTGCTCAGAGACTTTTGCTAAGTAGCTCCAGTCTCAGGACTGGCACCAAACCAAAATCTACATTAACCTGGTGATCACAACTCTTCCTGCTCTGGTGACTCCCTGAGATCCTGCCTCACCCAACTTGTATAACACATGAGACTTTATTAGTGGTTGAGCTTTAAGGGGGTCAGGAGGTGGCAGCAGACCTCAATGTGTCCTGACTTCTTGCAGAGCTACCCAGGCCCGCTACTGTTGGCAGATGTCCTCAGTTCACAGTGTGGCCTCTCCCACATGCTTCCAGGGTTAGCACAGGCAGCAAACAACAACAGATCACTTTGTACCTCCTACCAGGTAATCCCCAGCCAGTCAAATGCACTGTGATTGCAACGGAGCCCTTTGCAAGAGGTCCCAGAACCAACATACTTGAAATCTGGCTTCAGACCACAGCTAAGCATTACCCAATGAGCCCCACAAGTGGCACATACAAAGGATAGTCCCAACAGGCACCAGGGCCCACTGGGGTAAATCCCACTCAGTGGGGTAAGCCCCCCCTCCACAGCAGCCCATAAACTGTGGACATGGCCAAACCCCACAGCCAACCAACCTGAGGGTCAATCCCACTGATGTACCAATAGCAATCAGGCTCAACTATAACAGGAGGGCACACACAACAAACAGTCCTGGAGCAGGTGACCAGAGAGACTGTGCCAGGGCTCCATAGGGTACCTACTACATAAGGCCACCTGGCCAAGACTCAGAGAAATAGCAGATCTAGAGACAGCCAAAATGAGGAAACAAAGAAATATACCCCAAAAGAAAGAACAGAAGAAAACTCCAGAAAAAAAAAAAAAAAAAAACTAAACAAAATGGAGGCAACCAACCTACCAGATACAGAGTTCAAAACAATGGTTATAATGATGCTCAAGGAACTTAGTGAGAACTTCAACAGAGAGATAGCAAGCATAAAAAGGACATAGAAACCATAAAAAAAAGAACCATTCAGAAGTGAAGAATACAATAACTGAAATGAAGAATTCAAGAGAAGGAATCACCAAGAGACTAGATGAAGCAGATGATCAAATCAGCAATTTGAAGACAAGACAGCAGAAAACATCCAATCAGAAAAAAAAAAAAAAAATTTAAAAATGAGGATAGTTTAAAAGACCTCTAGGACAACATCAAATGTAACAACATTCACATAGTAGGAGTACCAGAAGGAGAAGAGAGAATGCAAGGAATTGAGAACGTACTTGAGGAAATAATGACTGAAAACTTTCCTAACCTGGTAAAGGAAATAGACACACAAGACCAGGAATCACAGAGAGTCCAAAACAAGATGAACCCATACAGGCCCACACCAAGATACATTATAATTAAAATGGCAAATGTAAAGACAAAGAGAATCCTAAAGGCAGCAAGAGAAAGGCAACTAGTAATTTATAAGGGAATTCCCATAAGATTTCCCACTGATTTCTCAACAGAAACTTTGCAGGCCAGAAGAGATTGGCATGAAGTATTCAATGTACTGTGTTTCCCCAAAAATAAGACCTAGTGGGACAATCAGCTCTAATGTATCTTTTAGGAGCAAAAATTAATATAAGACCTGGTCTTATTTTACTATAATATAAAACTGGGTCTTTAATATAATATAACGTAATACAATACAATATAATATAATAATAATATATTATAATGCCTGGTCTTATATTAATTTTTGCTCCAAAAGATACATTAGAGCTGATTGTCTGGCTAGGTCTTATTTTCGGGAAACAGGGTAATAAAAAGCAAGGACCTACAACCAAGGGTACTCTACCCAGCAAGGCCATCATTTAAAATCGAAGGACAGATGAAGAGCTTCCCAGACAAGAAAAAGCTAAAGGAGTTCATCACCATCACCACCAAGTCAGCATTACAAGTAATGTTAGAGGGACTTCTTTAAGACAGGGAAAAAAAAAAAAATCAAATCAAAATTATAAATAATACAATGGCAATAGCTACATATCTATCAATGATTACTTTCAATGTAAATGGATTAAAAGCTCCAACCAAAAATAAATAAATAAATAAGGGGGCTGAATGGACAAGAAAACAAAACCCGTATATATGCTGCCTACAAGAGACTCACTTCAGATTAAAAGACACACATAGATGGAAAGTAAAAGATATTTCATGAAACTGGAAACAAACAAAAAAACTTTGGTAGCAATACTTAAACCAGACAAAACAGAATTTAAAACAAAGGCTGTAACAAGAGACGAAGAAGAAGGACCCAGTAATCCCACATCTAGGTATTTATACAAAGAAACCCAAAACTCTATTTGAGGGGAACTCTGCATCCACATGTTCACTGCAACGTTGTTTACAATGGCCAAGATTTGGAGGCAGCCTGGGTGTCTGTTGATGGAAGAATGGATAAAGAGGAGGTAGTACATGTATACAATGGAATATTACTCAGCCATGAAAGGGAACGGGTTTTGGCCATCTGTAGCACTGTGGATGGACCTGGAAGTACTGTGCTAAGTGGAGTGTCAGACAGAGAAAGACAGATGCAATGTGATTTTACTTATATATGGAATCTAAAGAACAACAACAATAGCAAAAAAAAAAAAAAAAAAAGACCCCATGGATACAGAAAACATTTTTATGGCTGTCAGATTTTATGGGGATTGGAGATGTGGGTGAAAAAAAGCAAAAGGATTAAGAAGAAAAATTGGTTGTTAAAAAGTAATTATGGGGATATATAGTATAGCATAAGGAATATAGTCAATAATATTGTAATAACTATGTATGGTGTCAGATGGGTACTAGATTTCTTGGGGTGATAGATGGGAGAGTATTGGGGAGCAGGGTGAAAAAGGTGAAGGGATTAAGAAGTACAAATCAGTAGTTACGAGCTAGTCATGGGGATGTAAAACATAGGAAGTATAATCAATAATATGATAATATGGGTACTAGACTAGTCAGGGGATCAACTCTTAAATTATACAAATGTCTAACCCCTCTGCTGTATGCCTGAACTTAATCTAAAATAATTGAATGTCAACTGTAATTTAAAAAATTTAAGAAGTGGAGGGGAAGGTGAAGGGGAATAAGAGGTCCAAATTTCCAGGTATAAAACAATTAGGTCATGGGAATGTAATATACAGCATAGGGAATATAGTCAATAATATTGCGATAGCATAGTACAGTCAGATGGTTGCTGGACTTATAATAATGATCACTTCTTTAAGTATGTAAATGTTGAGTAACTATGGTTACTCCTGAAATTAATATAATATTGTATGTTAGCTATATTTTTAATAAAAATCTTTTAAAATAAATAAATAAATCTGGCCTTAGATTTTCCACGGCTGTGGAAACTTATCCCTGAAACATCAATGCTGTGGAAACTTATCCCTGAAACAAAAGGTGATCCAACAATGATGTACTCTGATAGCAATTCAAGTATAAAGACTCTAGATATTAATAGTTAGTTTGGAACATGCAAATCTTCAAGGAATATTATTCCCTGGATCCCCTCTTTTAAATGAATAAATATTTCACAGAAGAAATGTGAATGGCCAATATACATAGACTTGTTAGTTATCAGGGATAAGCAAAAAAGAGAGAATGAGAGAGAGAGAATCTTTTGACCATGAATTGGCAAATATTCTAAAGTTTGATAACATCAAAGATTGGCAAGGACATGGGGAAATGGGCATTCTACAACACTTTTGGGGATAGTATAGACACCTGAAGCTTTTGAAAGATGTCTATAGAAATGCAAATGTACATAACCATTAAACAGCAATTCCACTTCCAGGAAGTTTCCCTAAAAGAGTATTTTTGTGCACAGTTACATGCATAAAGATATGACAGGGACATTGTTTATAACAGCAAATGTTGGAAACAATTTAAATGTTCGTTAGTGAAAAACAACTGAATGAGTTTTGGTCTTTTGAGGTCTGACAATGAAGTTCGTGAACTTATTGCAACGATGTTGCTAACCTTTTTTGCTATCTGAGGGATTATTCATTATGAATTTGTACCAACTGGACAAACACTTAGCCAAGTTTACTACTTGGAAGTGCTGAAAACGGTGCATGAAAAAGTTAGATGACCTAAAGTTTCTGCCAACAATTCATGGTTCTTGCATCACGACAATGCACCAGCTCACACGGCACTGTCTGTGAGGGAGTTTTTAGCCAGTAAACAAATAACTGTATTGGAACATCTTCCCTCCTCACCTGATCTGGACCCAATGACTTCTTTCTTTACCCGAAAATAAAGGAAATAGTGAAAGGAAGACATTTTGATGACATTCAGGACATCAGGGGTAATATGCGACAACAGCTCTGATGGCCATTCCAGAACAAGTTCCAAAATTGCTTTGAAGGGCAGACTAGGCACTGGCATCAGTGCATAGCTTCCCAAGGAGAGAACTTCGAAGGTGACCTTAGTGATATTCAGCAATGAGGTATGTAGCACTTTTCCTAGAATGAGTTTGTGAACTTAATTGTCAGAACTCATATAGTGAAATAGAATCAGAAAGGATCCAGTACCAATCAGGAGTTCAAGTTCTGATTTTTTTTTTTCAAGAGAGTCACGCAATCTTTATGTTCCCACCCCCGTCTCTCTCTGTCTCTCTCTGTTTCTCTCTCTGTCTCTCCTCCTTCCACATTGCCTCCTCCTCCCCAACCCTTTCCCACACACAAACACACTCCAAGAAACTCTATATGTGCTACTTTTGACCATGGGTGTATTATACCAAACAATTTGTGCCCAGGTTTCAGTCTGAGTCACCCGGAGATAAGAACAAGTAGAAAGGCCCTTTTTCCTTAAAGAGATGGGCCAGCTTACACTCTCCAAATATGCAGGAGAAAACTTTATATAAAGTTATCTGGTTAAACTTACCTTCACATCGAAAAACTTCACATTCTTGGAAGGAAATATTCTGGCATTCAGGTAGGTTTAATTTTTTAATTATTTTTAAGTCCATAGTCACCTTTTGTGTCCATAGATTTATGTAGAATTCCAAATCCTTAGGCTCACACACAGTTTCACCAAATAATTTAACTAGTTTATATGGTCCTATGTTACATGATGAAATTTTAGTCTCTTGAAAGGCAAACAGCAGGATGGAAACTGGTGTTTCTCTCTGGTAATTCTCCGACACATATGCCCCAATAACATGATCACCATAAATCAGTATTAGAATAGGTCCTTGATTACAGAATATCTCAAACAAATTGCTAAGAGAGATTTCATGGACACTAGCCTTATAGAGAAGGCTAAACTTCTTTCCTCCCAAACCAATCTGCAGTTTCTTTTCTTGCATCCATGTCAAAGAAGTTGTCATTGCCATATTTCTCAACCTAGTGAAAATCAAATATATTTTCCATAAATATTGAAAAACAGGTATATACTGTCACAATACTTGCATTTATGTCTCTTATTTACAGAAGTGAGTAAACAAAGGGTAAATAGCAAGAAAAATTATTAACCAATTGTTCATTCTAAATAATAATTTTTAAAGATTGAAAAATAAAACACACACGCACACACACACCATTGTTTGTAAGTGGCTAGGAAAAGTGGAAAGCAGAAAGTCATTTACCTGTTTGTAGAATCTGTGCGAGGCCTGAAGCTGAGGGTAGCTGCTCTATCTGGACAGCTAGGCAGGCATAAAATGATAGCAGAAAATTCTTTAGCAACCTCGAGTCTTCAGACTCAGGAAAGGAAACTGAAACTCAGCGTGACCCAGCCCAGTTGACAGTGTGCCAACTTCCCTCTATGAGGCAACATAAACGGATCAAGTTCATTTTAGATAATAAAGTCATATAAAAACAATATTGGGAGAATTATAGTCAGATGGGGAAAAAAACCTAAAAGGTCATTATATTTTTAAGTAATTTTTAAAGTTTTTTTATAAAGAAAATTAAATCAATTCCTGTATGTGAATGTACAAAAAAGTGATGTCTATTCTAACTCCAGAACATGTCTCAGACTCATCCACTTCCCTTGATTTCTTCTATCAATTTATTCTAAACCAACATACATCCTCATGTAAATTGTGATAAGTCTCCTAATTGGTTCCTTTGCTTTTCTGCTTCCCCCCAATCCATTTTCCTTAACACAGCCAGAATCAACTTTGTTTGTAAAATGTATACTAAATCATGTCAATCTCTCACTAAAAACCCTTCTCTAACTTCACATTGTTGGGTGTCACAAACTTGTGTCCTACAGGCTGAATACCGCATGCAGATCTGTTTTGCAGAGCCAACACAATTCCTTTTCTTTTATGCGTTTAATTTTAAATTTGAATGCTTTAGCATCGTTGAGTATCCATGCTCCAGTTCCTCATTGTCTTTACAAATCCCCTATTCCTGGTTCTGGATAAATTTAAATTACCTGCCTGGCCCAGAAAGGAATTTAAGTTTTCAGTCTATTAAAAACCAACAGCAACAGCAAATTAAAATGTTTTAAGCAGCTTTTGGGTATTTACTCATCTAAAAAAATACCAGAAGTTATTATATGTTTATTATTTTCCAGGCACTTTAAATATATTTCATTTATTCATTTCAATAAACTTAGAGAAAGATATTAATATTAGCTCTAGTTTTCAGATAAATAAACAGAATTTTGCAGTTAAATAACTTGTCAAAAGTCATTCTGCTATTGAATGGCAGAGCCAATACTTGAACTATAATGCAAATAAGATGGATGATGGTTTCTCAGGTACACACATTTGTTAAACCTCATCAAATTATACACTTTCAGCATGTGCAATTTACTATCTCAATTATACCTTATTATAGTTGTTAAAAAAAAAAAAAGTTTTCCAAAGAATATATTGTTACCAAACTCAGGTTCAGCACCGCTTGCCGAAGAGTCCAAAATACGAAAGGAAGAAGGGTTGGTGAGGAGAAAAAGTGTCCTTTATTCTAGCTGCTGGCAGCTAGGGAAGATGGCAGACTCATGTCTAAAAAAACCACCTTCCAACATTATTGATTACAGTCCCCAAAATGACTTTTGTATCCCCATGGCAATCTTGTGGTTATCAACTGTGCTTTCTAATCCCCTCACTTTCCCCTGAGGGGGGTTGTCAAAAGACGGATGATATAAAAGACAGATGATGGTTTCTCAGGTACATACATTTGTTAAAACTGATCTAATTATACACTTTCAACATGTGCAAGGGGGGTTGTGTGAGGGATATAAATGATAAATGTCTAACTATTACACTGTTTTGTGCACCTGAAACTAATTTTAAAAATGTTAAAAAACAAACAAACAAGCAAACAAACAAACGAAAAAAAACCTTCCCTGAGTCAAAATGATTAAGAGGTTTTATAGGCAGGTAAATGGGAAAGAACAAAGGAAAGCAGGGCCTCAAGTTTGGTAGTTGAGAAGTCGCTCTTGGCATCTTCTGAGGCCTCAAGTCTGTCTCAATGTTATGTTAAATCTTACCATCTACAGCCAGAAAGTTATCAGGGAGAACTGCTAGGGAGTTGAGATCATAAGTCCCGAAACCTGGGCACCTGAAGATTAAAGAAGCTACTTTTTTTTTCAGGTTAGGATGTTAACTGTAAGTGGAAAAGGCCTGTGTAAATGAAGAAAAGGTATAGTGGAGAGATAAGACAGAGAGAGAGAGGAGAAAGCCAGAGTAGCGCGGCTTTTCCGGGGGGGGGGGGGGGGGGGGCAAAGCCCCTTCCCAGATCTTTCTAAGGCAGCTCTTTTTAGGGGTCCCCGCTCGGTTCCACCTGGCTTGAGTTGTTTCCCACGTGGAAATCTTATTCGTCTTTGGCTGCAAACCATCTTTTGGGGACCAGACAGAGAGACATGAGGTGTAAAACATTGAGATAAGCAAAGTCCCAAAGAGGCACAGTCTCACAGACTTTTCTCTCCTCAAGGAAAGTCATGGCGGGGTGCGGGCAATCAGCTAGGCTGTTGTGTGACAACAGTTAATTAGTAAGGTATGGGTAGCCTTGAGAAAGGGAACAAACGGAGTTAATTACTGAGGGGAGAGAGAAAGACAAAACAGCTGAATATCAGGATAAATCAAACTGTAAACTGGCTAAGTTTAACTACATTGATCTACCAAGTTTCACCTTTACAATATTACCCTGCTTTTCCCTGTATTGTAAGGAAGTTTGTCATGCCATTAAACTGCCAGGCCACAGTTTAAGGTCAATGACATACATAAACATATTTAAATAATGTGTTTCATGAATATGAAAATAAAAGAAAATAACATTTACAAGATCATTGACCTTCTGCTTGAATAGAAGCTCCTTCCCAAAAGTTATTAATTATCTGTTAACTCCAGTGCCTCTAGCAATGCAAGTTAAGCATCCTGTTTGTGTTGTGAACAATGATTCTTCCATTCATTCTTCTTTGCAGTAAATATTGAATACCTACTATGTGCTTTCACTATTCTGGAGGCTAGCCACATAGCAATAAACAAGATAGATGAAGTTACTGCCCTCGTGAACCCATATTTCTCTCTGGAAGGCAGGCAATTTACATAAACATCATCATCATGCAGGGACTCTGGTCCTGCTCCCTGCACAATAACGCAGAATATGGTCAGGCCGAAAAGGAACACCAACGGAGCCATAGACAGGGTAGTCATACCACTATAGTCTCGCTGGCGGCTGAGTTGGAGATATAGGAAGCAGGCTCCACACGATGCGCAATCCGCGGTCTGCTTCGCTGCCACACAACCAAGCCCCTAGCATAGCCACGGAAGTTATATTAGTGGCTAATGGCTAACTGGTTACAGCTAATGGCCAACTAACAGCTGAAGGCCATCTACTACCTGAGCCAGCACCTTTCCACGGGAGATTGTGAGCCTGGAAACTGCTCTCCTGGCTCTGTCCCCATAGTCATCTAGAGAAAAGTGCTATGAGGAAAATAAATGAGAATAAGAGGGAAAGGAGTGATAAGGGAAGGTTTCTGCCACTTTCGATCACACAACCAGGGAAGGTCTGTCTAATGAAATGACATTGGAAAAGAGACCTGAATGGAGTGAGGGAGAAGTCCATAGAAATACCTAGGGGAAGATCATTGTAGGCAGAGAGAAGGGCACGTACAAATAACCTTGGATGGCAGTTTGTTGCAGTAAGGATGTAAATATGGCCGGAGTAGAATAGGTTTGGAGGAGAGTGAGATCAGTGATTACTTTGGTAAGGGAAAGAGTATAGGACAGCTAGAAGGCTATTGCAAACCAGGTGAAAGATGAAAGTCAGATAGAATAAAGTGATATGGTGGAAGCAGTGAAAAGTGCTCAGATTCAGGATGTCTTTAAGGATAAAAGAAAATCAAGAGAACTTATTGCTGGACTAGATATGGAGGTTGGAGAGTCAGGGATAAAGGAAAACAATTTCGTATGACCCCAACGATTTGGACTTGAGCACTGGGTAAATGGTGGAGCAATTTATTGAGATGAGTATACTGGGAGAAGATTTCTACTGGAATCTATAAGGGAATGCGCAATATAAGTAGTTGGATATGTGAGTTCAGAAACCAGGGAAAGGGTCAGGGTTGGAGATTAAATTTGAGAGTCATCAAATATAAATGTATTTAAAGCTAAGAGTGAATTTCAGCTGATGAAAGCAGTCCTATGGACCAAGCCCTGGCCTTCCCCCCAACATTTAGAGATCATAATTATTAAATGGTCTATCTGAGAAGACTAAGAAAGTGTGACCAGAAAAGTAGAGAAAAGTCGGAAGAGTAAGACACCCCAGGAGACAAGTGACAAAAGAGGAAATGATCAGCTGCATCAAACGATGAAGCTCTTTCCTTTAAAGCCTCCACCACTTATGTACTACAAAGACTCTGTCTTTCTAAGGAGCTGAGAAGTTGAAGGATGGTCTTATCTCACTATGGGGAGAGGGCATTTCAGTAGGGTAAATTGTCTCCCTGTAAATTGTTTCCCTGGAAATGCTGGGAAGTGCTAGATGTGAGACTATAACTCTGTTGGGGAAAAAAAAGAAAAAAGGAATACTGCTGAGACTGTCTCCACAAAGCTGAGTTACACGCTGTGGTCTGTTGCTAGCAAGCAATTTGAGGGTCACATCCTGCACTGGCCACAATGCATCTTCAAGGGTGAACAGTTCCATTTCCCTATTTGCATGCTCAGTGGAGAGGGTCTGTTGCCAAATGCCCTTTTGTTTTCTCATCAGGGCCCACTGCTTTATAGGTTGCTGTCAGTAAGAAAGACCTTAAAGGTGAATCCAGCAGAAAAATCACCGAAGAGCTGTAATAGAGGAGGAGGAGTCTCAAAGAACGTTGGTAAAACATAATGCTTTCAGAGATCAGCAAGTGTCAAGCACAGGCTCACCACAGTCTGAATCTCTTCTAAGGTCAGGTCCTACTGCTTTCTGACAGGCTCAGAAGTGCAGGACATCCTTTCTTTCTGACGGACTGCCTCAAGAACTTAGACTAGAGCAGAAGGGTCTAACATGGCCTGGCAAACAGCTGTCAGTTCAATAAGAAGGCTGGGAATCTTGGGGTAATTAATAGTTGATAACTTTCCTGTATCATTAATTGAACCAAAATAAACAAGGTTTAGCTCCTTAATAATAAAGAAACAAGACATGGAGCTGGGAGGAGAGATCATTTAGTAGTCTTTGTTTACCTCATATTTCCTTCAAGAGATATTGTAGAGTAGGCATTTATTGAGACACAGTTTCAAACTTGCCCCACTGCCCCCCGACACACATAATAATCCAATAATTTAGGTAGCCCATACTTCTACTGGTCCTTTCAGTATCAAGGACCCATTCTATATGTTGGGAGTAGTCCGAGTATCTCAGGTCTGTATAAAGATGTTATGCTCCAACTCTTGAGACAGACTGAGCTAAAATCAGAAGACAGGTGAAGTCTTCTGTTGGATAATCTGTAGATGACAGTCAGTTCATTAGTAATGAAAGGCCCACAGGCCACATTGATAACACTGACAGATAGCATTTCTTCTCTACCACATGAGGTGTTGGGCTTCCTCAAATGGGAATGAAGAATTTGGACACGTTGCTTGACTTCCAGACAGTGTCCTAGCTCTGACCCCTTACATTATATTCAGAATATCCCCTATGCTGACCACCCTTTCTCATGGTCCTCCCAGTTCTGTTCATCTCTCATAATTCTCTCATAATTGGACCAGTTATGTCCAATTACTCTTCCCTCTTCTTTGCCAGGATAGGTGACTGTCTTGTAGTTTCTATAGAAATAAGAATGGTAGACAACTTTTCTTCTATTAGCTTTTTGATCCATAGTAATTCCATAAATTCTATGTTCAGATTCTTTCATGGACTGGACTCCCAATGATCTACTATGAAAGTTAAAACATCTGAGCATTATTACAGTATTATTTTTTCATTCTCTAGTTTAAACAATCTTAATTCTCAGGAAGACAATGTGAGTGACTCTGGAAAATGGGGAAAGAACTTTAAACAAAGAAGTACAGAAAAAAATATAAAACTTGCTATTTTAAGAAATTATCTAGCTACACTCAGTGTCCATTTAAAATATATGAAGTCATACCATGCAGACGAATTACTTTTTTTTTTTTCTCTGAATTCCTCAGTCACTAAGATTTGACAATCTCCTGTCTATATCAAAAACTGAGAACAGAACTACTGATGATCTATCTACCAGGCAGGACAGGGTCGCATACTCTCAGAATAGCCTATATGCGTGTATATTGGTATGCTTATTTAAATTGTAGTAACTCATTCACATTTGAATGACTAGCAAAACACAACACCAAATGAAAGACAAATGGGTTCAAAGGCATAAATATATGTTAGATATTTCCATGCATCTTTTATTAATGTCAGATAGGCATTATCATTAAATGTGCAAAAGAAATTTAAATATAAAAAACCAAAAAGTATAATTATTTACACACCTTTGCTTAGCATAGCTTGTTAGCCTTCTTCCCCACCACCACCCCCATTCCTACAATCTCTGCTTGAATTTTTGCTTACACTGTTTCTCCTGTCCTGGAGACTGGGACATCCTGAATCTATTTGTGAGAGCTGTGTTGGGGCATTTTAATCAGCTTTGCTGTCAAGTGGCTACTTTAGCATCAGATTGAGTTTTGCCCCTACAAGATGATTATTCATCAGCTGGCCTCTAAAGCATCTGGGACTTACTTGAATATCTCAATCAATTCTGTCATATTAGTTATGGACCTGTCTTTTTATAAAGAAGCATCATGATAAATTTTAATTCGGTTTTTAAAGAAGACACTGGCTTACACATCACCCATCATAACTATCCATCTTGGTATTTCATTAAGATGGATGCTGAGAGAACTTGTATAATGCTACATACAAACTTGTCACTTTTGTTTTGTACTTTCTTTTCCTGCTTTATTAAGACATAATTGATATATAACATTAGGTAATTTAAAATGTTCAATGTGATTTGATACACATATATATATGAAATGATTATCATGAAAAGGTAACACATCCATCACCTCAAATTAATTACCTTTTTTATATATATGGTGAGAACATTTAAGATACACTTTCCTAGCAATTTTCAAGTATATAATACAGTACTGTTAACTATACTTACCATGTTGTCCATTAGATCCCAGAACTTATTCACCTTATAACTGGGATATGCTTTGCCCATTTCCCTCACCCCTCAGCTGCCAGAAACCACCATTCTACTCTCTGGTTCTATGAGTTTGGCTTTTTAAAATTACTTATATATTTTTTAGTTAGTGTTTTACTTCAAAGAAATACCCAAAAATGAAACTGTTGGATCATATGGTAGCTCTATTTTTTAATTTATCGAGGAATCTCCATATTGTTTTCCATAGTGGCTGCATTGATTTACATTCCCACCAAAAATGGAAAGGGTTCCTTCCTTTTCTCCACATCCTTGCCAACACTTCTTATTTTTTGTCTCTTTGATAATAGCCATTCTGACAAGTGTGAGGCGATAGTTCATTGTGGTTTTGATTTGCATTTCTCTAGTGATTAATGATGTAAAGCATCTTTTCATAAATCTGTTGGCTATCTGTATGTCTTCTTTAGAAAAAAATGTCTGTTCAGATCTCCTACTCCTTTTTAATCAATGTTTTGTTTTTTGGCTATTGAGTTGTATGAGTTCTTTATGTATTTTGTATTTTATCCCCTTATCAGATACATGATTTGTAAGTACTTTCTCCCATTCAGCAAGTTGCGTTTTCATTTTGTTGGTTTCCTTTGTTGTGAAGTTTTTAGTATGATATAGTACCACTTGTTTATTTTCTCCCTTTCTGAGACCCCCTTCATCAATCTTTTCTAACCTAAATTCAAAATATACATTTAACTCCGTGAGATGTTTAAGTGTTCTCAATGTAGTATAGAGCCAGAGGATTAGAAATTGTGATATCATATGTAACACTGTCCTTTTTAGTACAAAAAGGGAAACTTTTGGTAGCCTCAATATTTATGCTCTCAAACAATGTTGGTTCACCTGTACAGTCCCTCATTTTTTCTCTCTTGATCTCTCCATAACGTTTCTTTCTTTCAGGGTCTCTATCTACTTCATACAGGTACTCCATGCTACCTCTTCAAACAGAGTAAAGTTCCACCTTGAATCAGATTTTCTACCTAGCAAAATCTTCATCTGCCCAGATTTTTGGTGACTCCACCCTGGAGTTGTGGCCCCGTACCCGGTGTGAACAATGAGTTATGGGCCCGTACCTGGTGTAGACAATGGTGGGTCTTCAATCACCTTCAGTCTCTCTCAAACAACGATGATCATGGCTTGTTTTTCCCTGAATTACATGGAGACGAACACATCTTTCTTTTTGGATTTATTTGTATCACTCCCTACATCCATACCATAATCATACTGGCTGATTTTGTTCCCAGTGTCTACTTCTGGCTCTACTCCTCACTATGACAATTCTATTCCTAGATCTTCTTAAAAGATCCTGTCTATCTCTTCCATTGAACCGTGGCTCCTGAACATTCAGTTGAGCACAGCCTCACCTATAGCTGTGCTTTAGAAAATATTCCTTTTTCCATAACTCTAAGGAATTCTTTCCCTTGTAATACCTAGGATTTCTCAAAGAAGACAATAATTCTGATTAAACATAAATTAGATTGCTTTAATATAGATAACTATTGAACCAAAGCATATTCATTTGAAAAAAGTCTAAGAAATTTGGGTAAGAGAGTTAAGAAGGTTTTGGGGGGGAAATCTGAAACCTATCTTCTGGAATTCTTTTTTTCTATAGTAAGAGTCCTTACTTCTGCAGCTGTCCAGAAAATGTTGGAATCATTTGGGAGCATTTGTATAAGACAGACTTCACATTGACTTGTACTAGTAATTTGATTTGATCACTCTGCTTTGGAGATCTGGCTAGGATGGTTTGGAATTCAATTAATGAAAATCAGGCATGAGTTTATTAGAGGAATAAAATTTATTTTTTTTACAGAAATAAGATCTAAGTCCTTAAGAAATATTTGCTCTTTTTAATTAACTTAAATTCATACTTTTATGCAGAGATAAGTGAAACATTCTCCCCCCTTTATTTCCATTTCTTCTCTCCAGCATTCCATTCTTTTCCAGTCTTCCCTTTTATAAGGATAAAATTTTTAAGTACATATTATTCCTCTGGGGAGGTTGGGAGGAATGCAGAATGACAGGTATGCTTGCTCCCTGCCAGACACTGTTAAGTTCTGTGAATACAAAGGTAAGTAAAATCCAAACCTGACTTCTTGAAGAATTCAGTCTATATAGGGAAGCAGATATTTATGTAATCATTTTATAATTTTTATTCAATATGATTTCTACTCATATTAGAGTTTTAAATAAAGTGCTATAGATTACTGGATAAGAAAATAGTAAATTTTGCTGGGGAGGTTTAGGAAGGTGCCACAGAAATTAAATTGTAAATTGTGCAGAAATATGAAGGGTGGTTTGCGGTAGGGCACATCTTAGCCCACCACTGCTCAGGATTGGCCTTGGGCTGGAGGTATGACTGATCCTAGAATTAACCGTCAGTTAGATGCTTTCAGGGACTGAAAGTAAAACGTGAATGAAAGCAGAGTCTCAAGGAGGCTGTCAGCAGAGATTGGCTCTAATTGAGGCATGCTGTTTCAGGTTTGGGCCAACTGGCAGAATCGCAACTGATCTCACATGCAGAGCTTGGATCATCCCAAAATTTCACCTGGAAACAAAACAAAAAACAGTAGAAACAAAATACATATCCTAACATGGCTGTTAGCACTAGAGCAGGCAGATGGGCATTAGCTATCCAACTGAGGTACAGCTTAGGGTTTTTCAAAAAGCACCAGTGCTTAATGAGAGGAGCAGAAAGAGGCTAGATTACCTGTTTCCTCAAGAGGCAAGTCCTCTAAAGAATTATCTGCAGCTCGTAACATCTGCCTCAGCACAGAGAGGATCAGAATGTCTTTTACAGGGTCCGGCTCCCACACTGAAGCATAATTTTCAACCATCAAGATATTAGAAATGGGAATGTTTAGCATTTTGTGGACATTGGTTACCTGTGGAAAAATTAATTTAATAAATATAAGTTTTATATCTGAAATTTGACTGAATTTAAGTACAATTCAAGAAAGAAACCAAAAAAAACAATGGCTTGATAAATTATCTTCAGAATATAATTATAATTCAGATAATTAGTTTTAAAATAGGGTATAAACTTGAGTTAACCAGGCAATTGATCCATTTTTTATTTACCTATGAATATGTAGTGTGAGTGTCGCGCACGCACACACACACACACACACACACACACACAATATAGCACTATTTCAATAATAACTGGTTTACAAACAGTATTCTTTACCTGGCTTTGAGAAGTCATAGATTTTTTCATGTTTAAAAAGTTGTCTTGAAGAACATCATGGTAATTTTTCACTTTAGTAAGCAAGACTACTTGTGCTATACCTGTATCAAGTAGATAAATCAGTTATTTTATATCGCAATCAGCATTGTGTCAACAAGGTAAATAAATATGTACAAAAGCAGTACTTTGTAGGATGGTTTTAAGATTTGGAGAATGAAATATCCCCAATACATCTCAATATGGTACATGAAGTCCTTCTCTCCAGAGAAATTATCTTTGTCTTCCAACATGAGCGATCATTTCTAAATGCAACTAAATGCACACTAAGTTGTAATCATCTACTATTCCCTTCAAATAGCATATTTTAAAGTGGCCAGGTGGGGAAAAGGTGGTTGCTGGATCTTGTGAATGAAAAAGAGCCCGAAGAAAGAAAGTGAACGTTGTGTGTGAGCATTTATAAAAGCAAAGTGCACTGTTTTCACACTTCTAAGGACCTCTTGGCTTCTCCCTCAAACCACAGAGATGAAATGAGTAAATCACACTGGGCTTCTAACCTAATCAAAGTTCTGCTTTACCAACAACTGCTTCCCTAGGAAAAAAAATATTATAAAATTGAGATGTCCAAGATGCCCCTGAAACTCCTGTACCAGAGTTTTTAGAATTTCCTCCTTACTTAAGTCTTGTGTTTGTGATTTCTATTACTCAATGATTGCCTTTACTGTCTTCTCTCTATTCAAGTCCCAGATGAGTAACTAGCAAAGCTGGCCAATTATTAATACAACCTGGCCTCCTCCTGTAGAGGGCAGGACTCAATTGACACATATAATTTTTTTCCCAACTTCTATTACAATGCAATTCTTCTCTTTCCAAATTAAGGCAGTATTTTCTTAGAAGTGCTAAAATCAACACAATTAGATGTTTTAAGCATTGTCACCTAGCATGGTATGCAGTTGTATGTCCTTAAAAAACTCATTTCAAATCTGAGTACTTCTGAAACCCAGTCTTAGCCCAAATCCACCATAATTTTAGAGCTGTTAAATGCTTATATTTGCTTATGTTCTTACATTGAGCATATATAATGTTTATTACCATCTTTAGATAAAGAATTTATTGTGCCCATTTTATAGAAGAGGAGACTAAAATTCAGTGCACTTAAGTTAACTTTTTGAACATCAAAAGTTATGACTATTAAAAAATCCAGGTTTACTTAGCCACTAAGACTATGCTCTATACTTTAAAATATACATGCTGTTTTTCAGAACTTTAATATAAGTGATTGTTCTATTGATATACTAAACAATGAGGCTCTAGAGTATAAATGCCCAAAGAGGTCTTTATACTAAAACTTTTTGGAAGCTTAGTAGGAGAACTTCCATCCAGTTCAGGACCAAATAGAGGAGATATACTATTCTTCCTGCTAAGTACAGCTAAAAAACACTGGACATTATATATAAATCAAATGTAAAAACTGAAAGGTAAGGAAAAGAAGGCAGTCTTGCTAGGGACCTTAGAACCCAAGGAACAATGTGGTGGTAAGTTCTCTAAGTTTTCCTTCTATTTCATATATCCCATATTAGCTGCTGGAGAAGCCTACAACTAGTAAATGATAGTTGAAGTTGCAAAGAAAAGAAAAATAGGGAAAGGAAAAGAAGGGACGGGAAGGGAAGGAAAGGCAAGGAAAGGGAAGGGAAAGGAAATCTGTTCTCTCTAGGCAAAGCACGAGGAAAGGCACAGCCTCGCAAGACAGAAAACTTTCGGACAATAGCTATACTATCTCAGTCAAACACCACAGAAATAACCTCAGTCCCACCCACAGGACGCATTTCTTCCCTTTTCCAAGTACTATCCCCTACCAGGGTAGTATCATAGAGGAAGAGCAAGGAGGGAGCAATGGCTTTTATACTTGCGGTGTGCTAGGTCCCCCTTTATGGTGTTAGTGGAGGATACTTAGGAATCCCAGACTTCTACTCAAATGCAATAATAAGGTGGACCTCTCCCTCTCTACAAGTGACAGAGGGGGCCAAGTGAGAAACTGAAATTATAACCATCATCCACCAAGCCTAAGGAGACTCCTAGCCCCCTCAATAACAAAGTGCTCTCCCCTGCCCCGCAAAAGGTATCAAACAAAGCCTAGTGGGGAACCTGTACTTACACTCCTGTCAGCACCGTGTCAGAAGAGCTGTGCTAAAACACAACATTTAAATAAGATCCAGAGTTACATACTATAATACCCAAAATATCCAAGATATAATCAGGAATAACTTGTCATACCATAAACCAAGAAAAATCTAATCTAATTGACATTTGCAGAACATTCCCCCAAATATCAGCAGCACACACATTATTTTCAAGCACACATGTAACACTTATCAAGATATATTATATCTTGAACCATAAATCAAACTTCAAACAATTTTAAAGAATTTAAACCAGACAGAGTATGTCTTTTGACCACAGTGGAACCAATCTAGGAGTCAGTAACAGGATGGTAACAGGAAAAACTCCAAGAATTTGAAAGCTAAACAATGTACTTTAAATAATTCATAAGTCAAGAGGAAGTCTCAAGAAAAATAAAAATATATATTAAATTGGATGATAATGAAAATATATCAACATTTGTGGGACATAACTAAAGCAGTGCTGACAAGGAAATATGTAGCACTCAATATTTATAACTGAAAAGAGGAAAAGGCCAAAGTCAATCATCTAAGTTCCTACTTCAAGAAACTAGAAAAAAAGAAGAGCAAATTATACCCAAATCAAGAGGATGAAAGAAATCACAAAGAGCAGAAATCAATAAATAAATTGAAAACAAACAAACCAAAATTAAAATATCAATGAAACAAAAACATGGTTCCTTGAAAAGATCAATAAAATTGACAAACCTCTTTCTGGAGGTTGACAAAAAAATGGACAAAAAAAACTAAAATTAAAAGAGAAGACACAAATCACCATAACCAGGAAGGACAAGGATATACCTACAGACCCCACAGACGTACAAAGAATAATGCTATGAACAATTCTACACACATAAATTTGACAACTTATATAAAATAGATTAAAACTACAAACTACCACAACTCACCTAATGTGAAATAGATCATTTTATTATAATAGATTTACAACTATTTTAAAATTGAATTCCTTGTTTTAAAATTTCCTGAAAAAGAAATCTCCAGGCCCAGATGGTTTCATTGGAGAATGCTACCAAACATTTAAAGAGAAATTAACACCAATCCAACACAATTTCTTCCAGAAAATAGAAGGACACTTCCCAACTCATTTTATGAGGTATTACCCTGATACCAAAACCTGACAAAGAATTAAAACTACAGACCAATATCTCGCATTAATATAGATGCAAAAATTCTTAATAAATTATCTAATAAGATTCATCAATATATAAAATAATTGTACACTATGAATACATGGTTTTTCTTCTAAGGAGACAAGGTTGACTCAAGATTCAAAATCAGTCAATGTAATCCACTATATTAACAGGCTAGATGGGGGGGGAATCCCATTATTATATCAATCTATGGAAAAAACTATTTAACAAAATTTAGCACCTATTCATGATAAAAAAAAAGAAATAAAGAACTCACAGAGAACTAAAAATAAAGAACTTCCCCAATTTGATAAATAATACATTTTATATGTATATAAAATGTATACATATTATATATATATATATATAAAATGTGTGTGTGTATATATATATAATATTTATATATATACATACATATTATATATATATATATATATTTTATATATATATATAAACATAGCTGACATCACAATGGTGAAACATTGAATACTTTCCAACTAAGATCAGAAATAAGACAAGGGTGTCTGCTCTCATCACTATTTTTCAACACAGTATTAGAAGTCCTAACCAGGGCAATAAGACAAGAAAAGAAAATAAAGGTCATATGCATTAGAAAAAAATAAATAAAATTGTGCCTATTTGAGATGGCATGAAAATCCCAAGGAATCAACAAAAAAAATTTTCTAGAACTAATAAGAATCCAGCAAGGTCACAGGAAACAAGATCTATATACAAAATTCTATCGCATGTGAAAACCAAAATTACAAATAATGCCATAAATGCATTCAAAAAAATTAAATAGTTAGATGTTGATCTAATTAAAAAACATAGAGGATTTGGATGTTGAAAACCTCAGAGCACTGATGAAAGAAATCAAAGATCTAAATAAATAGAGACAGACTATGCGCATGGATTGGAAGTTTCAACAGAAAAATGTCAATTCTCCCAAAATTGATATACAGGTTTAATGTAATTGTTATCAATATTCCATCGAGATTTTTTATAGAAATAAACAAAGTAATTCTAAAATTCCCATGGAAATGCAAAGGAACTTAAACAATTTTGACAAATAAGAATGAAGTATGAGGAATCACTTTTATCCAATTTATGGCCTACTATATTATTATATAGTTACAATAACAGACTGTGTAGTGTTGGTGAAAGAATAAACACATAGATCAATGAAACAGAATAGCGAACCCAGAAACAGATGCACACAAATAAGGACAACTGATATTCGACAATGGACTAAAAGCAATTCAACGGAGAAATGATAGTCTTTTCAACAAATGGTTCTGGAGCAATTGGATGTCCATAAACAAAAATAGTATAATAAAGTAAACCTCACATCTTATATAAAAGTTAATTAAAAATGGGTAATAATCCAAATGTAAAGCATAAGACTATAAAACTTTTAAAAGAAAACAGAAAAATTTGGGGGAATCTAAAGATCGTTGAAGAGTTTTTAGGCACAAAATGAAAAGCATGATCCTTAAAAGAAAAAAATGGTAAATTGGAGTTTGCCAAAATTTTAAAATTTTTGTTTTGTGAAAACCTCAGTTAAAACAATGAAAAGACAACTATGCACTGGAAGAAACCATTGGCAAGTAATGTATCAGACAACTGACTCAAATCCAGAATTTTTATATCTCTTCAAACTCAACAGGAAAAAAAAAACAAAACAGCCTAATCAGAAAACAGACCAAATATGTGGACTGTTTCACTGAAGAAGACATACAGAAGCAAATAAGCACATGAAAAGATGTTCAATGTAATTAGACATTAGGGCAATGTAAATTAAGACCACGATGAGCAATCTCTACAAACCTATTAAAAGAGTTAAAATGTTTATATATAGCACCAATGCCAAATACTACCAAGAATGCAGAGAAACTGAATCTCTCATATAATGCTTATAGGAATATAAAATATCCAGTTGTTCTAAAGAGTAGTTCAGTGATTTCTTAAAAATAATTACACATATACTTACCGTAAGACCCAGCAATCACACTGCTGAGGAATTATCCCAGATGAATGAAAACTAATGTCTACACAAAAACCTGTACACACTAATGTTCATAGGAGCTTTATTTTCAATGGCCAGAAACAAAAAGCAATCAAAATGTCCTTTGATAGAGAATGGTTAAACAAACTGTAGTATATCTATACCAAGCAATATTACTAAACAATAAAAAGGAATGAACAATAGGTACAACTTCAATAGACCTCACAAAATATGAGTCTTAGTGAAAAAACCCATTGTCAAAAGGTGACATACTATGTGATTCCATTTATATAACATCCTTAAAATGACAAAATTACAGAGATAGAGAAGAGATTAGCAGTTGCCAAGAATTAGGGTTGGTGGGAAATTAGAGGTACCATAGGGAGATTTTTGTGGTGATGGAATAGTTCTGTATCTTGATTATAGTGATGGTTACATGAATCTACACATGTGATAAAATGACAAAGCCATACACACAAATTATAACAGTGTCAATTTCCTGGTTTTGATTTTCCTGGTCTAGTCACATAATGTGGGGCGGTGACTCCCCTATCAAGCCATAGAAAAATTATACATGACAAAAAATTATGGCCATTCTAGTCTTGAAGGACTGAAAACTAGGATGTAGGGCTTTTCATTCAGTCAGCCTATGCTCTCTGCCTGCTGTTTCCACCAACCAACCCAGGGCTTAGGAAATTGGATGAAGGGTATATTGGGACCTTTCAGAACTCTTTGCGACTTCCTATGAAGCTCTAATTATTTCAAGATAAAAAAAATTAGATGAGTGAGACTCACCACAGTTTAATACTTCTTTCTGAACTTGTTTGAAATTTGCCACCATTTTAGAGGACAGATCATTGATAGAGTTGATATCTAAGACATAAGCCACACAGTGAATCCTGTCCTTCAGTGATGGAGAGATGATGAAGTTAGGATGTCTGGGTGTAATTGGTTGTTTGGGATTAAACTGTGATAGAAACATAAGGTAACATTTAGACAATCTCTGCTCAATTCTTTGAGACACAATTCATGCTTCAAACACTAGCACCACTAACGTCCAACCCGAAATTTTCCCTCCTCCCAGCTACTCCTTCCTCAGATTAATCAGTGGTATCCCTCCTATACTTTCCCTCCACTTTGAACATAGCACCGTCATGTTGGTGTTGTTTTGTTTTGTTTTGTTTTAGATAAAAACCACTTCATTGCTTTGGTAAAAATTATAATTATCCATAATTTACATTATCCATAATGGTAATATTTTAGGAAAATACAGCCTTTTTTTTGAAGTTAACTTAAAATCCCAGTCTCCAGAAAAAGCTGCCATTACCATTGTTACACATCAATTAAGACTCCTCTCTAAGCATTTTGCATACATAAATGAACAAATGGATAGGAGAAAAGGAGAGAGAAAAATATATTGAAAATGTCATTTAAACTAGAATACTATAATTTCTTTTAATTTTACAAAAGAAAAAGAAACTAAAGTAAAACAGAAGAAATACCAAATTTCAAGTTAATATTGTCTTGCTATAAGACAATAATCTTTTTAGGATTAGGAAAATAGATTACAAAACATAGCAAAAGACTGGATTCATTATTTTTTTTAACTATATGTTTCAGTGTTGGGCTGAATTGATTGACTCTCTGCTGTGAAAAATGAAGATATTAGTATGCCCATGATTTCTCCCATCTTTCTGCTTTGTTCCTCCTCCCTGTATCTTCATGTCTTTTTAAATTGTCAGCTCTGTGAGAATAAGAATTATGTTCTTGTTCAACTGTGTGTTTCTAGTAACTAGCGTACTGTCTGACACAAATTATGTTTTTAATAAATGATCTTTAAATAAATTAGTACATAGTTAAGTTTTCCAATCAAGGACAATTGAGAGGCAAAGAAAGTTACTGTTTAGAAATTGAAGTTGACTATATTTCACTCAGTATCTAAAAGAAAGGTGATAATAATGGTTAACTTTTTGAGAATTTAGAATACATCACCTCATTTAATCTTCTCAGCAACCCTGTGAGATATGACTTTCCTATGAATACGAGTACACATCTAATTAGTGGGAGAGCCAACCCTTGGATCTAGGTATGTAAATAGTATTTAAGTAATGAAGCCTAAGTATTTATAGTATAACATCACACTTCAACAAAAAATGTTCCAATGTTTTGTCTAAGTGATCAAAAAAGTGTAAGAGATTGAATTACTACTTCTCTATTATTTTACATCATAGTAAAGAGTGATATAAACACAACCTCCTCCCGACCTTTTCCTGGAAACTGTATGAGTAGAATCCTGCTTTTTGGCTGTATTAATGCTATAGAGGAGAAGAGCTGTTACTACTCTACTATACTTACAAGAGTACTTAACTCATTTAAAGCACAGTAGTGTTGCTTGATGTTGAAACCACAGTATGATAGTTGAACCTACTTTATGGAGTAAAAATTCAACAAAAAGCATAATACAAGTTATTTGAAATGTTTTGGAGATTAAAGAATTCTTACCTGATATCTGTCTGGCATGCAGCCTTTTAAGATATGGGGTATGTCACCCATACACAATCCTACTCCGTCTTTCTCATCTAGCCCCATGGAATCACATAGCATAAATGGCAGAGATTTGCCCTCTTTTCCATCTTTAATAGAATATATTCTGTACTGTAAAAAATATATATATGTCAAGTGTAAACTTGCATTCTTCAACTAGCATTCAAGACATGACAATAGGAAGACCGGAGATCAATATTTTGACACTGTTGTCCTCAAACATTTTGGTCTTAGTATCACCTTAGACTCTTAAAAATTATTGATGATCCCAGAGATATGGGTTATCTCTATTGATATTTAACATACTGGAAATTAAAACTGAAATAATTTTAAATGTTTGTCATTTTAAAATGCAATTATGAATCTATTACATATTAAGCTAAATAAGATTTCCATGAAAAAAACAAAATTACTTTCCAAAAACATTATAGAAAAAGGGGGATTGATTTACTTTTGCCATTCTCTTTAATGCCTGGATTAATAGAAGATAGCTGGATTCTCAAATCTGCCACTGCATTCAATCTGTTATGATATATCCTTTTAGTCAAAGTATACTCACATAAAGCAAATCTGGCTTCACACACATAAATGTAGTAGGAAACGGAGAAAGTATTTAACAGCTTTCAGAGAATTGTAGATATTCCTCATTAATAATACATCAAAGCTCAACAGTGATAATTTCCAAAAGGCTGGCTGCAACGTGGAATCTATGACATTTTCATACTGTTACATTAAATTCATTGTATATCTTATACTTTGAATATATCTTTTATCCACACATGATTTTGTAACCTGATGCATTGCCTATTTGAAAATATTGGTTCACTGGCTTATCTAATCTTCTAAATAGTGGCACATTTTATTGTATCATATTAAACCATAATATTTGTTAATACTACCATTAATCTCATCAGATAAGTATTGGAAAGCTATCAAGCTCAGAGTGGTACATACAAGTTTCTTAAAGTTATTATATTTTCTTAACAGCTCAAATGTTAATATTATCATTAGCAACGTGCAATGCTGGTTGTTTTTGTTGGGGTGATCGGTTTACTTTGTACATTTCCAAAAAAAAATGTCTACCAAATATCTAAGTTTGAATAAGCAAGTCTGTCAGTTGTATTTTCATTTAAAATTATGTTACTTGAGAAAAGTCCAGCTCACAATGCAATCACATCAGTGCCTTTGCTCAACAACCACCATGCTTTGATATGCATTAGAAGCACTTTATATACACTTACCATTTCATCACATGAAATATGGCGATGATGTGTACTTAAAAGTTAAGTTTAAATAAAATCAGTAATTGTTACTGATTCAATTAGGAAAATTTTATTCTTATGTGAAACTGGCATTTTGTTTGTGTTTACTGCAAGCTCAGTGGTAGGGAAGAATATAGTGACCACTAGTAGTGTTTTGTGCCATTGCTTGATTAGTACTAAGGTGTCGATAGACAAAACTAAATTTGTATGATCAGGTCAAATGTCAGTCCACTAGAAAAGGCAAAAAGCATCTTAGTTTTATTATAAAAAGAGCTTTGAACTCACAGATCCCCTAAAAGGGTCTCAGAGATCCCCAGGGTTCCACAAACCTCATTTGGAGACACGCTACCTTAAGACACCAGACGACACTTTAATCAATTTTCCCATTCCAAACCAGGAAGTTTAAAACCCCTCTATGACCTACTGGAATCTGTGATGGAGTCAAAAACTCCCACTGGTCCATAAAATGCCTAAGAGTGATCCCATTGGAGATTTTTATCTAAATGAATGGGACTGCCTCAATATGAAAGAAATTACACAAAGCATTCGAGCTACATACTTAAATACATTTATATTTTAAGGTCAGTATACTCATTCATGGTTTCATTGACTATTAATTTGTTTCCTTGATTTTATTGGCAACTTCAATTCTTCAAAAAGAAGGGTCTCTGAACAACAAAATATTCTGCTTCCCTCACAAATATTCTGTCCTATATTTCTTCAGTTTACATAGTATCTGCATTTCATTTAGAGTTCAGGATCTACATTTTATCTTAAAGCAATGCCTTTGGAATTTTCAACAGAAAGAGAAGGGAGAGAAATTCTATCCTGATTGAGTACCTCTATTACAGCATCTATTAAACTGAATGGCATTTATTTGTTTATTACTTACATGGGTCTCTGAGATCCCTTAGCAAAGGGACCAAGTATTATTTGTATTTAGGTCACCATTGCCAGCACAATATTTAGCAAATAGAAATATTTCAATCAATGATGAACGTATTGAATTGCCATTGTAGCATCTTGCCTTGGCTTCTAAGACTAGGTTGAAACATTAAAATAAAGCCACTCAAGTGGATACCATCTGGACAACATCAAAAACAAGATGTGATTTTTGAAAGTCCTAAAAAAAATGCTTTTAGTTATTGAATGAGACACAAGACTAAAATGAACCATTACTGTTTTATGCTAAATTTTGCACAGATGATATACAGCATAGTACTAAGAACAATATTAGGTTGTAGCAATTACAGATAAACATAGCTTGATTATGAAATTTTCCATTTTTTCATTATTTTTTGTTTGTATGATAACATTTTGACAAGCATAGAATGGCAGTTTCTAGATTCATATTGCATCATAATTTATAAATCTTTAGATTAACAGTTTAAAAATAGTATTAGTACTTATTTCCTTAAATATATTTGTTTACCAATAAGATAATGTTTGTAGGAGCTTTTACAGATTTATCCTGTGAAGGTTCAACCCCACCCCAAGTGAATACCAATTTCGCTGTTCATTAACATTTCTTATAGAATGGTCTACATGATGGAAAATTATTATAGTATAGTAAAATAATTCTCATTATTTTATTATAGAAAGGAAATCATTTCAATCCAGATAAAACCATATGGGACATGAGTAAAAAAAATACATCAAATATAAAGAATGAAGATTTCCACAAAGTTTTTAAAATTGTGGTGTTTTTTTTTTCAAGTACTAAAAACCGTTCTTCATATAACTACTTCCTGTATCCATAAAAATGGAAAGGCTGTCTGTATGATAACTCCATGGAGGCAATTCTCATTCAATTTTTACTCCTCTTTTACATTTGATTTAGCACTTAATTGTTTGAAGATTAAGAAGTTACTGTTTTGAGAGAAAATGACAAATTAACAAACCAATAATTGTAATCTATAAAAATTCTCAGGAAATCCTGAAATAACTTACCATTTCAGTAATACTGGTGACATCAGACCCTACTGTGGCTTGGCGAGTCACATGGCCTTGGAAAATAGACTTCACTGAATTGAAAAAACTGGACTTTCCAGACCCAACTGGACCCAGCAGAAGAATACGAATTTCTGAAACCAAGTCCGCATAGGGTTTGTAGGCTCTGAGGTCTGCTAGGAGCATATTTCTGTACCTGTTAAAATGCAATCATTAAATACAACAAACTTCCATAAAGATTAGCACAATTCTTCTGAAGCTTCTTTACTCCAATTTTAAAAGTATGTTTTAATTCCTTAGTTATTATTTTTATATTAACATCTACATCATATGATTTGAAATGATCTAAGATTATGTACTTTGTGCTTGAAGAAAACAATGCATTAGTCTATATCTGACTAAAGTTAAAAACTAACCAGCAACTAAATCACTGTCAAACTATTAGCCTTAAGCCACATAAATCTAATGAAAATATCAACAACACTGAAACAAATTCTTATTTTCAGTAATAATATTATATTAAGAAGAAATAAAAATAAAATATGTGCTCCTGGCAGCCACTCCCACCAGAATACAATTATACATGACCCTGCATTTGAAACTATTAATATTTGTTTTTCCGGTTAGTGAACGTATTTGCATAAAGCATTTCTTATCTATGGCATGGCCATTCTTGATATGGCCATCGGAGCAGTGTTGTTGATGGGTAGTTAAACTTATTGCAAGGTGAAAAATGGTTGTTTGCTTTGTCCTTGCCATGGTGTTATAAGAAAGTGCCTTTTCTTTCAACATTATTTCAATATTAATTCTTTCAACATGAATATATTCTACTTATTTTGCTTCTTTGTATATAATTTGCCTTGGATTTATTACGCATGGTTTATTTAGTTATGTGTTCTCATGTATTATCAGGAGCAAATTTGGTAAGTACATGTCAACAACCTACAAATGTTTTATAACAAGAATATACTACACTATTTTCTAAAATAAATAAATAAATAATTCATACACAATGCAGGTATTTACCTATCAATTGGGGAAAGGAAGCTTTGTTTTGAAAATTTACTGAAGGTCTCCAAAAAACTTTATTCTCAAGGAAAGGATTCAGAGGTATTATCTAAAATAGTCATCTAGACTCTGTCTGGGAAACTTTGAATATAACAGGCCCCAATTAAAACCTGAAGTCAAATTGTCATCAGGTGGATTTTTAAAGTATCACAGTTGGTAGTGTTTTGTTTTTGCTGTTCTAAATTGCCTTGAACATATTACATTAGTAACATTATAATTCAGTTTTATCATTCCAAGTGATTTTTATCTTAGTATATCATTGTCAATGCCATTTATACAATTGATCTAAATGAAATAAGTTATAGATAGTCCAAGAACCTAACTTACTCTGTGGCTCCTGTTATCCTGCTAACATAGTTGGCCTTATTTGCAATTCCTGTAGGAAATAAACATAGCACAATAATTTTTTAATCCTCTTTACTTCCCTTTTAAAAGTCTGGTTAAATGTGGCCAAGTCTAACTTCTAAATAGGGCACTAAGTGTGCTTGCATAACCTAGGGCTGAGCTAGCCAGTTAAGTGTTAGGGTTGGTAGCATAGTGAGGAAAAGAGGAGAAACTATTTTCTCAACACATTAATTCACTCTGGAAACTCTCACATAACTACGCCTAGAGGTCCTAGGACTGACCCAAAAGGGATCAGGTGTCAAAAATAGACCTTCTCTGATAGTGAGATCTCTTTTGTCCTCTTCCTCCTCTCCTTCCTCCCTTCATCTCCATCTCACCCCTTAAGCTTCTCAACTTACACCTATACTTTCCAGCTTCCCAGGTTTCATTTTGAAGTTTATGAAAGAGAAATGTGGTGACATAAAATTTGTTTGTTCCTGTCATTTTTATTTCTGTTTCTACATCAATTATGACTTATCAAACACAAAGACAAGAATGAGAATGTAGGATTATGTAATTCAACAAACCTTCAACTCGAAAGACTTCACATTCCCTATATGAAATGGCACGATAACCTGTCATTCCTAATTCTGTTCTTAACGAACCAAGTATCCTCACGTCGCATTTCTTTGGAGCTAAAGCGAACCATTCCTCACAATTAGAGGACTGAAATGCCAGTTCTTCATCAGTAATTTTCAGTGATGTATTTAAAAATGCAGTTGTTTTATTATTTTGCAATGAAAAAAAGAAGGAAGAATTTTTCTTTCTAATATCTTGATCTATTTTTGGATAATGCTCAAGTAAAAAGGCTCCAAAAATATTGTCCCTAGAGTAAATCACTGTTATAGTGGATCCCTGACAACTGCACCTAGCAAGCATATCTGTCATGCTACGTCCATGGACACTAGACTGATAAAGAAGACTCAAGGAAACATTTCCAAGCAGCTTTTGCAGACTTTTTTCCTCATTCCATGTCAATCTGGTTGTCACTGCCATTGTTTTGTATCTAATAGAAAAAGAAATAATAGGTTAAGAGACAAGTACAGTGTAGTGATTTAAAGTACAGATTTCTGCTTCTAGTTCCAGTGAGTTGTTTTTTACTCTGATCCAATTAAAACATGTTATTTGGATTATAAGGCAATAGAAATGTAACAATAATAGGTAGATATGAAAAAAGATAATTTGGAAATTAAAAATAATTTAATTATTTTAAGTCAGTAGAAAAACTACAGATTAGATAAAGAATATTTTTAAAAAATGAGTCAGAATAGGGATCAGTAAACTTTTTCTTAATGATGGATAGTAAATATTTTAGGCTTTATGTCTCTCCCGGATTACTCAACTTTGCTAATGTAATACAAAAGCAGTCATAGACAATATATAGACACATGGACATGATTGTGTTCCAATAAAACTTTCTTTACAAAAACTATGGCATACAGGCCATAGTTTGCCAACCCATGAATTGAAAGATAGAAATGAGGAATTTATACAGAAAACAGCCCACAAAGAAAGAAACTGAAATATGAAAAGTGTTAACAGATATGGAGGTCCTAGCATGGCAGAATAGACCATTAGCCATCATGCCAATTCTTTCAGTAAAAAAAACTAGAAATGTGGGATAAACTGCAAAACACATATATTTGAAAGCATTGGGGAGCTAACAAAGCAGTGAAGAATTATGTTATTGGCTAAGATTTGGAAAAGAAGTGAATACAGAGGTAAGGTTGGCATTTGGGAGTACATTTCCCTCAGGTGCATCTATCAACTTTAGAAGTACCCGAGATGCTGAGAAATTAACCAAAATGTTTGCTAAACTCATAGAGATAGGGAAATATGGCACAACAAGCAAGGAAGATGCTTGGCAACTCTCCCCAGGCTGTGGGTTAAGATTCTGAAAAGCCACAGGGAAGAAATGAGGGTGGGTGGATTGGAAGAAAACAGACTTCTTGTGACCTCAATCTGAGTGGGTTAAGATAAATGAAAATTACCAGTGCCTCTAGCTGCATGATAGATGCAAAATAAATCTTGCCTAGATGAAGAGAACATTTCTATCTTCAAACTATCTCAACAATGTTTTTTTTAATATTCAATGCTTTACACTGATGATAAATACAGGAGAGCAAATACAACAACATGATAGAAAACCAAGAGGACAAAAAAACAAACAGAAAATAGAAATAAACCCATACTGATATTGGAGTTACTCACACATATTTTTAAATACCTATGCTTGGTTTGTTCAAATAACTAAAAGATAAGATCGAAAGGTTGACATTAAAAATGGAAAAAATAAAAAAGACAAAAATATATTCTGGACTTAAAAATCTATATATCTGAAATTTAAAAGTTCAGGTTAACTGCAGGTTAAACACACTTGAAGGAAGAATTAGTCAGAAAAAAATACATCCAACTGAAGCAATAAGACAAAATAAAAATCTGACACAAATATATTGAGATTACACTACAGTCATTTATTCTCTATAGTTCCCTGTGCTTGAAATTTTCATTAAGAAGCAAAACAAATGAAAGACAAAAATATGATCATTAGCAGCAATTTCATTCTGAAACTCTTTTTTTCAATAAAAGGAAAACAGGCCATTTTCTTCACACACAGTTAGGAAACATTGGATGGCAGGAAGTCACTTACCTGTTTTTAAGAGTTGGATCGGGCTTAATTGTAGTTATTAGCTGCTCTGTCTGATTTATGGAGCAGCCACAGTTTGGAGACAGAAGGTTCTGCTAATATCCCTGGCTTCTCTCTGAAAGAAAGGAAAGTGAAAGTCAAAGCAGCAACCAATCAGCTAGCAGCATGCCAGCTCCCCTTAAGTTTCTATTTCCCTGCCGGAAAGAAAGAGACAGAGAAAAGAAACAAAACCAAATATGATTCTTTGTGAGCACATGAAAATGATCTTTGGTTCCCTGTATAGCCCGCATATAGGCATGCATGAAATGGCAATTACTCATAAAAAAATTGCAATAAAACTAATAGCTAACATTTCTGGTACATTAACTATGTACTTGACACTGCAACTACATGCATTTTCATAGTTTCTCCTCAAAACAATATTATACAATAAACACTATTAGTATCCCTATTTCTCAAAGTAGAAAAATGAAATTTAAGGACATGAAGTGACTTTGCCCAAAGTAATTCAGCTAACAGAGTGGTGAAGCTGGCTGGTATTCAAAGCCAAGTCTTTTTTGCATTGGAACAAACAGATGAAGACTCAGCTTTTCCTGAATTCATTCAGAAGGCACTGCACAGCTCTTTTCCCATTTATACATCCATTCATTCAACACTGTCTTAGACCCTGGGGAAGGAGAATGCTGAGTAAGATAAAAATAGTGCCCTCAACAAGTATGCTGTCTACTCAGGGACACATTCAGGTACACAGACAATTTTATTAGTGATAATGGAGAAAATAAAATGGAATAAGCATTGCTAAGCGAGTCACTTAAAATAGAGTCGGGAGGCTATCAAGGAAGTGGAGCCTATGCACACTTCCTGCCTCAGTGCTCAGAGCTGCTATTAAGTTGCTAACCTGTTGCTAAACTCAGCCCAAGACTGAACCATAAACATCCTGGAGCAACAACTATTGCATGGACACATATGAACTTGACCATCTCCTTGCAGTTTTTGCCTTCCTCATTTGCACATTGTAACAAACCAATCCCTGTTAACCTAGCCAGCAATCCTTCATTTGCATGGAGGACCCAGGTGGGAACTGTACTTGTGACTTTTGCCTATATAAACCTTGCCTTTCTTATTCTTTTCAGAGCACAATTTAAGCTGCTACTTAATCTGTTGCTCCAGGGTTACAACCCCAGTGTGCTAAGTGCTATAAGAGGAGTAAGAACAAGATTCCCAAGGAACCAGAACGGTGTCCTCACCCAATCTTAGGGCATTCATAAAAGCCTTACTAGCAAATCAGAGTTTAAACTGAGACATGAAGTACAGGAGAAAGAGAAGGAAGAGAGAGCATGGTGTCATCAGGGACCTTGAAGTACTCTGGTCTAGCTGGAATAGAGGGACAGTATCAGATTGGTAAGCAATGAGGCTAGAGGTGAATAGGGTCTTAAAAACTCTTCAAGTTAGATTTTATCATGAAGACAATGCTAAAACTCAAAAAACATGAAAATGTCATGATCAAAATTTAATACCTTAGAAAGAATATACTAGTTTTTTCTTGACTTATAACAAATACCGTAAAGATAGAGGCTTTAAAACATCTCCTATTTATTGTCACACAGTTTCCATGGATCAGGAGACCAGCATGGCTCAACTGGATTTTTCCCTCAGGATCTCTCACTCAAGGTGTTGGCCAGCTATGGTCTCATCTTCCTCTGGGAAAGACTCTGATTCCAAGCTTATTCATGTTACTGGCAGAATTCAGTTCCTTGCAAGTATAAGACTGAGGTCCCCTTTTCTTTGCTGGCAGCCAACCTGAGGCCAATCTCAGTTCATAGAGGTTGCTGCCAGTTCTTTCTCAATGGCCTTCTCACTCACCCGAGGCTTCCACAACCTAGCAACAACAGAATGCTTCAAGGCCAATAGCAGAATCTCCCCATGCCAAATCTTCATGCTTTGAGTCTCTCCCTTCAGGAAAAGCCCTTTTCATTTTAGTGCTCACCTAATTCAATCAACTCCACTAAAGATCATCTCTTTTTTAAAAGCCAGCAATCATCAAAGTGATATCCCATCATTTTCAAGGGAAGGGAGTTATATAAGGATGTAGGGGGGCAATCATAGATTTCTGACTATCACAAAGGACTAGGATCCAACAAATCAGTTTTTATCCTTTCACAGTTAGTTAGTTAGTTAGTTAATTAGCTAGTTAGTAATTCATCCATTCTTCCTTTCTTTTAATAAAAAATTTATTGAGCACCTGTGTACCACTCTGTGGATATAAACAGATATAAACTCTGCTTTCATGAAACCAACCTGGAGGGACATCAGGTGAGGCAATGCCTGCACTTAAGAATATGGTGAGGTGCGATAAAGAATTTAAGACACACACATAATAATCTTTTGGTTATTTAAAAAATATTTTTAGTTATTGGACCAAGGGAAATTGCACTGAAAGAACCACAGGGTGAAGTGATGTCATCCATGCTAAGTTAGGAGTTAACACAATCATCCCTTTGAGCAACTGGAGTACTTACAGGAAATACTCTGTATACTTTTCACCAGGTAAAAACATGAAAAAGTACGCGTACATAAAAATTTATTGATATTTTCACAAATAAATCTTAGAGAATTTTTTTTTTAATTTTTAAAGAAACAAAGCTTCTTAAAAAGATATATAAAGGATGTTTAAAGAGGAAAAAAGTGCAAGATGGGGAAACATGAGAAGAGGACATTCCCATCTCCTAAGTCCTGAGTTGGTGGCAATACCAGCTGAATGAAATCATTCTCTCCGCCAGGAGTAAAGGTCCTAAATCCGAGTCTCCATGCCTTAAAGACTGAAATGGCCAAAACTTTTTCGTCACTTGAGATAGTCCTATAGCTGGATAGTGGGGCTGCTTCTACAAGCAGTGAGTATCCCTCACACTGTGTGGGTAGTCAGGAAGAGCAGACAGCCACAGCTACCTCACCTGAAGGACACTAAGGTATGGCTCTGCCCTTCTTCTCCTTCATCGTTTTTCCTATTCTTCTTCTGCATCCTCTTCCTGGGACAGACTCAGGGTTATTTGTTACCCAATACCGCCTTGCCTTGAAGTTTTCATTTTCCTTCTACTCACTTTGCTCCCTCATCAGCTAGTTCCTTCCTTATTTTCTGACTCCCCAATGTTTTTCCCTCCTTGACTTTCTTCTCATTATAGTTTGTCTCCACTTTTGCTTCTTGTACCCTAGCTGCTTAATATGCATTTGAAGAATGAATTATATGAAATAGATGAGTGATAATTTAGAAGCTCCCAAGATTAAGAAAGAAACTGCTCACGACCATTTTGACATGACCCATTTTTCTAAAGGGAAAGTAGAGCATATTTAAAGAAAAAATGTCTCTTTTAGAAAATGAAAAATATAAAAATGAATATTGTCTTTATGTTAAACATTTCACTTATCATTTAGCAATTCATATTATTCTGTATTATAGATGAACAATGAATTGATTTAAACATGACACTCAGATCTCGGGAAGATAACGTACAATGCTTGTATAATTTCAAATTTGGGGCTGTGATAAATTATGGTATAATAAATGTTAAATTTACAAGTTTTCCTACAAGGACATTTATCATTTTTATTATTTAATGAAACAGCATATTTCATAATGACATGTTAACATAATAACAATAATCATGAACACAAAATAAAGATATGTTTAAAAGAAATGTGAATTTCCTCCTCCTCAAGTGTGTAAGTTACCATTTTACTTAAATAAATTTAAATTCATTTCCTAACCCCTCTGCCTGAGTGTTGGGAATGTATTCTCTATCATTTGGGGACTTTTCCACTTTCATTAGACCAAGGACCCCAAGTCTACCAGCAGGATCACACACATCCTGCAGCAGTTAGGGCATGTGTCGTCCTAAGTGAGCTGTCCCAATGATGGGAGCTTGACTGTGTCTCTTCTCCCTTGATTAATGGACAAGCCTAGTTCCACAGCTTTTCGGTTGATCTCCATGTAATACATCCCTGTTCTTAATCCAATGAGAATTGATTATTATTGTTTGCAATAATAAAATCCTGACTAATACACCTGCCTTCACTTCTCTTTCAATACTCTCACATCATGGATGATTTGATTCAGTACTATTACTTTAAATAGCACATATGTTGATATGCCAATGACTCCCAAACGTATGTCTTCAGTCCTGACCTTTCCCCAGAACATCAGGCTGCATACTTGATATCTCCACGGTACATCTAAAGGCATTTCAATTTTTAACAGATCAGCAACAAAACCTATCTTCAAACACGAACTTCCTTACCCCTCAGCATTCCCTATTTTAGTAAAGGAAATCAATACCCACCCAGTTTTATTAAGTCAAAGCCTAGGAATTCTCCTTAATTTCTCTTTTTTTTTTTACCCCCATATCCAAATTATGAGTAAAGCTGTCACTACAACAAATTTTTCTAATATCCCTAGTCTAGACGATTACCTTGTTTAGCCTAGATAATGATACAAATTCTGTGTTGGTTGTTTTGGTTATCTGTTGTTGCATAACAAAGCACCACTAACATTTAATGAACTAAAACAACAACAATTTGTTAGTTCTCAGGAACCTATGCATTGACCACTAAGTGCTTCTACTTTATTTGATTTCAGCTGTGGTGTAGGACAGATGGGTGGTCCAAAATGACCTCAGTCCCAAAGCTGGAAGTTAGAAGTTGTTTCTGACCACTGGTTTAGTAGCTCTGCTGGGGTTGTCGGCCAGGAGTCTTGATTTTCTTTGACATGACTACTTGGCTTTCTCACAGAATAATGAGGCAAAAGTTGATCCTTTGCAAAGACAAAATTAGTCAACTCCTAGCAAGACAAATGGAGAGGGATAGAGAGAACATAAATTACCAATATTAGATATGAATGAATATATAACTTCTAATTTTATTCTAAAGACATTAAAAATATAATAAAGATATTATCAATAGCTGGTATCAACATATTTGACAATATGTATAAAATGGAACATTTTCTACACAACACAACTTAAAGCTGACAGAAGAAAAAATAGAAAACTTACATTTTTCACTCTAATAAAGTAATTAAATCCATTCTTTAAAATCTTCCCACAAAAAGACATGAACGGACAAAAAGTTAAAAAAGTATTCACAAAACACGTGAAAAAGTGTTCAGATACACTCATAATTAGAAAAATGAAAACGTAGAAAGCACTGATATACCATTTCTCACCTATCAAACTGAAAAATTATTTTTTTAAATTTTAAAGTATAACATACTCTGTTGGTAGAACTATGGAGAAACAGGCACTCATATATTACTGGTGAGAATGCAAACTGGTACAGCCATTCCGGAGGAGAATTGAACATTATGTAAGAAAAGTATGCATGTTCTTACCTTTTAGCCAACAACCCCACTTCTAAACATCTACCTTGAAGGTATACTTCCAACAATGGAAAAAAATACATATACATAAGGTTATTCATTACAGCATTATTTGTAGTTGCAAAATATTGAAAACAACCTAAATGCCCATACATAAGAGACCAGTTGAAGAAATGATTATACATTATGCAATGGGGAACTATGCAGCTATAAAGGAATAAAGATCTCTATGAGTTGAAGTAATTTCCAGAATATACTGTTAAGTGAAAAAAGCAAGTGTAAAAATGAGTATATCTCTCATGTAAGAAAAAAGAAAATGTAATAAAATATACATGCATCCTCTCATTTATGCAAAAGAAATACAGGAATGATAAACCAGAAACTAATGAGATTGGTTAGTAACAGGTGAGAAAGGGTAGAGTAAAAGGGGGACTGAGAAAGAGGTAGTACGTATGGGGAGGTAGCTTCACTTCTCTAAGTATACTCTTTTGTTTGGTTCTTACTCTTAGAATTATACTAATGTTTCACACACCAAAATAAATGAATAATTAATCAATTAAGATGTGGGAGGAATTCAAAATACAAGAATAGTTCCCTCCATTTATCTGCAGTTTCACTTTTCACAGTTTCAGTCACCTGGGGTCAACCGTGGTCTAAAATGTTAAATGGGAGATTCCAGAAATAAACAATTCTTAAGTTTAATTGCATGCCATTCTGAGTACCTCACTTCATCTCATCACACAGGTATTGTATCATCACACATCATCACAAGAAGGGTGAATACAGTACAATAAGATATCTTGAGAGAGAGAGCGATCACATTCACATAACTTTTATTACAGTATATTATTGTAATTGTTAGTTTAATATTAGTTGTTGTTAATCTCTTAGTGTGCCTAATTTATAAATAAAATTTTATCATTGATATGTTTGTATAGAAAAAAATATGGTAGATAGATAGATAGCTACACACAAATACACACATGTTCACTCACACGCACGCACGTGTGCTTGCATATATGATATAAAATATGAAAAATGGTACACGTGTATAGGACACTTACCATGAATGGAGCTTGCAGGAGTAAAAGTTGCTCTGGGTGAGTCTGGGTGAGTCAGTGAATGGTGAGTGCATGTGAAGGCCTAGAACATGATTGTGTTCTATTGTAGACTTCATACACACTAAAATTATAAAACAACATGAGATTAAGCACAAGAGAAAATGATGCAATCAAAAGTCACAGTAAAAACGACATGTATGAGGCTGCTGCTGCCATAACAACATGCTGATTTACAGCAATTTTATTTTATGAGTAAAACGAATACACTCTAAAATAAGAAAAAGTATAGTAAACACATAAATCAGTATCAAGTATTATGTACTGTACATAATTGAATTGCTACACTTTTATATAACTAGCAACACAGTAGGTTTGTTTACACCAGCATCACCACAAACATGTGAGTAATGTTGCAACAAGTCGTTACTATGTCTATGACGTCACTAGGCAATAGAAATTTTCAGCTCCATTATAATCTTATGAGACTACCATTGCAGATGCAGTCCATCATTGATGAAAATGTCATAATGCGGTCCATGACTATCATTCTCCAATACAAGGAACCAGGGCTCTTTGGAGAAATGTTTGATTCCAAGGTCTGGCACAGGAAAATTTCAAAATAAACCTGGACTATATTGCAGTGCAAGAAAGTAAAGAGGTGCTCAAAAAAATGGGCGGGCATATCGAAAAGACACACTATGGCAAAAGGGGAATAATTTGAGAAATAAAATAAATAACGACAGTATTGGATTACAACCCACAGAATAAAATAAATAGCCATGAGTCCATAGTGATATAAATAATTTAATAAATAAATAAATGAATAATAAAGTACAGTTCTGAATTCCAATTAATAAACGTAGAAAAAGTGAAGGAAAGAGAAAATCAGCATTAGGTAAATTCTATAGTAATCATTTTTGTAGGCAAGCTCTACCAATGCATGCTAAAATTAATGAGTGTAAGTTTGAGGAGAAATAGGGTATTTACAGGATCCCAAAGTGATCACTGGGAATTTGGTTCTGTCCAAAATGTCCACACTTAGAAAATGTCCCTGGGTTCAAAGAGCCCATTAAGTTTATTTCTACTTCTGGTTTACAGTATTCATACATAAAAAATACTATCATGTTTTATTTGTCCAAAAATTGTGTTGTGGCTATATTGCCAATAATAACTCTTGTTACTTAAGTAGCCTAGCTAGTAATGACACATAGGGTTAGGTAGATGGGTCAGTGCGGACCAAATGTCTCCAACAAAGTTTTCATTCAAATGCTCTGGAAGCATCAAAGTATCTCCCCTGATATATACCAATTTTGAAGGAAACAAGTAATGATTTAAAGTAAATTCTGTAGACACCACATTAAGTAAGTTATCAAGTTACCAAGTAAGTTACTGATATTATGTACTCCTAATTATGCGCTGAGAAAGGCACATCACTTCTGTCTTGCCAAAAATGTATAACCTTCATCTAACCATGAGACGACATTAGACAAACTCAAATTGAAGGATATTTTACAAAATAACTGACCAGAATTTTTCAAGGGTGTCAAGGTCATGAAATAAAAGGAAAGACTGAAGAAGTCACAAACTGGAGGAGATGAAGAATAAATTAAATACAATGTGGGATCTTCAGTGGATCCTGGGACAGACATAAAAATTAATTTAAAAAACTGATGATATTTGAATAATGTCTGTAATTTAGTTAATACTATAATGCCAATGTTAATATATGGTTTCGATAATTGTATTATGGTTATGGAAGATGTTAACATTAAGAAAGGTGAGTCAAGGGTATATGAGAACTCTCTGCACTATGTTTGCAACTTTTCTGTAAGTCTGAAATCATTGCAAAATAAAAATTTTTTAAAAAAGGCTTACAAAGAAAAATCTCAAAAGTAGATGGTTTTGCTAGTAGATTCTTTTAAATATTTGAGGAGTAAATAATAGCAACCTTACACAAAATCTTCAAGAACACTTTTCAGGTCTTGCAATCAGATTTACCTATATAAACAACTTGAGATCAGGATAACCCATCTACAAAACTTGACAAGGAAATTACAAGACAAGAAAGGAAAATAATAAACCCATATCAACATACACGAAAATCGTAAACACAGTATTAGCAAATTGAATCTATCAATAAATAAAAAAGATAGTAAATAACAATGAATTAGGTTCACTGCAGTAATGCAGGGTGTTTTCACATTAGAAAAGCAATGCAATTTGACATATTAATAAACAAAAATAATAAAAATAATATGATAATACCTATGAGGTCGGACAATTAAGTTTGTGAACTCATCCTAGAAAAAGTGCTACATACCTCATTGCTGAATATCACTACAGTCACCTTTGAAGTACTCCCCTTGAAGCTATGTACCAATGCCAGCACCTAGTCCACCCTTCAAAGCAATTTTGTAACTCTTTTTCTGGAATGGTCATCAGAGCTGTTGTCATATTACCCTTGATATCTGAATGCAATCAAAATGTCTTCCTTTCAATATTTCCTTTATCTTCAGGTAAAGAAAGAAGTCACTGGGGGCCAGGTCAGGTGAGAAGGGAGAGTGTTACAATACTGTTATTTGTTTACTGGCTAAAAACTCCCTCACAGACAGTGCTGTGTGAGCTAGTGCATTGTTGTGATGCAAGAGCCATGAATTGTTGGTGAAAATTTCAGGTCGTTTTCGTCTAACTTTTTCACACAGCCTTTTCAGCACTTCCGAATAGTGAACTTGGTTAACTATTTGTGCAGTTGGTACAAATTCATAATGAATAATCCCTCTGATATCAAAAAAGGTTAGCAACATCGTTGCAACAAGTATGTGAACTTAATTGTCAGACCTAGTATAGAAGAAAATACTAAATAAAATTTGCCACCCACTCATGATTAAAATAAATAAATAAAACCCTTAACAAACTACGAATAGAAGGAACTTCCATAACCTTATAAAAAGTATCTGATAATTAATAAGTAAGTAAATAAATAAACAAATAAAAGCCTAAAGCATGAATCATACTTAATGATGTAATATTGAAAAATTTTCCCATGAGCAAGAGTGTTTGCTATTACCAGTTCTATTCAACATTGCACTGAAGTTCTTAAATCTGGACACACGATAATTCAAGATATAGAAATAAAAGGCATAAAAATTAGAAAAGAAAAAATAAACCAAGATATTTGCATAAGCATGATTGTGTCTGTGGAAAATCCTGAAGAATATACAGGCACACTGTTAGAATTAATATGGGAATTTAACAAGTCCAATGGATAAAAATCAAAAATCAATTAGATTCCTATAAAAGAACAATAACAAAATTAATAATAAGATAAAAAGATATCATATACAATAATATCAACTTACATGAAAAACTTGGGAATAAATCTATCATATGATGTACAAGAATAGAACTAAATTAATGGAGAAAACATACCATATTCACAGATTGGAAAACTTTATTATAAAGATGTTACACAATCACATACAATGAGAAGACTGTACATAATCAGAAAAAAGGAACCACATGGTAATTTGATCTGAGATACAAAGAGCTATTTACAGAAACAGTATTGTAGTAACGAGGAAGTGGCTAAAAGTAAAAACTAAAAACTCTAGTAGCTTGCAGACATTAATATAAGGAATAGTCTTAGCCTTAAGGTGAAATAGAACACACAGGAAAAGGTCACAGCAGGGATAAGATCCAGACCTTGGTTATGACTGTGGCTCTCTAAATGGCAAAGAAGTGCATGTGGTACTGCACCAGCGGAAATTGCTAGAAATTCGCCCTCTAAGGTGCTGGGGAAATCTAGTCAGAGAGAGGTGTCTCACTAGAGTCACAAGGTTACAAAACCACCAAAGAGGAGATACTGGGCAAAGCTGCAGGCTGATGGGTGCTGCTGGCCACCATGCCCTGCAGGGGACTGGCACTGGAATAGCTGTGCATTCTGCAGGAGCCGACCCTGGAGAACACATACACGCCTCAGAACTTGCAGAACCAGGAAGCAAACCCTTCTCTTGCAATGTCTCTCCAGTGCCCTCTGCTGACAAAACTTAACTTCATGCCATCTGGCAAAGAAAAACCATTTGTTTTCCTCTGTGATGCCTTTTTACATTTTTTAATTTTATTAAATTTATTGGGGTGACATGATTTACAATATTATACAGGTTTCAAATGTGCAGTTCTATAATACATCATCTGTATATTGTGTTTTATGTTTGCCACCAAAAGTCAAGTCTCCTTCTGTCATCATATTTGGACCCTTTATTCTCTTCTACCATTGCCCTCCCCCGTTACCCTCTAGTAAGAACCATACTGTTGTCTGTGTCTATGAGGTTTGTTTGTTTTTTTGCTTGTTCGCCTTGTTTGTTCATTTGTTGCTTTCAGTTTTATATCCCAAATATGAATGAAATCACATGGTTCTTCACTTTTTTTGTCTGACTTATTTTGCTTAGCATGATAGTCTCAAGATCCATCCATGTTGTCACAAAGGGCACTAGGTCATCATTTCTATGGACAAGTAATACTCTATTGAATATATGTGCTACATCTTCTTTATCCAATTATTTATCAAAGGACACTTTGTTTCCATGTGTTGGCCATCATGAATAATGCTGCAATGAACATAGGGTACATGTATTTTTATCAATAAATGTTTTCAAAAATGTGGGGTAAAAGAGCTATTGCAGGGTCATATGATAACTCTATTCTTAATTTGGGTGTTTAGGGAGTAACCTCCACACTGTTTTCCACAGTGGCTATACTAATTTACATTCCCACTAGAATTGTATAAGGGTTCCTTCCTTCTTCTCCACAACCTTTCCAACACTTGTTATTACTTGTCTTGTTGATAATAGCCATTCTAACAGGTGTGAGGTGGTATCTCATTTGGTTTTGATTTGCATTTGCCTAACAGCTAGTGAAGTTGAGCATCTTTTCATATATCTGTTGGCCATTTGTATGTCTTTTTGGGAGAAGTGTCTTTTAAGGTCCTCCGCCCATTTACAGGAAACATTTCCATTTTCAAAGACTGGGCAACAAAGAGCTAAGACACAATAATACATTGATAACTGAAACAGAACAACAACAACAAAACTGGAGGACTCACTAATATAAAACTATTGAAAAACTATCATATATATGACAATGTGTAACTAATGAAAGTTAGACAAACTGACCAATTGAAAGGAAGCATCCAGAGACAGACTCACATATACACATACACAATCACCTGATTAACAAAAAACATACTGTGCAGTACAGTGAAGAAAGGTGGTTTATTCAATAAATGGTTCTGAGTCAATTAATAACCATAGAGAGAAAAATTAATTTTGATCCATACTCAAAAGTCAATTCCAAATGGATTGCATATCTGAATGTGAAAGTAAACAATCACATTTTTAGAATAAAATTATATGAGAACATTTCTGTACCTTGGAGTAAGCAAAACATTGTTAAACAGGATGCAAAATTGTGCTAACCATAAAATAAGATAAAGTGAAAAATATTAAAATTAAGATTTTCTTATCAAAGACACACCACTGGGAATGAAAATATATCCCACCAATTTGGGGAGGAGATTTCCAATTTGCATATTTAACATAGAACTCATATCCAGAATATTTCAAGAACACTAACCAATCAGGATAGACAAACCAATAGAAAAATGAGCACTTTACAAATAGCCAGTAGACATGCAAAGGTAATCAACTTCATCAGTCATCAAGAAAATGAAAATGAATACCACCATTAAATATACGACTCATCTATCAAACTGATTAAAGTGAAAAAGACCAACCAAGTGTTGGCTAGAATGTGGCACAATGGCCAATTCTGGTTGTGGAAGTATAAATTAACACAACTACTTTAAAAACTCGTAGGCAATTTCAACAAAAGTTGAGCTTATGTGTCCCTTATGACCCAGCGATTCTACTACCTATGTGTTCTCATATGCATGTTCATTGTGGGACGTACACAAGAATGTATTACTGTTTGTAATAGTCTTAGATTGAAAACTACTCAAATGTCCTTTAACAACAGAACAAATTAATATATTATAGTATAGTCACCAAATGGAATACTAAGCAGCAACGAGAACAAAAGAACTGCATGTATAACACAATATACATAGATGAATCCCACAAACAGCATTAAGTGAAAGAAGCCAGGTAGAAAAATAACATATACTGTATGTATACTGTATGATTAATTAAAGTGCAAGCATAGTCAAACCTCCCTCTGGTATTAAGAGTCAGAATAGTGGTTGTCTTTGCAGGAGTAGTGCAGGGGACAAGGAGAATGTTCTGGATATTAGTAATATTCTTATTACTGGGTGTTCATTCCATAGATACTATGTTCAATGTTTGATAATTCATTGAGCTATACACTTGTGATTTGTATACTTTTCTGTATATGTTACACTTCAGTAAATTCTTTTCTAAAGAGAGAAAAAAAAAGCAAACGAAAACAGACAAACATGACGGCATCAAATTAGTGTATATGGTATAATTAACTTACAATTCACATGGACCAGGTCCATAATAAGAAAAATCTAACTAGTTCTAGTTACAATCCTCCTGCCACAAGGGGGTTCTCTTGCTACACCTTCATTTACAACATTACATATTTTCCAGACTCTCTTAGTGTTCTGATACATTTTACCTGTTTATCTTTGAAGGGTTCAACAGGCATACTGCTGAAAATCTGTAAATCTATAGAATATGACATAAAGCATGAAGCTTCTCCATAATTACTCTGAAAATGGTCATCCAACATATACTGGGACATGTTTCTCAAAAACTGTTAATTGATGGCTAGAAAGTATAATTAGCTCAAAGACCTAATTTATTATAATAATATTTAAATCTTCCCCTTGTCATTCCTGGCCTTTGTTCTTGCTCTGCCTGTCAGGACTGAATTTTTCTGTTTTGAACAGAATATAAACTTCTACTAAGGCAACTGAGGCCTTTTTTAAATCAACTACGTCCTATCTCTAACTGTTCATGAGCTGACAGTTGGGTAACATCCACAGATTTTTTTTCTTTTTCTGGGTGTTATCATGTGTAAACCATTTGTACAATCCATGTTGCAGGACTCCATTAATCCTCACAAACTTTCTGTTACATTTAGATAATTATTTCAACTATCACTATATTTTTCATCTAATTCTGTTATCAAACTAGATTCCACAATCTTGTGTTATAAATGTACTGAATGCCCCATACCTCGTAACATGCCTAGTAGCTAGTAATAACTCAATAATATTCATTTAATTTAACTTGCTAAAATAATATATTCAAGGACAGAGTAACTGAATCCAAATAATTGTAGAGTTAATTTGTCTATATTGTCCACGTATATTTTATATTTTAAGTAATCTTTTCCCCCCATTTTTTTCCCCTGAAATCTATATAATCCTATGACTATAGCATTAAACGAGTCTTTAGGTCTAGCAAACTTACTTCACAAAGAAACAGGTTGTTCTGGAAGGACCTGGGTTTGACTAATTTGTGATGGCACCTAATGATCATTATTTTCCTCTATAAGTTTGCTCATTCATTTATTCAATCATTCATTCACCAAACATTTATGGAGTGCCTACCAGGCACTAGGCACTTTCTAGAAGCTGGGGATAAGGACCTTGAATGTGACCAACAAAGTTCTTATCTTCAAGAAGCTTTATTGTCAGCAGGAGAAAAGTGAAAAATAAATAAGTAAGCAAGCTAATATCACATAGCACTAAGCTTTGATATGCTAACAAAAGCAAGCTTAGGTAGTAGAGAGTTACAGGAAGAAGAGACACTTTGGATACGGTGGTCAGGGAAGAACTCTTTGAGGAACAATCATATGAGCTGAGATCTGAATTATGAGGAATGATCTACTAAAACAACCAAAAGAAGAGTGTTAAGAACAGAAAAGAGTAACAGAAAAGGATCTAGGGCAGCAACAAGCATGATGAGGAAAAGGAAGAAGATCAAAGTAACGTCAAGGGAACAAGAGCAGGATGAGACGTATGGTTGGTGAAGTATGAGATGAGGTCGGTAAAGTTGGCAAGAACAAGAGCAAGTGTGGACTTATTGGCCATGTCAGGCAGTTTGTGTTTAATCCCAAGTGTAATAGGGAGACATTGAAGGTTTTCAGTAGAAGAAAAATATGACCTGGTTAATAGATTAAAAACATCACTGTGCGTGTTGGGAAGAAGACAGATTGCAAGGGAAGGTGGCAAAAGTGGGTGATTACCCAAGTGAGTCCTTATGGATTGGCCTAGAGTGGTGGTGGACAGGATAAAAATGAATGAAGAGATAGAAAAGATATTTTGGAAGTAAAGCCAGGAGGACTTGCTCATGGATTGCCTTCGGGACTGGCAGAAAGACCGAAACAAAGAACAGCTCCTAAATTTTTGGCTTAAGCAATTGACTGTATAGAGGTGTCATTTTCTGACCCAAAGGAAAACTGAGGAAAGATCAAATTTAGCACATGGATCTAAAAGTTCCATTTTGGGTATATAAAGTTAGGTGTTAAAGAACCATATGGCATTTTTCAGTTGGCTGTTAGACATAGGAAAGCTGAAGAGCTCCTTAAGGGCGCCTGTCACTTCATGATTTACTGATCTCTTTATCTTCCCCTCCCCTCTGTCAGCTGATCTTTGGAAACTAGCAGAATGCACATCCAAGGTTGTATTAAGATAATGTTCAATAATTTACCCCACAGCCTACCATGCCCTCAGGAAGCCATTACTTAAAACAGGGAGTACAGTGTAACTTCTGCCTTATTTGTTGTATATGTATTTATCTCATTCCTCCCCTCAGAGAGTAGAATGTTGTCGGGAATCAGAAACTGATTCATGTCTATTTTTGTATTACCTGAATCAATGTTAATATTTATGTAAAACAGGTAACTTAAACAGATTATGTAAGCAGTGTTATTATTTACAAAACACCTTTTAAATCAGCTCAAAGACCAAACCTTTGAAAATTTTTTTATAAGGCCCATTGTTTGCCTGACTTAAATTGTTTTCTCCACTAACCTGACACAGGTTAAGTTAACCCTGGCAGCCAAACCAGTTTAGCAAAAACAGATGGAGATTTACCTGAACTAGAATTGAACACCACCTAACTATCATTCTCACCACATGACTTTGCTTTCTGATTTAAAGAAAACTACTTCTAAAAATCTATGTTTTAATTTTAGCAAGAATGTAAAACAATGAGAGTAGGAGAGAAAGGGAAGGAGAGAGACAGAGAGAGAAGGAAACAGATTTCAGGGAAATATATTGGTTTGTTTACAAGCATTTAGTTTGCTGGGAATTAAAAGTTTTTACATCTTAGAGGAGTTGTAAATAAAATCTTTAGTTTCATAGTTGGTTCAGTAAAACATAAAACCATATCTAGGCAAAATAATAAAAGTATATATCAATAATCACAGTACCATCAGGCAACAAATATATTTTCTTAGCATGGAAATCATCTACAAAATAACAAATGTTAAGAGAATTATAAATAAAATTCTCTTTTCTTTCTATAAAATGATCATGAATTCATTTAGTGTTTGAAATAAAAGAAAAACTTTCCACATTCCACAGGATCAGCAAACATTGCTCCCTATAGGTTTTAAACAATGGAGAGATAAAAATGACAATAGAAAATATATGTATACAGTTTTTCTTATTATTTGAAGTCTGATTTTCAATTCAGTGATAAATGGCATGTGATAGAAAACAACATGGTATATTGAAAATAATTCTTTAAAGCTAGTAGTAGGACTTGCATTGGAATCTTTAGTTCTGTTTAGTTCCAATGAACAAATATTAATTCTAGCTCATGTCTACTGCAGCAAATCATCAAAGTTCTACCTTATTTAATCTCCTGAAAAAACTCCAAGAAACTTGAATAAAATATTCAGAGAATTATATTGATCAAGCTTTACTTATTACTGTTATAGAAAGCCACATTTTAAAGCACCTCTGCATTTGTATTATTCATATAGTCCCTACTATCTTTCATTAGATTCCAGTAAATCTAAATTATACCATTAAGGGTCAAGAAATAAAGAATTAACTGCTGATAAAAATAGCAGGGTTGGAGGATTGAACAGTGAAATTTTAAAACTATATTCCATTATAATTAATTAACCAACCCCATATTGACCATCTCTGATGTGCCTTGTTACTGAGTTAAGCACTGAGAGTGTGGTGTACAGAATAAATGCGGTCCTTGTCGCAGAGCTTTCCATGAAGTGCAGGACACAGATCTTAAAAATACATTCACACAAATGGATATAAAGTACAGATGATAATCATAACTATTTAAGAAGTCTCCAACCTTTTTTCCATCACCCAACAGAACCATTTTTTAAATGTTTGCATCGAAATAGTCCCAGAAGGGTAGGGTTGAATCCAGCTAAATTTGCAGCTTGGATGCAATGGGATCAGATAACATAGACTGATGAATAGAGAGGAGGAACAACATTATCATAATCATTAGATTGCAGTGACTTCAGACCACAGACTAGCCAGTGGCCTTGAGGTATATAACTTAAAAATCTGTTTTCTGATGTCCTCTCAAATCTTTGGCACACAAAAAATATGTGCAGTGAGAATACTGCATCTGTGTTTCTTTTGTTTTCAACCTCTAAGTTTCTCAAATCCTGGTCACTTAGATTATTTCTGACTTGCCATACAACCCTATATCTATGATTGATGAAATATAGTATGACAACTTATTCGGGAAAATTCAGTTTTGTGTATAGGCCATATATTCAATACTGTATAAACATTATGTTTATTCTTTTTTCAACACTGTAGATAATTTATAAAAAATTTATGATCCATTATGTTTATTCTTTTTTCAACACTGTAGATAATTTATAAAAAATTTATGATCCTTTATAATTCCATTTTATAGGCAGTTATACTCTCCAGCTTCTGAATATTTTTGCTACTATAATATGTTTGTATTTGACACAACTTCATTTAAAATTTTAAAGTATCTAAAAGTTAACTTCAGAATGCTCTACAGTCCTTACTATTGTTTTTTGAAATATTAACATTACCTTTTTGTCCCTTCTATACAAAGTAATTAACCTTGATGAGTATCACTCAACTGACAAACTTTTAAAATGATTTTTATTTCATTCCTTGTCTTGAATTAAGAGACATTTCTCTCATAATTTCATAAATGTTTTATTTAGTTGTGTTAGCTATTCCTTTATAATCACTGATTAGAATCTAGGAAGAATGTTCAATTAGTGAAAAACTTGTGTGCACAGACGCGTGCGCGTGTGTATGTGTGTGTGTTAGACTCTCTTTGTAAGACAGTCTTACTCAAGTTATTTCAATGAATGAGGACCTAATTGGTAGGTTGCACAGGGAAACAAGGAAAGTAGGAATCCTAGGCACATGGTTGGTTGTCAAGGGAATTCAAGAAAAGTCAAGCATCCAGACCCTACAGAAAGAAAATATATCACAGTAATGTTGATTCTCATGGTGCCAGAAGGTTTCTCAGGCCCCAGGGCAGCTCTAAAATTCTGGGCAGCTTTTCACCCCTTTTACAGTGGGAGTCCCTGTATCCCACTATAGTCTTTTGTCACCAGTGGCTCAGTTATTATGTCCACTTTACGTCTAGCTACTAATTAATTAATTTTCTTCATAGTTTCCTATTCAAATTCCTGATGACAACTGAATCTAATTGCATCTGCTAATTACCATCAACCCTTTCCAGGACATCTTAAAGGTGTTCATCTCAATACAATCCTGATAATATTGCATGGTATGAAATATGGGCACCCTGCTGTCCTCAGCGAGGCCTTGGGAAGAGAATTTTCCCTTAGAAAACAGGTAAACAGCCAGTAGCAGAGCCACCATCTTGCACTTATGAAACAAAAAGAAGAAGGAAAGTCGTATTCTAATAATAGCAGAGCAGAAAGCTATAATTTTAATAATATGGTGGAGTTTCTATACCTACCTAAAATATCTTCTTTCCACCTTCTCATTACCTAAGGGGGAGAAAAATCCCACCTTTTTTAGTTAATCAATGTTAATTGGGTTTTCTCTATGAGACAGAATGTAATTCCTGATACTTCTGGAATAAAACAGTCTCATGAAGCAGTAAGATCCAATATTTCATCTGGCACCTAATATCAGTGTACTATTCTATCTTCTGTTTAACTATTAGTAACTGTGTCCCCCAGAACACATCCTTCTGCCTCTCACTTTAAGAAATCTCATCCATTCCCATGCTTATATTTTAATATACATTATGTATATTGAAGGTTGCCATATTATACTAGTACAGACCTCCCAACTAAACCCCAGACTCTTATATTTGGCTGACAACTAGAAATATGAATTTCATCTATGGTGATATAAAGCACTTAAAACTCATCATGTCCTTCATAAACCTGCTCATCCTTTGCTCTCTGATTTTGGGGAATCACATAGACTTCCCTCTAGTTTACTTAAATCAATGTCATTAGTACTAAACTTTACTTCTCCTCTTCCTTGCCTTCTAAATACCATTGTTACCAAGTCCTGATAATATACCTCCTAAATATGAGCTCTGTATTCTGTCATTGACTCTCTATCTTCACCGCCACTGTCCCTGCTGGAATCATCAATGGGCTCATCAAGGGCTCCTCAGTCAAGGGCTTCACTGCTCTCGACTAGACAAGGGCAACAGTCCCTCCAATACAGTCTGCTCACTGCTCTGAAAGAGATCTTTCTAAAACACAGATCTTATGTGATTTTTCCTTGTAAGATAGTTTGGTGACTCTTCATGGCTTTCAGAAAGGTGCAATATTCATTGTAGCCCAAGCTCTACCAGACTCTCCATACTCAGCTTTGACCACATCTCACCCGAAGCTCAATGCTATAGCACACCATGCTTTTTACAGATGTGTATCTCTGCCCTATGGGGACTAAGCTTCCCCTATTGTTCATTCTGACCTTCTCTTAGACTAACTGCCAAGCAACAGCAAAAATCTGTTCAAATATCACCAAAGGAAATGTTTAGCATATTAATGAAGTTAATATATTATATATCATTATTATTTATTAAAATGTTAAGCAATCCCAGGAGATAAGTAATGGTATTCCCCATATATATATATATATATATATATATATATATATATATATATATGTGAAAAAATGGTGTGCCTGAGCCCAAGTAAATAAAAAAATATTTGTTTGTCTTATGTTAATCAATGGGCTTCAGGTTTTATAAGAATCCAAGGACAAATTCATTTATGCTTAACACTGCCAGGTGTTATTAAATTAATAATACTCAATATAGGATTCAAATTCCCATTGTGCTCTTTAATTTTATGAAAGTAATATTGACCACTCAGTTACCATGAGCTTAATGATTAATACATAGTCTTAATGTACAGCTTTTAAAAAAGGAGTTTAACAAATATTTGTCAAAAGGGAAGGAAGGATCAGTATTTCTCATGAAGATGATATTATGTTACAATTTACACACGGTTATTAGCACAGGAAAATTAAGCACCTGTTTTGAAGGACACAGAGTGCAGAGATCGGGATCCAACAGATGTTGTTTCTATTAATGTGCAAAGAGCCTGCTCATTTCCGAATGCTCTGTTCCACTGCCATGCCTTTAATCCTGATGACTTCATTGGAAATACTAAGAAGTTACAATTGACCTGTCATTATTTATGGCCTTTGTAAAGCTGAGATCAAATGAAGCGTGGACTTCCATCGGAGGTCCTTTATTTTAACCCAAATATCCAGCTGAGACCATGAAAGAATAATGCATTTTGGGCAAGCGGAAAGACCAAATAAATTTATGCTGATACCTTAGTACCTTACCAGAATAAGTGTATATTTTGGTGTTTACAATGAGATTTCAATTGATCTTCATCTTAGGAGCTAGTAAACTAGTTCCAGCAACCTTAAAAGAATTGCAAATATTGGAGGGTTTATATGCGTAACATTCTATGAAAGAAGAGCTTAAAGATGGATGATAGATATATTATCAGATAGATAGGTTCATAGAGATATAGTATATAAAATTATTATTAGAGAAAGGGGCTGGAGACAAAATAATTAAATGATAGATTAAATGATGTTTTGACAAAAATAAAACAGTAATCGAGTCTAGCTCTAGATGCTAGATGCTAATTCAGCCCGTAACATAAAAGTCTAGTTAAATACTATTCATTTTTTTAGCTTTATTGAGGCATAATTTATACACAAAAATATTGCACACATCTAATGTATGTAAACTCTTGATGAGTTTGGACATATACAAAGTTTCTGTTATCCAAGATGAGTAAGTTGTGGAGATCTGCTATACAACATAGTTAACCTATAGTTAACAATATGACACTGTGCACTGTAAAATACTCTTCATTTTTTTACAATGTATGTTGAGGTAGGAGAAACCGAGATAGATACAAACAATCACCTTTATCCAGTTTTTAGTATTGTTGGCATGGAATTGTGTGTAGCACTTTCTTAAATTAAAAAAATAATAATAATTTAAGGTGTTACTACATTCAGTTTCTCATTAATGATTTTATTAGTTTCCCCTTTTTTTATCTCAGTTACATTTCAAGAACATTGGATGAACGAACTTCCCTCAGATAAGTAACCAGTTTTGAGGTTTACCTATTTTCTTGTATAATCTATTTTCTGAGTTATTAATTTCTTATTTGCTCTATACCCTAAGTGCCTTAGTGCCTTGTTTTCGTGTTGTGTTCTTCCTCTGCATTTGTGGAATGAGATTACTTTCATCTTTCCTACAGAATTTTTTCTTTAGTCTACAGTGCTTTCAATCACTTTCATTGTTGTTCATTTTCAAGTTTCATTGGTAAAATACGTAATTCAATTATTTTTAAATGTCATCCCTTTGAACAATTAAATAGTTAAGGTTTTGAATTTGCTCTTGAGTAGCTCTTGGGATGTATTGACGTTTTGATATGAAATAGTCTCATTTTTGTTTTCTCTACATAGTATGAAGCTGCATTTTAGGTGATCATATTAATAATTTATTGTTTAAATGTATACAAATTTATAAATGATTGACTTTGTTATTCAAATATCTGGCCTTTGGATATAGTTTGTTTCATTAGTTGAGTATTTTATAATATTCCACCATTGTTTCTATCAAGTTATCTGTATACTTTTAATACCTTTCCACATGAACTATTTCAAGGTTATTCTGCTAAAAGGGCTCATGACTATTATTGTCATTGTGAACCATACTTATTAATATAAAGTGATTTATTTTGAATTGCCTTTCTTTGGAATTTAATATTGCTTCCTTTGCTTTTTGTTTCTACTTGCCTTATAACTTTTCATCATCCCTTAGATGCACTTTTATAAGTAGCATTTTGTGGAAATATCTTTTTTAAATCAATATGAGAATGTTGCTATCCAATAGAGGAGATTAACCTATTTGTGTCAGTTTTCAAACTGATATAACTGTTCTGTTATTTCATATTTCCTCTTTTAAAAAATATACTTTTAATTTTTTGCATTTTATTATATAGGCTAAATATTCTAGTTTTTTTTCCTACTCCAGTGATTTAACAGATATCTGCTTCAAAATACACTGCTAATCACATTAAGATTAAGAAATAAAAACTGTAATTTTCTGATTATCAAAATCAGTAATGAATTTGCTTTATCCCACTCCATGTAAAATGGGAATTTACTTAGTTTTTCTTCTTCCTGTTCTACATTTGTAAATATAATATGGGTTGTTCAATATATTCACATCAAATCATTATTTTCAATATTACATGTGTTTTCATTAAGAATTACTTTTGATATTTACAATGTTTTAAAGCAATATTTAAAATAATTGACTATAATTTATTTTGTATTGAAGTGTTTTCTATTCTCATCCCATACTTTTAATACTACGTTCTTGGGTTATAAAGCTTTATTTTTTTCTCTGTTGACTTGTATATGCCTTGAAGTATTTCTCAAGAAGCATGCTTTTGGGGTATATTCTCTGTACTATAATGTATCTGAATATATTTTTTCATTAGTATCACATATGAACAACAACTTGATTGGATATAGTTTTCTTTTATCTAAACTTTCCTCTTTAAAATTTTGTAAATATTGGCCCACTCTCATGTCTGATGGACCTTTGGATTGATTCCATCTTTTGGCAATACATTTGTGTACAAGATTTTGTCTGAATACCTGTTTTAATTCTGGGTGTATTCCTGGATCTGGATTTGCTGGATCATATGCTAATTCTCTGTTTAACTTTTTGAGAGACCTCCAAACTGTTTTCCACAGCAGATTCACCACTTTACTTTCTCATCAGCAATGCATAAGGACTCCATCCAATTTCTTCACATCCTCATCAATGTATGTTATTTCCTGCTTTTTTTATTATTATGATTATTTTATTAGTCATCTTACTGGTCATGAAATGATATCTCCTTATAATTCCACAGGGTTTTAATTATTATAATTTTGCAATAAATTTAATATCTGCTTTAGCAAATGTCTTTTCCTATATTTCTTTGGAAACAATAAGGCTACTTTTGTTTGTTTACTTTTCTAAATGAATTTTATATAAATTTTTTCAGGTTCCAAAAAACAAATAGTGATGTAATTTTCATTAATATTGTGCTAATTTTAACAGTTAATTTAGGGGCAACTTACATCTTTACAATTTCAAATATTATATTATGTCCTTCAATAAAATTTAGTATTTTTTATTTAAATCCTGCACATTTTTGTTGCATTTATTCCTAGATATTTGATACCAACTGGTTTGGCTATCATACAGGAAAGCCAGCCACTGACATTGTAATTTTATTTTGTAACTGGTAACCTAAAGGCTGACCCCAGACTAAAAGCAAGATATTTTATTCTTAATATTGTTTTTCAATTTCAAAAACTTTCAAGCTTCTTTTGAAAAATTAAGTATTCCAAGCTTCTTTTGAAAAATTAGGAGATCTGGACTGTTCCCACAAATTTCCAATTGGCTGGAGTTAAGTTTCTCTGTATCTGCATAGGAAATAATCTCTCCAGTTTAATTTTATCTGCACTACTCCTTGATTTACTCAAAAACTCAGCCTGAGTAAGAAGAGATAAACATCACTGTTTATGTGCTATTGTTGATTTAGTTTTTCTAATAACAGAGTTAGAAGAGTAGAATATTACTTATAAATATATGTCATGGTTTGGGTTTCTCAGAAAGCACAGACTGACACAAGTACTTGCAGTTCATTTGGGTAGGAATTGCAAGAAGCCAGAATAAGGGAGTAGGAAGATTGAGAAAGGGAAGGAAAGAAAACAAGAGACTATCCTTCACTGAGCTAGATACTACAGTGACATGTCCCCCTCTACCCTATGCCCACCCCCAGGGATCCTTTGAGAACTGCACAGACTCTACCTCAGAATTATACCTACACATAAAGGGAGGCTGGTCTTTTATTTACTGCTTCACCCACTCCACATTAGTTGAGAGCTGCACCTAGGTACACGTCTATCCTACCCCACAGCTCTGGGTAGAATGAGCTCCCATGGGTTTGGATAAGAAACCTGAGAGATCCAGCTGGCGATTGAAGTGGGAAGCAGGAAAGTATCTACCACAGCCACCTCCAGAATCAAAGACAGGTGGAGAAAATGTGCCAAAAGTGGTAAAATAAAGATAAAACCAAATGGAGTGCCTGTCTGAATAAATAAAATATCTGTGTCAAAAAAGATACAACTTAAGACTCCATTATAAAATAAACCATAGTGACAACTACAACTGTGGCATGAAAATATGCACGTTATTGAGGCTAATGCACCAGAAAAAGGACTGAAATTTCCACTGGACTTTTTTTTTAAATGCAAGTAAATTATGTGACCTTGCTATAAAATGGAGTGATGAATTAAATGAAAGATGGCCTGGGCATTAGAATCTTTTAGCAGATTCATAAAAGAGTGATCATGAAGTCCAACAGAAATTGGGTGTCCTAAACAAAAAGACAAGAATTTGTATGTTTAGCTACTACTGGAAACACTGCAGATCAGATTATTGAAAGTACAGTGGATAAATCACACAAAAAAATCTTTCATTTCACCTTTAAATATAGTAAATCATCTGTGTCTTCTAATACAGTTAATGAGTATTTAATTATAAATCAAAACACCTGGAGATTATAGCTATATGTGGTGTCAGTGTGTATTTTGATGTGACTAAAACTATTTAGGGCGTACTGCTCAAGAAAGATACAATATGCAAAATAGGCTTATATTTGTGTGTTGAGAAAATTCTGAATACCTCACTGTGTCTGCTCAAAAGTACTACACATGATTACAAATGATGTTCCTATAATAGTTGGGCTTAACAGTGGGTTTGTTAGAAAATAAAATTGATAACAATTATATACTGCTTGGTGCGAGGCACTATACCAAGCAATACGTGTATATGTGTTTATACATATATTTATATTTATTTAATTTATATGTATTCAATGTATACAACTCTATGGAATGATTACCATTATTACTCCAAATTTACAGACAAGGAAATGAGGAACAGGGAAATTAAGCAGCTTTCCCAAGGTTACACAGTGTATCTGCTTGGATTCTCCTGAGAAATACAACCAAAAGGATTTATTTTAAGGAACTTGGTCAAGGAGTTGTGGGGTCTGGCAAGTTTGAAATCTACAGGGCCGGCCAGTAGTCTAGAACCTCAGGCAAGAGCTATTGAAGCAATATTGAGTTTGAAATCTGTAAGGCTGGTTGTTAGGCTGGATACTCAGGCAGGATTTCTATATAACAAGTCTTGAAGCAGAATTCCTTTTTCCCCATGGGAACCCGTTTATTGCTCTTAAGGTCTTCAAACTGTAGACAGAGGCTCACCCATATTATTAAGAGTGATTTCCTTTAGTTCAACAGATTGTAGATGCTAATCATATTTAAAAATATATTCACTCCTACTTTAATGTTAGAAGCATCTTATCATCAGAGATAGCCAACAACTGAGAATCAGAGGAGAGAAAAATAACTATCTTTACTTTTTATATCCATGAACAGTGTCCTCCATCCACCCGTAATCTTCTCTGTAACTCCACTGAGAAGCACTTGGGATAGTAATAGGGACAGAGTAGACAGAGCATCTAAAGGAGTATCCTTATCATGATGTGGATCCCATTCAGCTTTCAGTGAGAGACATGGCAGCACTTTACACCTTTAAGAGTGCTAACTGCTAAATGCCATACACTGTTTTAAATACCAGTATATTAAAACATTTAAGTTAGCGCTCCTTATCTAGATCTATGATTATCTTGTTGTCTCCACCTTTTGCTATTGAAGCTCAATCTTCAACAGAATTTAAAATCTGGCATTAGTTGTATTCTAGAGTGTCTAAGTACAAGAGAGTAATGTGCTAACAGATTCAGTAAAGGAATGAATTGGCTTCTTAGCCAGTCATTTCAAAATCAATGGGGCAGTACTTACTAAAATTCATTTATAACAATTATTTTAATAATAAATTTTATTTTTCCTTAATAGACATGCAGTGCGCATGTGTAGGCATTACTCTGAGCACTGTCCTTGGAAGAAGGCTACTTTGTCGCACAATTCCTGGAGGACCATTTCCATATACGTTTGTGGATGAAAAAAGTGGGTTCTAAGGAAAGTAACCTCACAGGGTAATTTGATCATAAAGTCCTAACTGGGCACGTTGTGATGGCTAGTCATATCCTAGGCCTATAATGTCTTTGCTAAAGGTTTATTTTTGTCTTCAGCAATCCTTGCCCGTTGTTTCTGTGCGTCTAGGTTAACACACCTTTGAAATACCCCCTTTCAGACCCCTCATTCTAACACCTAACCACCCTTTCTCCCCTATCCCTGAATTACTTTCTCCCACCTTCATGTAATCTTCCTTATGTTTCCTCCTTAATCTCAAATGCATAAAAGAAAATGCAAACTATTATTCTTGGAAGCATTTATCTCAATCTATTGAGATCTTGCTTCCAGGTGTGTCCTCCATTTGGTTCAAATAAATGTTTTATCAACATTCTCTACAAGTTTGGGCATTCTTACATTGACACATTCATGACCACATGAGAGGAGTGAGAGTATGTGTGTGTTTGAATACATGTCGACACCAAGAGCAGGCTTCAAAATTAAATGAAGCTATGAATCGTAAGAGGAGTTTGTAGCATTCTCCTTACTGAATTTTCCCACCTAATCAGTATGGCTTATCCTCTCCTCAGTTACTTAGAAGCTCCAACAGTGCTTGACCAGTACCAGATACTGGCAAATCCTCCTCCTAAACCAATTACCCCTTCCACCTTACAATGGATTTTTAGCTGAGTAAACATGTGGTTACCTGAAATAAAAGAGTGCACTGCCCAAAATTCCTTGCAGATAGTGAGGTTCCTATGATTAAATTCCAGTCAATGGATATCAGTAGATGTGTTTTGTAGAATTTGAGAAAAACTGATCGACAGGAGTTTCCACAGCTAGTAGGAGCCCAATATTTCCCCTTATACCTATCTTCTTTCTGCAACTCAGACATGACGTCAAAAACTCCTCCATCCATTTTGGATCATGTGGTGACCTGAGGAAGAAAACCACATCCCTGGGTGGTAAAACATAAGGATTTGCATTTGGCTGCCTAATGCAGTTATTATGCTGCCATACTAATCCTGGGTTACCTATTTCCAGCTTTCTTTTATGTGAAAGTACAGTAACTTTTATCGTATATAAGCCAGCATTTGGGGGTTTTTTTAGAACCTAATCTAAATAAATACATCAGTTTGTAAACACTTATTAAAATAGTCAGCTAAATTGAAAGCTAAATTTAATCTCAGTCAGCAACAGTAGTGTTGGTTACTAAATTAAAGAATTTCAACCAAAAAGCATTAACAATTAAGAAGAGGAGGGGTTGGTGCTATACCTGAAAGACTTCTGGGACCCACTTTACCTCACTGAATACATTCTCTCCCTTTGCCATCAAATAACTATGGATTAAACTCTTCCCCTTGAGATGGGGGGGAAGGGGAGACAGAATTTTTGGTTCTGGACAAAACCTTCAGATGGTGATTTCAGTTACAAGGAGCAGGTGAGCAGTGTGTATCATGCCAGGCTTTCTAACAAGACTTTCTCTTTCCATAATCTTCCCCCACCCCTTTTATGGCCTTAGCCAGTATGCCCACATACTGTTGAGAATGTTGAGATGAGGCGCAACAAGGAGTCATGGTCCAAGTTTTCACCTAACTGGACTGGAAGTTTACATACATACAGTGGCATTGAGTAAATAAGTAAATAGATTATGGATAGTGGAGCCAAGTTTCTCACTGTCAGAGAAGGGATTTATAAATATGGAAAGAGGAGAGAATAGAATAAACCCTATGGTAAAGGATTGAAATTGGAGGTACCTGTATGAACTTATAGTTCTAGATATATGATAGATAGATAGATAGATAGATAGATAGATAGATAGATAGATAGATAGATAGATGATAGATAGATAGATAGATAGATAGATGATAGATAGATGATAGATAGATAGATGATAGATAGATAGATAGATAGATAGATAGATAGATAGATAGATAGATAGATAGATAAACAAATGTAGGGATATGTACGAGGATGTCTGTGCATATGTGCACGTATATGCGTGTGTGTTTCCTAGTTCTTTCTCTTGTAAAAGCCCCTGCTCTTTTAAGGCTTATAACAACCCATCATACCACATTCATACAACTCTTGGGTCATAAATAAATCTTTTTGTCATTCATCATTATCTAATGGAACTATTACTACCTCATCCATAATTTTGCCCTAATGTCCACATGCATGATTTATCCAACATCATGGCCTCTCAGATACTGTTTTGCATTTCTTTAATGTTGTTTTTTTTTTCACCATTCCACCTCACCATCCAATACCATAGTCACCTTTAAGATATAAATAATGAGAAAACAGTATAACCTCTGACACCTTAGGAATTCTGATAGTAATTTCTCTAGTCATAGTCCTTTATTATTTGTTTAAGTTCTCTCTGTCCCTTACCCCTTATTACATCCAATAGGCAAAAGTTCAAACTGAAGAAGCCAAATTGTACACTGTCTCTAAGCAGTTGAACGTCGCTGGAGAAACATCACTGTCGCACAAACCCCTGATCACCAAGCTCAATGAAATACTCAACACTGTAGACTACTCTTTCTCTGATGTGAGTGCTAAACTGTTCTCTCCAATAGCGATCTCACTTTTTTTTTTCCTAAATGTTTCTTCTCATTCTTTCATTTTCTCCAAATACTCATATTCCAACTATGCTAGATTTTTTTAATCAAAGGAACATAATAAATAACAAATTGCAAAAGGAATTGTTTTTTGTATTTCTTTTTCTGAGATTTCATTGTTAGTATATAGGAAGGCAATGGACTTTTGTGCGTTGATTTTGTAGCCAGCAACTTTACTGTATTCGTTGATTGTTTCTAATAGCTTTTTGGTGGAGTCTTTAGGGTTTTCTATATATAGCATCATGTAATCTGCAAAGAGAGACAACATGGATGGATCTTGAGAGTGTAATGCTGAGCGAAATAAGTCAGACAGAAAAAGCAGAGAACCGTGTGATTTCACTGATATGTGGTATGTAAACCAAAAACAACAAAAGAACAAGACAAACAAATGAGAAACAGAAACTCATAGACACAGACAATAGTTTAGTGGTTCCCAGAGGGTAAGGGCGGTGGGGGGTGGGGGGTGGGGGGTGGGGGGTGGGAGATGAGGGTAAGGGGGATCGAATATATGGTGATGGAAGGAGAACTGACTCTGGGTGATGAACACACAATGGAATTTATAGATGATGTAATACAGAATTGTACACCTGAAATCTATGTAATTTTACTAACAATTGTCACCCCAATAAATTTAATAAAATAAAATTTTAAAAAAATAAATAACAAATATTTTTAAATATTCAAAGATTAAAGTTAACACACACTGAGTGCTTATTACATGTCAGGCATTCACTCTTTTAGGCATATTATTTGTATTCATTTTTATTATTCCAAACAACCCTTTGAGGAAGGTGCTATTTTCCCTCAATTTACTGATGAATCAGTGTAAAAGTTAAGAAATTTGTTCTGGATTACCTAAATTGTAGAACTTGGATCCAATCTAGTCTTTTTTTTTTTTTCTCTAGAGTTCATGACCCTAGCTATCAATAAGTTTGTCTTCATTCATCCTACAAGTATTTATTGAGCACCTACCATATGCCCGGAACACAGTATTAGATTGTTACTAGACAATGAGGTTTGCAACGTTGAATACATATTGTTGTTCATGTTGTCCAAAGTCTAACAGAAGCAACAATCATTCTAAAAGACTATGTTGACCACAGACTCACAGTTTATGAGAAGCTATCTTGAGATCTTCTGAGTAAAGGCAAACTTTAGGCTTTTTCTATACACTTAACCTTATTTTACTATATGCCAGTTGCTTATAAATTCTGTTCACCACTCTTTTAAGCATAGGGGGATTATTTTGATTTGAAGTAATGACTCTCACTTTGTCTCAGAGACAGTCTTTTATTTACCTTGTCTCTTTTCTGGAAGTCACCTTCAACTTGCATGTTAGTCTAGACCTATTCTTTCTCATCCCGAGTTAATTAATTCTAATGCTATCATGGAAAGGCTAGAAGTATAATTTCAGGTTCTGACCTTACCATTTATAACCTATGTGGTTTGCAGTTTCCTTCCGTTCTCTGAGCTCAGTGTCTTCATATTTATAACATTCTCTTACCCTTTGAGATGACCAATCCTTTTCCATCTTTCTCTGACCTGATTTAAACCTAGGAGGTTGACATCAACACACTGCATCCATAGATTCCCCTGCTCGTGTAGCCTATCATGAGGCACCAATAGAAGACAGGAGGGCAGGAAAAGAGAGAAGCTGTGGTATTTCTTCCCTATTCCCTCCCACTCTGCCTCCTGCTTTAGCACTATGAAGCTCAGGCAGTGGCTAAATCTCTCAGGACTACATCTCCTGCCCCCTCCTCCAAGTCGCCACCTTTCCTTGGATTCTGGTGCCATTCCCTTTGACTCTTCTAGTCTCCTTACCACATAACTGTTTGCCACTATTGCTGGGCTGCAGGCTCCTCAGCATCTTTAGTTTGTTCCCTTAACACTGTCCCTGCATTCATTAAAGTTTTTTTAATAGAATCATCTGAGCAGAATTCTATTTTCCACCAAGATTCTCACTGATACAGGAGGATTAAAAAATAAAAAGAGCAAATTGCTTATTAAAGTACCTTAACACATAGTATAATACATAGCTATTAATAATAGCTATCATAACTGACAGCTATTAATATTAGATTATCTCTCTGAAGTTTTGAGACAGCCAAATATTTATCCAGAGGTACGCTTTGAAACTTACAGTCACCAGTTTTTAATACACACTTTTGAAGTGACATCTATGCCAATTTAATGGAACAATTTATATACATCACTTTAGCCTGGGGATAAATGTTATTTATAAAAGCTTTTAGGATCAGAATACAGATGAGATAGCTTTCCTTCTACTGAAATATAAAAATTTGAATGGCCTTTATTGGAATATTAGTTATGAAGCATGGAAAAGTTAAATAAAGATATCTCCCAAAATATTTACTGTGGTTTTCCAATGGTCAAGTGCCCTAAATCACACAGATTTACAAGCTTTACGAATGTCAGTTCGTAGAACAAGCTGCTGCGTGACTTCTAGTCAACTATAATCCCACATCCTCATCCAGTACTTCCAATATATAAAATTAAAAAGTAGTTCCAATGTATTTTAATTTACTATGCCCCATTTTATTTCTCACTCATCCCCAGTACATGTGTGTGCACACACACAGTGACTGTTTAGAAGAGGCTACCCAACATATAGTAGTTGAAAAATGAGAATCAGTAAGGCCATTGAGTGCTAGCAAATAGAGTTTTTCTAAGCTACTTATAATAACTTTAGAATTAAACCAAACACAATCGTTTGGATGAGTAAATGAATATTTACAAAGTACATACTGTGTTAAGGGTACATTAACTGCCACAGATGTTGTTTTGTTTTAGTTTCACAAAAGTCCCATGTGGCAGGAATTAGTCTATCCACTTTGCAAGTAAAGTGGTTAGCTCAGAGAGGGCAACGCAATAAATGTTTTCTGCCCATTAAACTCTTCAAATTCTGCATCGTGTGTGCATTGAGCTCTATACACAGATGTTTAGGACTTTAAAGAAAAGCATTTGTGGTAAAATTGTACTTGCCTAGGATCGAGGCCATGCTGCTAACTCTAAATCTCTCCTCTTAACGCCATTTCTCTGTGTGATACAGAAGTGCTACATATTGTTCAATAATCACTTCTTGACAGAATCAATTCAAGGTCATGACTTACTAAGCACAGGTTACCTCTTCTGCTGACTTCTTCACCACAGGCTACCTCTACTGTTGACTACTTCTGGCTTAATTCATTGTCTTCTATGTGTGTTCGTATTCCTCTAACTAAATATATTAGTATTTGTGGGTATACATATAAAATATATGAAACTTGGAGACAAAATGTGAAAATGTTTTAGGCTAAATTCTCACCAAAATATTAAAATATGTTTAGCAATATTAATCGGATGATGGTAACCTGACACTCTTCTTTTTTGTTTAAATTCCAAGTATATAATGAAAGCAAACTGTAGTTCTGAAATCTAGCAAACTATACTTTTTCAGTGGCTCCCAGACCTGTTTTTGTCAAATGTAACTTGGATTCATTCAATAAATACTCATGAGCTCTTTCCAAGACCAGGTACAATTCTGCATGCCAGGATTATAACAAAACAGACAAAATTCCTCTTCTAATAAGACCTAACTTCTAGAGTACGGAACCAATGAGGAAAAGGGGAACAAACTAATGAACAAGATGATCAGGGTAATACATTCCATGAGAAAAATAAACAGATATCTGATTAAAGTTCAAGCATGAGAGTGGATAGATAACTGCATTTTATCACAGTGATCAAGGAAGGCCTATCTGAATTAATTAGAGGTCTGATCAAGAAAACGGAGCCAACCATCCCTTACAGATCTAGGAAAGGGTACTTCCAGGAGAGAGCAGAGCCCCTCGAGGTAACAAGCCTGGCTTGCTGAGGGATAGAAAGAAGGACAGTACAACTCAATTCGGTGACCTGAGGTCAGAGGATATGGGAGTCACATTAGGAGGACCTCAGTAATTATCCTTTTTACAAAATTACAACTTAATACCACCTGTTTCATAAATCCTTATCTGTTAGTAATGACTTTGGAACCATACAGGATAAGATTCAAACTCACCTAAATTACTTCTTAGCTTATTAGGAAGTCACAACTCTCAGGATTGTTGTGGAAATAAAATGAGATTATGGAATAAGAGCTTTCTCTGCTTAATTGAAAGAATATTTCACATAGTTTTGGCTCTTTGGCCATGTTCTGGAAGGTGTTGTGCTGTAGAAACTCTAACTATTGAGCAAATAGAAAGCTACCAATCTAGTGATATACTATTCATGATATGCACACACAATTGTCTACATAGGTATGCATATGTATGTAGACAGAAAGATATATAGATTGACGGATGGATGGATGGATGGATGGATGGATGGATGGATGGATGGATGGATGGATGACTAGATAGAACCTGGCTTAGGGCTTAAAATAAATGAAGGCAAATACAAAATAATTTAAGCAATAGCACTCAAGAATTATCAATTTCGTAAAAATTTATGTTCTTAAAATTGTTTAGCGTAGTAACCACATGGAAATGTTTCAACAATTGTTAATTTTTTCCTCTGCTTTTTAAATATTAACTGGTTTAAATGTCTCAAAATTCTTGGAATTTTTAGATGTCTTACTTGTTTTAATTATTTTTTCAAAAATAAATTAAAAGCAGCTCAATTCCCTTTTACAGATGAATGGGTAGTTCAGTAATAGCTTACTTGATTTTTCCATCTATAAAATTTACAAGCTTATTCCGTTCACCTTCTTGGATAAAAGATTGTTTCTGATACAGCCCAGATCTTTGAAATAGATTTTTGGAGGTGAGAGAGCAATCTCCTGGTGAGATTTGATTTTTACCCCCACATAAAAGATGATTCAACCATCCCCTCCATTGCTTCAACTATCTGACGAGTGGACCTTGATTACTTCAGAGAAAGGCACAAGACTTTGACACTTCTCCTGCAAGGAGGGGTGGCAGGGGAAATATCTTTTGCATCTCAGAGGTAATGTATCCTCTCAAAGGCAACAAGATGGTTACCAGGAGTGTCACTGGTTGAAGCCAAAATGGAGCACACTAGTGTAACTTTCCCTAATGCATCCTAACATATGTATACCACATGCGTGGCATTCTTGCAGAAAAGATGACAAGCTACTGTGCTTAAACTTCTTCCAGTGGCATTATAATGGATGGTTCACTAAGGAAAACATTGTCAATTTGCCCCATGAAGGCTACTATAATATTTGTTTTTTTCAGTAATACATCCCAAGTGCCTAAAATAATACCTACAACAGAATTGGTGCACAAAAAATATTTGATGAATAAATGAAAGTTGACAGGTTCTCTGCTATGAAGAGTTATTTGTATCTAAATTAGACTAGATTAGTTATTTATCTCCAAGTGAGTTACAGAAAAATCCTCATTCAAGATTTTAGCATGAACTTAAAAAAAAAAGGTTTATGATTGACATATCTCTGGGTCTCTGTGCTGCATTTGAATTGCTAAGTTTTGCTCATCAGTCTTGGTATGACAATTCTAAAATGTCGATTTGTTTTGAATGTGCACTAAGAACAGAGTCATGCTGAGCTAGCAGCACTAAAGCAATTTGCAGGAAAAGAAAACTCAAGTTTCTCCAGATGAATCTACAGGAAAGTTGCTGTAAGTGTTGAAACTCAAACTTTATACCACAGTTCTTCATGCATAATGAATCATTGAAAAGCAATTTGAAGCCAGGATGGTTCACAAGAAAATGATTTATCACAGGATTCAAGTTACTATCATTTGCTCTTCCTGGGTGTTTTAACAGCTACAGGAGTGCAGTTGATGATTTGTCAGTAGCTCAAGTGTTTCCCCAAACGCTGAACAGTGCCTTTTAGCGATATGACAAGGGGGTTAGAGGCACGACCTCTGTATACACACTACCTTCTTAACCAGCAGTATAAGTCTATATGAGGCTCTCCATGCCTCAGTTTTTGCACCTCTAAAACGTAAATAATAATAGTATACCCTGGACTTACCTCTTGGGAGGCTACACTACAATGTCATTTTCTTATATCAGAACTCAATTAACAAAAACCTTTGTGTTTTTTAATTTTATATAAAACAATTAAAAAATCATATAAAAGTTTTATATACTTGAAGTATTTTTTTTGCTAATGAATTGAAAGTGCTTCATTCATTGGCAATGTGTTCATGAAAACATTAATCTGAATAATAATTGTGGGAAATAACTGCTACAACACCCCTACTCCCACCCCAAATCTCAATGATTAAACCAAGTTTACTTTGCTCACAAACAGTTCAAAACAAGGTGGCAGGGGGCTGGAAGTCCCCTGCTGCCCAGTCATTCAGGGACACAAGCTGACAAAGTCTCCACCATCTTCAACATATGGCTACTAAGGTTGCCCTGGGCGATGACATCCCCCCAGCACTTGAGGGAAAAAGATACACAGGATCATGCAGAAGGTTTTAGGAGCCAGTTCTGGAAGGTTATACATGGCTTCAGTCTATGTTCCATTGGTTAGAACTCCGTTTCCACTTCTAACTGCAAGTGACTGAAAATTCTAGTCTTCCTCCATGGCCAGGACAAAATAAAATGAATTTAATGAACCTGTAGTACTGTTTCTACCAGTCTCTTTCCAGGGCTTCTGCTATCCTGCTGTGATGTTAGGATCTATATCTTCATATGACTGTAAGAAGAGCCTGGATGGGGGAAATTGCTACCATCACTTTCTAAGTGGCATCTCAAAATATGAAAAGCTCGTGTTACTCTTGCAACAGAAAGAAAGAAATATTGTTTAAAATATGGTAAGTAAAAGCAGTAGAGATGGTGATGGAGAAACTGACCTAAAATGGTGGCCGAACGGAGAGAGAAGTCCCCAGCCTAAGCCCCAGCCCACTTCTGCATAACCCCCTCCAAGCCACACCCTGAGCCAATCACCAGATGACACCTACCCCTTCCCCACCTCCAGGAAGTCCCCAACCCATAAAAACCTACTCAAAACCTTGCTAGGGGCTCAGTATTTGTGAAAGATCCCACTGAGCCTGCCGGCGTATAAAGCTGACTTTCCTAATTCTCTAATGAGTGTCGCTTGGGTTCTTTCCGATCCTGGTATCCATAACAATGGCAAACAAATATAACAAAAATTTTGACATGAAAACTAAAATTTGTAAACTGCTAAAAGTCCCATAATGCGGGACGGCAGCATTTACCTGGTAAGTTTTCTTCCAAAGTAAAAAATGCTTAGGACAAAAACATAAAAAACAAAATGAGCCCTAGGTGTATATATGATCTTCTGATTTTTTTTGTTTCTCCTCCTGTTTGATCTGTAAGATGTAGAAAGTACTGAAAATAGAATTTTAAATTATGTGGGGTTTTTTTCTGGAAGACCAATAAAAAGGAACTAAGTAATTTAATTTAAATTTTACATTATTTGTCAAGTAAGCCTACATGTTCAAAAATTATTAAGAATTGCAAGACTGTGACAACAGCACATAAAACAAACACAGGCTGCTTTGGAGGACAAGGACTTGTTTGCACAGATCACACTTCCACGAAGGCAGCCCTGTCAACATGTCTGTCCTCTGCCCTACACCACACTGTCTTCATTCATCACTGTAGCTTTACAGTCATTACATTAGCAAGCCAAAAAATCAGAACATGTGAGTCCTTCAACTTTAATCTTGTTCTTCAGAATTATTTTGGCTATTCTAATTCCTTTGCCTTTCCATGTAATTTTAGAATCCATTTATCAATATCTATAAAATAGCTGGCTGGGATTTTGATTAAGAGTACATTGAATCTATAGATCAAATTGGGAACAGTATTGAATCTTCCAATCCATGAACACAGGGTATTCTCTCCATTAATTTAAATCTTTTTTTTTTAATTAGTTTCATAAATGTTTGAAATTTTCAGCAGACACATCCTGTTCATATTTTGTTAGCTTTCTACCTAAAGGTTTCATTTTTGTCGATGCTATTATAAATGGTATTTTTTTGTTTGTTTCCAATTCCAGTTGTTCATTGCTGGTATATAGAAATATGATGGATTTTTGTGTATAGATCTTATATCCTGTGACCCTACTAAACTCATTTATTGCTTCTAAGAATTTTTTGGTAGATTCTTTGGGATTCTGTATGTAGACATTTATGTCATTTGAAAATAGGAATAGCTTTATTTCTTCCTTTCCAGCTTTCTATCTTTAAGTATATCCCCAACTATACTCCATGGGTTTCTAACTCTGTAGAATTTTGTCTGGCATTATTGAAAGAGAGATTGTGTCCAATGTACTATCATTCAGAAATTTAATCCACATTATTTTGCTCTTCCTAAGGAAGTCAGTGATAATATTAAAGCAGATTAAATTTAATAAGCAGATATCTGCATCTTTGCCATCCAGTTCTTACCTCTAATTCAATATAGTGTCATTCATCTTTATTTTGTTTATATTTATACATTAAACAACTATTTTCAATCTTTATGCCTTCCTTCATATCCAACTTTTAATTTAATTAAATTTTAAATGTCATTGGAAGGTTCACTTCCAATCAGACATTTAGTTGTCCACATATCTTTATTTTGTTTGATGAAACCAAATAGCTTCCTAATAATCCACCATAACTTGCTATAGGAACTCCCAGTTGTGTCGTATAACTGAATGGTCTGGGATTTTTCTGCCTATTTTTTTGTTAATATAAGTTTACATAAACCCGATTATCTGTATCTCCAGTTGAAATATTTTAATGGATAATTACATGAGCTATGATTGATTTCTTCCAGGTTGACTATATGACCAATTCACTAGGTAGTTGGTCATTAATTCTTTCTAGACCTGGCCTTTCTCAACTTATGCCAGAATGAAAGCACAGATTGTGCTATAGGAATAAACTATAAAGAATTTGAGTGGAAACTACCTAAATGATTTTCCTTTCTCCTCAGCAAGTCACTTCCAGTTGAACTATTCATATAATCGAAACAGAAGTTGTTATGTTGGCTTGAATGATTACAAAACTTATCCCAGTTATCTATTTCACTTGCTTCCTCAGATAATCACCTATATTTCTTTTAGCTGCTTAGATTTTGTATTAATTTCTTATTATCATGACTGCTATAGATATTACTAGATGATATCGAAAACCCAATTTTTTTTTTCACAGCTTTTCTAGAAATACATTGTTTCTAGTTAGATAGGAAGAATACAGAATCATTTAGGGATAAATGTTAAAATCTCAGGTCTGTAAATTGTTGTCCAGTAAAAAAGATATGTGAGTCACTGAAATAGCTGAGTAAACTAAAGTAAAATGAAGGAAAGTCAAATTTTTTAACATTATTCAGTGCATATCATTGCATCAGTACATGAAGGAAGTTAAAAAATATAGAGAACCTACCCTTCTGACTATCATACAATTGTAAATATAGTGAAGATCTTAAATGCACTGCAAAGTCCTTCATATCCACTGAGCTGATGTGGGGTTGAGAGGATTGAGAGGGTTGAGAGGGTGAGCTCAAGTCTCATCTATGTACAAATCAATTTCCTGGTTCAGTCCTTAGTTACGCAGCAGTTTCTGGTCAAGCCATCTTGATTGGTATCTGTGGCTATTATTTTGTCCAACAGTTTGCATCTTTTGTAATTGATGCTCTGAACTGATGTTGCTGTTCCTTTGCTGCCAAAAGTGTAAACAAAGACTATAATAAAGAAACAAATAAGCCAAAATATGATATGTACCTTGAGAAGGAGTAATTCAATTGAATGCTTTTTAACCTAGTAATTAACTATGAAACTCATTTCTAATACTTAGAAAAACACTTTATAATTTTGCATTAAAATATGGTCACTCCCTCCTACTGTCTCTTCTTCCCATTGGCAATTTAATATTCATTCTTACCTCTCATTTAGAAAAAACAAAACAAAAATTTTGAAAACTCTCTCTTAAAAACAATAGTTACCATTTTTTTCCACCCAAATTTAAATCTTGTCCATAATATTTATCCTTCAGCAATCTCTGCTATTTCTAACTTTATTATCTCTTGCTCCAATATTCTAAAGAATCACATAATCTACATATCTTTTGCATAATACTAATGGAAGTGGAAATTATTTTTAAGATAAGATTTATCACCACATATTTGATTGCTGTTCAAAATTATTCAATACAGAATAAAAGAATGATGAGGTCAGGGAGGTAATCTTATGCGTTCCTCTTTCTTTACTGCGGTTTATCCCACTGAATTGTAATATCCATTAAGGAAGTTTTGATGTTTATTGACCACTGTACCTCCTGGGCCTAGAATAGCACCTGGAACAAACTAGATGCTCCATAAATATTTATTGATCAAATGAAACATATATTTAAAAAGTATTTAACTTCCAAGAAAGTATTGGAAATCAACTCTCCTCCCAAAAATTGGATAACAAGCAAATAGGCTTTAGAAGAAATGAACTTGAGACCCTGCATAAAGCTTAGACCTTCAGAGAAGAGAGAAACTTGATGTGAGGAGAAAAAACAAACAAACACAAAACATGCATAGTGAAAGGAGTAAAAATAAAACCTGTATGGCTCTATTGTAGCTCCGGGAGGAAAAAATAAATATTAATAATAACAATAGCACTCTAAAAACCAGCTGAAGAGTGTTCCAGGAACTATAAGTGCAGAAGTGTTTGGTGCATTTAGGGATCAACAAGGAAGTCATCATGGCCGTAGTGAAATGTGGCAAGTGAGATAATGTTAACTCTTATAGGCTTTCGTGGTCTGTGGTCAAGATTTTTAGTAGCAGAACGAGGTGAGAAACCTATAAAAGGAGAGGTCCAGGTTGCAATATGGAGAATAGATTGTAAAGATAAAGATAGAAACATGAAAAATATTTGGGAATCTAGTATAATAATCCAGAAAAGACGGATGATAACATAGTGACTTAGACTATGTTGGTAGGTAGAGCCTGAGTTGGTGAGAAATGGTCAGAATATGATTTAATATATTTGTAATAAGTATTTTATTTTGGAATAATTTTAGATTTAAGAAAAATTTCAAAATAATATAGAGAGTTCGCATATATACCACACCCAGTTTCCCCTAATGTTAACATTTTATATGACATTAGTACATTTGTCAAAACTATGAAAGCAATATTGGTATATTATTATTATTATTAAACTCCAGACTTCATTTGGATGTCACCAGTTTTTCCACTAATTTCTGTTGTCTATTCAAGGACCCAATCCAGATACCACACTGCACTTAGTCTCTTCTGGCCTATGACAAGTTCTCAGTCTTTGTTTTTCATAACTTTGATAGTTTTGAGGAATACTGATCAGGTATTTTATAGAAGGTTCTGCAATTTGAGTTTGTCTAATGTTTTCCTCATGATTAGACTGGGGCTATGGGTATCAGGGAAAATACCGCAGAGGTGAAGTTCAAGTGCCCTTCATATCACATCATATCAGTGAGTACAGCTATCAACATGATTGACGACTGGTGATATTTATCAAGATCATTTGGTTAAGGTAGTGTTTGCCAAGTTATTATTTTCCCACACTCTATCCTTTAGAAACAAGTCATTAAGTCCAGGTCACACTTGGGAAGGACGGATGGCCTGGATTAAATTCCACCTGGCAGAAGGGAGAGTATCTTCATATATATTATTTGGAATTACTATGTATGAAGGATTTGTTTCTTCTCTCCCATTTATTTATTTATCCAATCATTTATTTACATCAATGATTTACATATATTATGGACCTATAGACATTTAATTTATACTTTGGGTTATAAGCCACTATGACATTGGTTATTTGTTGCTCAAATCCTTTCAGCTTTGGCTATTATGAGCTCTTTCAGGTTGGCTCCTCCTGTGTCCCTTTGTCATGCCCCCAGCTTTTGTTTTTTGAGTACTTCCTTAATTTCTGTCACTATAAGATACTGGAGGCTCATCTTATGTTTTCCCTGCTCTAGCCTTAGAATAAACTATTTCTCCAAGAAGCCCTGCTCACTGTCATTCAAGAAGGACACCGAGAAACCAATATCTTGGCCCTAGGTAAGAATCCGATCTATTTTGATGGAAGAGCCAATAGGATTTGCTGATGGACATAATGGAGAGTGTGAGGTCAAGTAAGATTTTTACCTGAACAACTGAAAAACTGGAAATGCCATTTACTGAGATAGAGAAGCTCGGGGTAGACAGGTTTGTGGGAGATGGGGGAATCAGGAGTTAAGGTTTAAATGTGATTAATATGTGAGATATTCAAGTGGAGATGTTGTGTAGGCAGTTGGATACGTCAGTTTGGATTTTCTGGAGATATTCTCTACCTTTAGATCACAGATTAGCATAAAGAGACCTGTATGCTATACACAGATAAATAATTTCCATTAGCCATAAGGAAGAAATTCTTGACAATAAAGGTATTTGAACACTGGAATAAATTACTCTCAAAAAGTTATGGAATTCAATTCTAGGAGAAATTTTTAAATATATATGTTTTAGAATTCTTTTAGCATTTCCCTTGAGCATTTTGGAAAACATCTATATAGCAATAGATGAAAAGAAGTTTGATAACTTCATGACTAATTTTAACACTACAGACATATGACATTATTTTAAATCTAAAAGTGGACTTTTGCCTGACTTACTGAGATTGTTTACTTACAAAAGCAAAAATAAAGTGAACGGTTTTAAGATGTTTACATTCATTTATTTTCTAGCACTTCAAGAACAAAAGACCATCCAATTTTATCTGTCTGGTGGATATTTTAAGTTAAAACTGAGCATAGTGGGAAAATTATTGCAGAACATTTTATTCATTGGTATTCTTGCCTTAATGTAGATATTAAAGGATATAAAAGTCTACTTGTATTTATTGTATGAAAAATACTTTGAACCATATCAACCTCAACTTTGCTTGCCCATTGTTAAATTTTATGCTAGCTCTTTAGTAATATTTAATATTCACAATCCAACCTGAAGCGGTTGTTTTATACAGGGATAGTCAAGACTGCCTGCCTGGGACAGTTTGTCCTATGAATCAGATAATATCAATAAACATGAAGTCATTCCTGAAATAACTTTTTTTAAATCTTTCACATTGATCTCCAAAAGATGTCCTCTTTCTACAATGTTGTGAAATTATTTTAAGGTGCCAATCTTAGTTTAAAATGTATCTTTATTTATTGCTTACTACCTGACTTTAAGAGTTTAAGATTTCAAACAAAATCTACACTTTAAAAGCTATTTTAACAACATGCAAAATTCTTCAAGTACAATTTAATAAGATATCCAACATACATGTGTTTCTACGTGTTCTTTTTGGTCACAACCTCTAAAGAACTGGCAAACTGTATTGTTTTGTTTTGTTTTGAGAATTTTCTTCATTCTCAAGTGGGCAACAAAGGGATTGTACAAATGTTTCCAACAAATGAAGTGTAGGATTATCCCTATTCTTTATAGTATGCATGATATATGTTCCATATCTGTTATTCTTGGTATAACAACAACCATGTTAGGAATTTTTAACATTTCACTAACAGAATGATTTGTTTTAATTAACTAATATATAGAAAGGGTGCCAAAAAAATGTATACACATTTTAAAAAAGGAAAAAACTGTATTAAAGTTGTAATACAATGAATGACATTAACATTCATTTGATTAACACCGTCTTTTGAGCGAACGTCATACTTCACATTGCTACCATAATTCAATTCAACTTCTGAAAGTAGTACATAGATAACATCTCCCAAAATGTGTACATTTTTTTTGCACCCCCAGTATGGGAAGGCTGAGGATAAAACATAACACTGAAACTTCTCAACCTTTTCTCTTCCCCTGACAGATGCTCTATTAAGATTCTTCAAAGAAAATCGATGATTTCATTAAAACCTGATGTACAGCAGGCTTTCCCTGAAGCTTATAAAAATTTACAAATCAGTATATAATCTATTACCACTTAAAAGCTGCTGGATGTTATCTAAAATCAAAACAGAGGGAGTCAAGACAGTAATTGGTCATGTCATCAATCAATGAAACAAATTTGTCTTTTTGTTGGTTTGTTCCCTCCTTTTGAGCTTCTCTAGATTTCAAAGTCAAAGGAAATGAAATTTCTCTAACAATCAAATAAACAGTATGATGAGAAAAACTACTACTCATGGCAGCAAAATGCTAAATAAAAGATCTTCTCAATTCAGAGATGCCACTTCTCTGTTTGGAGGCAGGGTTTCATCAATAGCATTCCTGACCAAAAGATACTAAGATTTTTAAAGACCTTCACAAAAGTAAATTTCATCACTGCTTTTGGGAAGATATTTTCCATTAAAATACCAGTCCTACAACATTGTTTCCTCCGGCTACTGAGTTATGTTTTGTGTTTTTTATCTTCCATGTCTGAATTTTCTGCCTTAGTTTAAGCCTGGAAAGTTAGCAACAGAGAAGAAACAGAGCACAAGAATATGTAAGAGGAAAAATATAAAATTAAAACTTACTACAAATCCTAATACTCTAACAAATTGCAAATGTGTTTATTTAGAGAAATTTAATTGATAATATTACGTACAGCTATAGTAGGTACTCAAACAATATTTGTGAAATAAATAAACATTCACAAGATCATCATAAGATAGATTTCCCCTATCACCATTATTCCTCATGTGAAAAAGTTATCTCTATAGCACCCAACTGGGATAGGAATTTCAAAGTATCACCTCTTTAACTTCACCTTATAATCAAAATGGTACATAAATCTAAAATAACTGATATTTTTCATATTTTAAGGAACAGATACCTTAAGACACATAATTATTTCTACTGGTTTTGCTCTTGCTACTTAATTCTTCTTTCCATTTTCAGTTCAGTAAGTATTTATTCAAAATACCAGTGTGGCAGGCAACAAGAGTATTGATTAGGAGGTGACTGGGGAACTGGAGCTAACGAACTTTTGCTTTCTTTTTAGGTACATTTTTTACATAAGGTGTATAAGAATTAATAACATATTAAAAATCAGTTTTTAAATTCTATTTCTGACTTTTAACAACTTGGGATCATTTTGATCTCCTTGGGCCTCCATTTTATTACTCCAGAAGTACAGTAATAATAATACCACAGAATTATTATGATGCTAAAATGAGACCACATATGAAAAAATAATTAGCGGCAGTTATTAACACTAATTAAGTGTGTAATACATGCCAGGCATTGTGGTGAACTCTTCTCATGCATTTTGAATTTTTAAAGAACTCTACAAATAGAAGTTATCATTTTTCTCTCTCTTGTGTCAATACCACACTTTTTTGCAAAAGAACAGCTTTACAGTAAGTCTCAAAGTAAGTTTGATATCAGGTAGTATAAGTCCTTCAACTTTATTTTTCTTGTTTCAAGGTTGTATTGGCAATTCTAGATCTTTTATATTTTCATATAAATTATAGAATCCATTCAGCGTTTTCTAAAAAAAAATCTTGACCTTTGTAGCTTCTTCTAACATAACACTTGTCACAATATATATCATTATTTGTTTAAACGCTTGTTTCTCTTCTACTGCAATATCCTTCAGAGAAATTAATGTGTCTCATTTATATTATTATTAGAATCTAGTCTCTTGTTTTGGGTAGTACATTTTTTATGCTTCTAATTATGTGCTGACTGACAGTTAAGTCAGCCTTGAGCTGTTCATTGTAGTTTCTTTGAACCAGAGTAAGACCTTTCTCATAGGTTTTCCCTGGAAAGCAGTGGGCCCAGGGGAAAAGGTACCTGGTATTTTAGTCATTTGGAGACTACTGAACCTGTCCCCCACTCTTTACCGATCAATTAAAGAACATATGTCCCTAAAATGATCTATTTGCTTTGAAGATCCAAATTGCTGATTGACTTGTTAAGGTTAGAGTATGTTACCATCAAAAGACAAAGTACATTTCTTAGACTACCCAACATGTCAACAATAGCTGAGATACAAGAGATTGCTGAGAGAAATTATAAAAGACCTATATTATAGATAGGCCATGTTCATAGATTGGGAGATTCAATATTATTAAGATGTCCATTCTCCAAAACTGGTCTCAGAGTCAACATAATCATTACCAGACTTAATCAGGGCTTTTCAGAGAAACTGACAGACTGATTCTAAAATTTATATGAAAATATAAATTGCACACAAACTTAAAAAAAAGGAAAACCAAAGTTAAAGGACTTATACTATTTGATTTCAAATTTACTTTGAGACTTACTGTAAAACTGCTGTGATACCGAAACTGTAGTATTGACATAGGATAGACCATAGGAAAAAGATAACAGAGTCTAGGTTTAGGCCCACATATGCACATTGAATTGATTTTCAAACAATTTAATGGGATCAGAAAAGTATCTTCCTTTTTTTCTGCTTTTAAAAATACTATTATTAGTTTCATGTGTACAAAACAACATAATGATTAGACATTTACACCTTTCACAAGGTGATAACCCCAACAAGTCTATTACCCATCTAACACCACACATAGCTATTACAATACCATTGACTATATTCCCTATGCTGTACTTTACATTCTATGACTGTATTTTTTTTTACTTATAGTTGACATTCAATATTATTTTATATTAGTGTGAGGACAGAGTCCCAGAGAGCAGTTTCCAGGCTCTCAGCCTCCCGTGGGGAGGTGCTGGCTCAGGTAGTGAATGATCAACAACTGTGATTGGTTGGCCATCAGCTGTAACTGTTTAGCCAATTGGCTACTGATGTAACTTCCGGGCTGCATTGATTGGTTGGTTGGTTGGCAGTCACAGAAGTGAATGGCAGACTGTGGATCGTGTGGCTACTACTGCGTGTCTCGCTTGGCCACCAGAGAGACCATAGTGGTATGACTCCCCTATCTATGGCTCTGTGTGTGTTCCTTTTTGGCCTAGCCATATCCTGCGTCCTTATGTGGGGAGCGGGACCAGAGACCCCGCAGGCCGCCCCGCACAATTAGTTTCAGGTGTGCAGCATACTGGTTAGGCATTTATATAATTTATGAAATGATCCCCCTGATAAATCTAGCACCCATCTGACACTGTACAGTTTTTACAATATTATTGACTGCATTCCCCATACTGTATTTCACATCCCCATGACTATTTTGTAACTACCAATTTATACTTCCTAATTCCTTCACCTTTCTCACCCATCTCCCAACCCCCCTACCTTCTAGCAACCATCAGTTTATTCTCTGTATCTGAGTCTATTTCTGTTTTGTTTGTTCATTAGAAAAGTGTTTTTAACAAATGCATTGGAACAGCTCAATATTCATATTGAAATAAATGAGCATTAGCCTTTAGGTACCCCATATACAAAAAAATAATAATTTAATAAAGCCCACAAACCTAATGGAAAGCCCCAAACTAAAAGCTCTTAAGATAAACTACAAAAGAATATCTTCTTTTCTTTTGAGTAGGCAATGATTTCTTGAATAGGACACAAAAAGGAAAAAAAAAGCTAATTTGGGCTTCATCAAAATTTAAAAGTTTTATTTATCCAAAGACACCTCTAAAAAATGAATAGGTAAGGCACAGATTGGGAAAAAATGTTTGCCATACATATAGCTCACAAAAGATTTATACACATACTGCATGAAGAGCTCTTACAAGAAACAATAAAAAAGACAAAACAAAACAAAACAATTAGAAAACAAGCAAAAGACTTGACCAGATACTTCACAAAAGAAGATATATGAATGGTCAATAAGCACATAAGAAAATGCTTAACATTTCATTCAATTCTACTCCTAGTTATTTACCTACAAGAAATTTAAAAAAAAAGAGACTTATCTTTGAATGTCCATAGCAGCTGTATTATAATATGCCAAAACCTGGAAACAACCCAGATGTCCATCAACAAGAAAATAGACAAACAAGTGTTCAAACAAAGAAATATTACTCTGCAACAAAAAGGGAACAAATTTCTGACACATTATTTAACCTAAAAAACGTTTGGGTGAGTAAAAAAACTAATGTATTATTCCATTTATGTTACTTTCAAGAATAAGAAAATTAACCTGTAATGATAGAAATTAGAAAGGGGGTTGACTGGATAAAGGCTCAAGGTAAACTTTTTCTGGGGTGAGGAAATATGCTATTATATTTTGGTTGACAGTTATATACATACAACATTGTCAAAATTAATCAAACTGAGCTTTTAAGATCTCTGCATGTATTGTTGTACACAAATTATAGTTTAATTGAAAAACTATATGCACTTTCCCAGAGTAAAGACATCTAAAGAGACGTGGCATCTGAATGCAACATAGGATCTTGGATTTTCTTATGTTGAAAAATACACAACAATGTCAACAATCTATAAATCTGAATAGGGTCTCTGGATTAAGTGGGAGTATAATATCACTGTTAAATTCCTATTTTTATAACAATGTTTTCGAGTAGTTTAAGCTTCACAACAAAATTGAGAAGAAAAGACAGAGATTTCTCATATGCTCCCCACCCCTATAGCTGCATAGCCTTGTCCATTATCAATATCGCTCACCAGAATGGTACATTTTTATCAGGGATGAACGTACATTGACACATCATAATCACCCAAAGTCCACAGTTTACATTAATGTTCACTCTTTGTGTTGTACATTCTACACATTTTGAAAAATGTATAATAACATTTACCCATCTTTATAATATCATACAGAATATTTGTCACTGCCCTAAATATTGTCTGTACTCTGCCTATAAATCCCTCATCTCCACCCAACCTCTGGCAACCATAGATCTGTTTATTGTCTGTATAGTTTTGCCTTTTCAAGAATGTCATATTTTTAGAATCATACAGAATGTAATCTTTTCAGTTGGCTTCTTTCATTTAGTAATATACATTTATGTTTCCTCCATGACTCTTCATGGCTTGGTAACTTATTTTATTAGCACTGAATAATATTCCATTGTCTGGATATACCAGTTTACCCATTTACCAATGGACGAACATCTGGTCATTTCCTTGTTTTGACAATTATGAATAAAGCTACTATAAATACCTATGTTTATGTTTTTATGTGAACATGCATTTTTTTTAACTCCTTTAGTTAAATACCAAGGAGTGTGATTGCTGAATTATGTGATAAGAGTAGGCTTAGTTCTGTAATAAACCACCAAATTGTCTTCCAAAATGGTTGTACCGTTTTGCATTCCCACCAGCAATGTGAGAGTTCCTGTTGCTTCACATCCTCACTATTTGGTGGTATCAGTGTTCTGGATTTTGGCTATTTTAATAGGTGTGTAGTGGTATCTCGCTGTTGTTTTAATTTGCATTTCCCTGATGACATATTATGTGGGGCATCTTTTCATATGCTTATTTGCCATTTGTATTTCTTCTTTGATGAGGTGTTTGTTAGGTATTTGGTCCATTTTTAATTGGATTGTTAGCTTTTTTTATTGCTGAGTTTTAAGAGTTCTTTGTATATTCTGGATAACAGTCCTGTATCAGATGTGTTTTGCAAATATTTTCTACCAGTTTATGGCTTATCTTCCAATTCTCTTGATATTGTCTTTTGCAGAGCAGAAGTTTTTAATTTTAATGATGTCCATCTTATTAATTATTTCTTTCATGGATCATGTCTTTCATGTTATATCTCAAAGGGCATTACCATACTGAAGGCCATTTAGGTTTTCTCCGATATTATCTTGTAGGTGTTTCACAGTCTTTTATTTTACATTTAGATCTATGATCCATTTTGAGTTAATTTATGTGAAAGGTATACAGTCTATGTCTAGAATAATTATTTTGCATGTGAATGTCCAGTTATTCCAGCATCATTTCAAAAAGAAAAATTAAATATGGTGTTAACTAACTCAGCCATCCACAATATGAATTAAGCTTGTAGAATATTGTGAATGAGAAAGCATGGGCAATTGATAAGATATTAAAGCAAAAAGGGAAAGTGGAGAAGTTTGGGCCAAATCCTATATAGTTCTGAATATCATACTGATGAGCTTTTGCCATAATGGCTCAACCAACCAAACTGTCAGAATTAGAGAAGCAGTTAATCCAATGCAGATTAGAATGATAATACATGCCAAAGACTTCTAGGCACTTGGGATATATCAGTGGAAAAAACAACAACAAAATTTCTGTCCCGGTGAAACTCCCATGCTAATGGGAGGAGAAAAATGAAAATCATATAGTGTTATGAAGAAAACAGAAATCACATAAGAAAGGCGATAGAAGTATTGAAGTGAGATGCTATTTTGGGTTAAGTGATTCTGGAAGGCAATTTAGATAAGGTGACAGTTGAGCAGAGATATGAAGGAAGACAGGGAGAAAGCTATGAAAATATCGGAGGGAAAAAGCTACCAAGCAGAAGAAATAGCAAGTGCAAAATTCTTGGGGTACCATCTCGCTTGGAACATGACTGAACAGCAAAGAAGCTCATGCAGCTGATGAGGAGTGAGCCAGAGGGAAGCAACAGGAGATGACGTGGAAGGAATAGTTGGGGCCCAGGTCAGGCGGGGCCTTGTAGACCATTGTAAAGACTGAATTTTATTCAAATTAAGTAGGTGTTTGTAGAAGTGTTTGGGGCCAGATAGTGACATTTCAAATGTATATTTTTAAAGTCTCACTTTGCTTGCTATGTTGGAAAAATGAATAATGACGGGAATGGCAAAAATGGAAGCAGAGAGACAGGAGATTATTGTACTCTTCCAGGGGAGTTTTAAAAGCATTTATTAAGCACCTACTCTGTGCTAGACACAGTGCAAGCAGGAGAGATTTAAAAAAAAAGGGGAGGGGGTTGTTGTTGGCCTCTAGGAGCAGAGAGTAAATGTAATAGGGTCTTAGATTTTAGCACAGATAACAGAGAAGCTACTACACAGACAGGAAAATATCTCACCTGTTAAACCCTTCACCCACTTCAAGGGTGCAAAAGGGTAGGTTGCTGGAGATTACAGGAAGAAAAACTATAAAGAGATTTCACTGAAGAGAGCTATGCTACATGACTCACCTTTCCAAAAGGGAGCACTTTCCTCTTACTTCACGCCTGGGTTTTGTTACGGACTGAAAGTTTGTATCTGTTTCAAATCCATATACTGAAGCTCTAATTACCAATGTGATGATGTTAGGTGTTAGGAGCTGCTGTGTGGTATTAGGAGGTAGGGCCTTTGGGAGATAATTAGGTTTAGATGAGGTCATGATGGTAGAGCCCCATGATGGGATTAGTGCCTTCATAAGTTCCCTCTCTCTATCTCGCCTCTCTCTGCCCTGTGAGGATATACCAAAAAGGCAGCACTCAGCAAGGCAGGAAAAGGATTCCCACCAAGAACCCAATTTTTAGGCTCCTTGATCTTGGACATTCCGGCCTCCAGACCTGTGAGAAATAAATGTCTTTGTTTAAGCCATCCTGTCTATAGTACTTTTTTATAGCACCCCCAGTTATGAGTTTTCAGAGAGTTTCCTCTGGGAACTTATCCGTTGCAGTAAGGAGGTACAATGGAGGGATGTGTGATGCCTTGAAATTTTAAGACGAAAGTCAAAACACTCAGGAAAATACATTTTTCATGCAAATTAGATTGACTTTATATTTTTCCTCCTAAGGTCTTAAAAGACTTAATGTGTTTTCCTGGGGTTCTGACTACAAACTGGTAGAAAAATCAAAGGCAAGTGGCTCATTGGCACTGTCTGGGAGCTATCAGAGCAAAGGTTGCTTAAGTGTTTATAGGGACCAGATGGGGGCTACACAAGAGTGAGCCCATGTGGAAACTGTCTTTAAATTCTACTCAATTGGACCAGCTGGAAGGAGGGAGAGCCTCAGAAAAGAGAAGTGTTGCCTAATTTTTAAAAATTATCCGAAATCGTTTCCATCAGCATTTGATGTAGATAGGAATAAAAATATGTAACTATTGTTATTCTGTTTCATTTGTATTGTATGAACCTCACGTAAGCATAATTAGATATAATCTGTTATACTTAGTTCACAGCACATTTATCAATACTGATCCAGGCCCAGCTGCATCTTTGTTTCTCTTTATCTCCAAACAGAGCTTTTCTACCTGTCTGCCCTCCCATACACATCCAGTGTAGTATATCTATGTTTTCCCCTTAAAAATGTGGTTTTGAAATGTTGATACCTGGAAATTTAGCTGTATTTAGATCTAATTCATCCCTTTTAAATTGTGTAGTATCTCATAACACGAATAGACAGTTTATTCATCCATTTCCACTTCTAATAATTTCAGTTGTTTCTAACATCATTATTTCAAAAATGCTACAGTGAGCATTTATATGCATACCTCTTCATACATCTGTGAAAAAATTTATCTGCCAGTGTGCCTAGTAGTAGAATTTCTGGGTCTTTAAGATGTGAACCTACTCAATTTCATTAAATACTTTCTCAATTTCTCCATTTTTTTTTTAAATTTTGCTCACTCACTAGCTGTTTATATGAGTTCTTATCTCCCCATATTATTGCCTCTAATTGGTATTATTTGCTTTTAAATTTTTGTTGCTTTAGTGGGTATAAGTTTCCATCTTACCATCTTTTGCTGGAGATATACAAATGTATCTTAAAAGCATTTATTATCAAATTTCCCAAACTAAAAAAAATGGAAACAATAGTAGCTACTATATGCCAGGCACTCTACAATGAACTTTTCATTTACATTATCTTACTTAAACTGTGAAATTCATTTTTAAAAATAATTGATTTTTATCTCTATTTTTAAGTTGAAACCGAACCTCAAATTGTTAAAGATATAAATAACATGAAAACAGAAATAGTGAAGCAGGATTCAATCTCACTTTGATTCCAAACCTCTTGTTTGTTTACAAAAGCATATTTTCTTCCTAAATGCCTCTACACATAAATATACACAAAGTACCAAAGAGGATGCCATGTACTTGTCTTTTCGTTTTGTTTATTCTTAGAGAAATGAAAGATCATTTATCACAACAAAATTTAAGCATTCCTCATGACATTGCTTTAGGACTAAACTCATGATACTTTAGAACATTAAACACTATAATCCCGGGTTAAATCAGTTCACCAACACCAAAGGTAAAAGCCAAGCAATAAAAAGGAATGATAAATCACCATGAAGTGTTAGTAACAATCTCAGGAAATAATGGTCCATTTTACCAGCAGCATAAGCAATCCATCCTTCAGTTGTTATTAGTAAAAGGACGGGTGTGATTTGCATGTTACGCAAACACGGGGTCTCTCACATGTTGAAAGGAACTGTAATTCCTGGCTCAGCCAGTAGTTATTCTATGCTACTAGAGTCCCAGGGGTCACTCGGTACCTATGCCAAGCAGTCCGATGAGTTTGGAGTTCTTTCGAAGAAAACTGGGGAAAACGATTCCCAGATACGCTTTTCCTGTATAATAAATTCCAATTTGGATGTGTATGTGTTTGATCGCCTGTGTTCACGATTGTGACAGGTAGGAATATTACACTGTTGGGGCCTGAGAAGTTGGTTTAGTGTCTACATCACTCTCAACTCAGAGCCCCAGGAAAACACATTAACTCTTTTAAGATCTTAGAAGGGAAAATATAAAGTCAATCTCTTTAATTTACACCAAAAATTTATTTTCCTGAATGTTTTGAATTCTCTTTAATTTCTAGAAATACTGAGGGGAATGATTCTGCTTCTGAGTATAGGCAATATAGCATATGAGTAATAAAAATGGGACCTGGCATCACAGCCCTGTGTGCCCCTTGCTAACTGGTACTTAACTTCTCCTTATTGGTGAATTGGAGATAATAATAACACCTATCCCATACATTTGCCATGAAGATTTAATAATAGTATATGTATCAGTTTGCTGGAGCTACCAAAACAAAGTACAATAAATTTGGTCACTTAAACAACAGAAACTAACTGTCTCACAGTTCTGGAGTCCAGAAGTCCAAAATCAAGGTGTCAGGAGGGTTGGTTCCAGAGGGCTACGAAGGAACCATCTATTTCCAGCCTCTCTGCTTGGCTTATAGAGGGCCAGCTTCCCTCTACATGAGTCTCTTTCTTTACATGTGGCATTCCTTTTATAAGGACACCAATCATAGTGAGTTAGATGTCTACCCTACTCCTGTATGACCGCATCTTAACTAATTACATCTGTAATTATCCTGTTTTGAAATAAGATCATATTTTGAGGTATTGAGGATTAGAACTTCAACATGAATTTTGAGAAGATAAAATGCAACTCATAATAAACCACATAAAATGCCTGATTCAAAATAGGCCTCATTAAACATTGGGTATTAATATTTTTAGTATCCATCGAAAGCCAATAATTAGGCTTCTGCAAACAATGTGTTTTAAAGGATATCACCATGGGTAGAACCAGTGGTTTTCTCGTTATTTTTTTTTATTGAGGTATAATTGACACATAACATTATTTTAGTTTCAGGTGTACAATGTAATGATTAGATATTTGTACATATTGGAATGATCGCCACAATAACTCTAGTTAATGTTCGTCATCGTACATAGTTATATTTTTTTTATTATGATGAGTACTTTCAAGATATATTCTCTTAGCAACTTTTAAATATGCACTAACAGTATTATTAACAATAGTAAACATGCTGTTCATTAGATCCCCATGATTTATTTTATAACTGGAAATTTGTACCTTTTGACTCCCTTTACTCATTTACTCTAATCCATTTCTTCCATTCAGTAGGTTGCCTTTTCATGTTGCTGATGGTTTCCTTTGCTGTGCAGAAGAGTTTTACTTTGATGTAGTCCCATTTCTTTATTTTTGCTTTTGTTGCCTTTGTTTTTGGAATCAGATCCAAAAGATCATTGCCAAGACTGATGTCAAGAAACTTATTGCCTATATAGTCTTCTTGGAGTTTTATGGTTTTAAGTCTTACATTCAAGTTTAATCCATTTTGAGTTAATTTTTGTGTATTGTATACGACAGCAGTCTAGTTTTATTCTGTTGCATGTAGTTGTCCAGTTTTCCCCAAACCATTCTTCACTAGTGAATCCCATAATGCACTGTGATGATCAATGGGTATTTTAAGAGGTACACACCTACAAGATTGGGTTCATTTTATTAGTGATTAATGTACTTGATTATTCTGTAAAAAGTAAGCCTTCTGGAACCCTGGTATTTTTAAACCTTCTTTAAAACATAATAAGCATAGTCAATATCTCCAAAATATCAACCACATTGATTCCAGGAATACATTACTGAAGCATTCAAGAGATGAGTGGCCGTGATTTAAAATATTTAGCAAAAGATCTTCATAATGGGTTTTATTTAGCCAATTCTAGGACACAGGAGGGGAAATTCTCTATTTGCCAAAAGCTTTTAATAAAATCAATTGCTTTACAAACTAATAATAAAAAACTGTAAGAACAAAGCAAATCTTCTTGGAATATTACTTGCAGTATAAATAAGCTGCAGAGTAGAAGAAATAAGATACTTAGCCACACAATTCACTTTTTTTTTTCTTCCAGCAGCATGCATTATCTGAAAATTGAACCAAGATCAAAGACAAGCATTTTAGGAAAAAATGAAAGAGGAGACAAAGAAGGAAAAACATCCAGAAAGAACAATAAAGCATTTCTGTTTTTCTTCTAAACTAGGAGGGGGTGAGGAAAGCTGAGAGGGTGGAAGTCTGGAAATCGGTAACGGGCAGACCAAAGTCACTAGGGCAGGGCTTCTTACCACACTATTCATGCAGTTCAGGTTAGATAGGTCAGGCCAATAGATGCCGTCAGTCTCACTGCAGCCCAGCTTCAATCCAGGAATCACCCAAACCTGGAATTTTTCTCATCCTTTGTTTTTACCTCACTTGATAAATCCATCAATCCCTTTATTTCACTGGTTTTTCTAGTGTTTCTGGGAAGTATCTGATTTTTTCCCCCGAAAACTATGAATATCTTTTAAATTGTATATTTGATTTCTGTGAATTTATTTTTCAATAAATGAGTTTGTCCATATTACTTCTTTCTAGAAAAAGAAAAGGCCTACTATTTTCTTTATATTATTTAATCTCTTAAATCTATGTAAATATCTTTGTCTAGATACCTAGCGTCCTGCTATTAATATCTCTGCAGACACTAACTTTGTACTTCATGAAATACATGGTAATAAAGAAGCTGTAGACACAATATGATACAAAATCATATTTCCAGAAGAATCCTAAAATCTTAACTCAGAAACTTCATGCCACTGAGGACTGTCTTATGTTTTAGCCAAGGCACTCTGCCCCTTGCAAATTTACAAGATCAATAGCATCAATGCAAAATTACTGCTGTAATTTCACTGAACTCTACTAACTAGACAGGCATCTAGTTTAAAAGACATGCATCATTGTTTAAAATACTGGTTAAGGCTGTGTTTTAAAAGTTTCTGTGGTGACACAATAAATTCCCCATTCCCTTGGAACTTCTCTTTCATTCTTGTACTGAGAGTAGCAGTGTGAGGTAAGCTGTGAAGTTTTTGGTAGATGCACCACAGCACCAAAGAGACTGCCATTGTAGTCAAGTCACAAGGAAACCTACTCTGATAGATAATTGAGATTTCCTATAGGGTAGGGGAAACTCTTCATTTTCAACAGTCACTAGAAAAGTGACCCACTTCTGATTAGAAATTTTCAGTCCTATGGGTTTACGCAACATTGTGATGATGGCATTGTATTCATTCCTTCTTTCTCTTTCTGCTTTAGCCTCATGAAGAAGAGTTTTTAAAGAGCAGCATCCATTTCTGGAAAATAGTGTAGAACTTTGTTCTTTCAAAAACCTCAAGTTGGGCCGGCCCAGTGGCTCTGGCGGTTAGAGCTCCATGCTCCTAACTCCGAAGGCTGCCGGTTCGATTCCCACATGGGCCAGGGGGCTTTCAACCACAAGGTTGCAAGTTCAGTTCCTCGACTCCCACAAGGAGTCCCACAGGGTGGGCTCCGCCCCCTGTAACAAAGATTGAACACGGCACCTTGAGCTGAGCTGCTGCTGAGCTCCCGGATGGCTCAGTTTGTTGGAGCATGTCCTCTCAAACACAAGGTTGCGGGTTCGACTCCCGCAAGGGATGGTGGGCTGTGCCCCTTGCAACTAGCAACGGCAACTGGACCTGGAGCTGAGCTGTGCCCTCCACAACTAAGATTGAAAATCAACAACTTGACTTGGGGAAAAAAAAAAAAAGTCCTGGAAGTACACACTGTAAAAAAAGAACACAAAAAAAAACAAAAACCTCAAGTTGTGTAATAGGCTGAAATTGGCCATTCTCTTTCTCCAAGTAATTGTCAATAATAACAAGGCACCATAACTACAATATTACAATCAAGATGGAGATTTTATTTTGGCTCGCCTAGATTATTTTCACATGTGTCTGACATCCTGTAAGATTTAATCTGCAATATTTCCAGGGATTCCTATCCTAAAAAAAAAAAAAAGAAAGAAAGGAAAAGTCCCACAGGCATGTAGAGAAATGAACTAGTTAGCCTGAGAGAAACATATTGTACCCAAATTATTACACTTTCTCCATTTTCTTTGTTCTATTTTTTATTTTATTGGTAAAAGACACATTTGATACACTGTACCTTTTCACTGGGTTACCCTTGGTTATTACTAATCCAGGGAACCTGATTTCATGGGCTAATCCTACATATTTTCACTATTAATCAATGTTTGGATTTACTTAATTTGTTGTAGGAAAAGAAATTGGAAGAATTGGGGATGACCATGGACAGTGCAAATTTAGTATTAGATAAAAGTTTTCTTCAGGCCAGAAGAAATTTCTTAAATCCGTGTCAGAGAATGGCAAAATTTTCCTTCTCAGCTAGTTCCATTTAGCAGTTTTCACTTAATCTCAGACATTCAAGAATAAAACCACATCAAGTACTTCTTTGGAGCGTGAGCACAAAAAATGTATTTTGCTTAGGAAAAATAAGTAAACACTGGAAAATAAAGCAACAATTTAAGCATTACTTAATCTAGTCCCCAAAGTGACTTTATTTGAGCCTTTCTGGTTATCCTACTTTTTGATGAATATGAATGTTCAGGAGAGAGTAAGCCATCTTGATTTATTCTCTCAAAGACCAGGGATACATAATAGTATTGATGACTCTTGGAGTTTTTATTATTTTATGGATTTCACTGCTAGATTTTCCTTATATAATTAGTATATAAGATATTAGTACTCAGAAAAAAGTCACAAATTAAAGCTAAGAACAGCATGAAGTTATGTTGTCCTTATCAAGAACTGTGCTTCCTAAAATGGTGTTACAGGATTTCAGTATGTCATGCAAAACGGTTTTGCACCAGCTAAGACATTTTTCTTTCTTTTTTCTTTTTCTTTTAATTAAAGTTTGTTGGGGTGACAATTGTTAGTAAAGTTATATTTTTCAATTCATTAAACAAATTAAATAGGTTTTATTCTATTGTAGATTTTGACATGCCCTGAAAAAAGTTTAGAATGAGTTTCTCAAATGTATTTGACTAAGAAAAACTTTGTTTAAACAACGTCAACTAACAGTTAGTCTTTCATACATTACAGTTTTGAAGATGCTAGCATATGAATACAGAAATCTTGAAGGCACAAAATGCCAGTCAAGAAGAAAACATGAATATTTCACCAGAGCCTTCCCTCATGCACAAGAAAGTTTCCATATGTCTGGAGCTAAGTTACTCCTATCACTAAATCTTTTGCTGCCTGCCCCTGAGTGCTGACCTAATCAATTATTTGCAATTTTTTTTAAAGATAACCTTCCTCATCTACACCACTGAACAAAAGTGGTACAGATAACTTTAAAAACTGGGAATTTGAAACCTCATGGGGGGGTGGGGATAAGGGTTAAGGTGAGGGGATTAGAAAGCACAATTGGTAACCACAAGATTGCCACACGGATACCAAAGTCAATCTGTAAAGATTTTGTAGGGTATCCAATGGACAGTTGCCTTATTAAGGAGACCACTTCAGGCATGATGTAGATGCCTGATCCCTGCACCGTACAGTACACCTGAAGCTGAAGCTGAACAACAATGCATGTCAACTATAATAATATATGTGTTTGTGTGTGTGAGTGTGTGTGTGTGTGTGTGTGTGTGTGTGTGTGTGTGTTTACAAGAAGTGGAGTACAGCATTAGGAATAGAGACAGTGGAAATGTAACAGCTGTATGCGATGTCAGAGGGGTAGTAGATTGGGGGAGGAGGGTTATCACTTTGTGAGGGATATAAATGATAAATGTCTAACTATTACATTGTTTTGTACACCTGAAATTAATTAAAAAAAAAGAAAAGAAAACCTCAAGCATCATATTTGTATACCACACTTTGGTGATTCACAGAGTAAACTTATTTAACATTACCATGACAAAAATTAAACATAGATCTCACTGGAGAGATTAACTATCTTAGAATTTATTTTGTCCTGCCAACCAACACTTTTTCAGTGCACTTCTCCTAACGGTTTTTTAGGGGGGTTTGGGGGATTGGGGTTGCTAACATAACCCTCTACAACATTAGCATTTAATAATGCAGTTACAATGTGATAAATGCACAAGGCCTTTTTTTTATTTCAATGTCATTGTAAAATAATGATAATATTACATGTCTCATGTGGTTTCTTGAGAATTAAGAAATGTGTGTCACCAGAAATAAACCCACACATATGGTTAATTAATCTATGACAAAGGAGGCAAGTATATACATTTGGAAAAGGACAGCCTCTTCACTAAATGATTTGGGAAAATTGGACAGCTACATATAAAATAATAAAACTAGACCACTGTCCTACACAATACACAAAAATTAACTCAAAATAGATTAAAGACTTGAATGTAAGACCTGAAACCATAAAACTCCAAGAAGAATATATAGGCAATAAGATTCTTGACATTAGTCTTGGCAATGATCTTTTGGATCTGATTCCAAAAGCAAAGGCAACAAAAGCAAAAAAAAAAAAAAAAAAAAACAAATGAGACTACATCAAAGTAAAAATTTTCTGCACAGCAAAGGAAACCATCAACAACATGAAAAGACAACCTACTGAGTGGAAGAAAATATTTGAAAATTGTATATCCAATAAGTGGTTAATATCTAAAATATATAAGAAATTCATACAACTCATACAATAGCAAAAAAAAAAAAAAAAGAATCTGATTAAAAAATGAGCAGAGGACTAAATAGACATTTTTCTAAAGAAGACATAGATGACCAACAGGCATCTGAAAAGATGATCAATGTCACTAATTTAAGGAAAATGCAAATTAAAACCACAATGAGCTATCACCTCACACTTGTTAGCATGACCATCACCAAAAAGACAAGAAATAACAAGTGTTAGTGAGGATGTAGAGAAAAGGGACTCTGGTGTACTATTGGTGGGACTGTAAACTGGTGCAGCCACTATGGAAAACAGTATGGAGTTTCCTCAACAAATTAAGGAATAATTCAGCAATTCCATTTCTAGGCATTTATCTGAAGGAAATGAACATACTAATTCAAACAGATACATGCACCCCCATGTTCACTGCAGCATTATTTACAATAGCCAAGATATGGAAACAACCTAAGTCCCCATCAATGGATGAATGGTTAAAGATGTAGAATACAATGGAATATCACTCAGCCATTAAAAAAAAGAAAAGAAAATGGTATCTTGGCATTTGTGACAACACAGATGGACCTTGAGGACATTATGTTAAGTGAAATAAGTCAGACAGAGAAAGACAAGTACAGTATGATTTCACTTATATGTAAAATACAAAATAAACAAATAAAAACAAACCCACACTAGTAGATACAGAGAACAGATTGTTGGTTGCCAGAAGTAGGGGAGAGTGAAATCAGTGAAGTCAAAAGGTACAAACCTACAGTTATAAAAAAAATAATAATAAGTCATGGAGATATAATGCCCAGCATGGCAGTTATAGTTAATAATACAGTACTATTATTTGAAAAATGGCATTTGAAAGTTGCTAAGAGAGTAAATCTTGAAAATTCTTATTATAAGAAGAATGTTTTGGTAACTGTATGGTAACAAACAGTAAATATATGTATTGTGGTAATCATTTCAGTTTATACAAGTATTGAATCATTATGTTGTACACATAGAACTAATATGTTATATGTCAATTATACATCTAATTAATTAAACATTAAGAATTAAATTAATTACCAATTATATATAGTAAGAAAGGATGGAGAGGAAGGGTACACCTTTATAAAATTATTTTTTTCAACCTCCACATTGTCCCCAGTGGATGTGAGTTAAATTTGAGACCATTAGTAATATAAAACTAAGAATACTTACCTCCACCACCTGCCCAAAAAAGAAATGTGCATCAAGCAAAATCACTGGAATAGAGTGTACTCAAACATGTATATTTCACCTTTCTGTCCTATACACATACATATTCCCCCTTTCCCAGCTGGCCCCTTGCAATTGGTACAGAA